>NC_090436.1:606647958-606950989 GCF_031143425.1 Pleurodeles waltl | reverse complement strand
ATTTCACTCAGGCTGCACTGGCAGGCCTGTGTAAGAATTGTCAGATCTCCCTATGGGTGGCACAAGAAATGCTGCAGCCCATAGGGATCTCCTGGAACCCCAATACCCTGGGTACCTCAGTACCATATACTAGGGAATTATAAGGGTGTTCCAGTATGCCAATGTAAATTGGTGAAATTGGTCACTAGCCTGTTAGTGACAATTTGGAAAGAAATGAGAGAGCATAACCACTGAGGTTCTGGATAGCAGAGCCTCAGTGAGACAGTTAGTCATAACACAGGTAACACATACAGGGCACACTTATGAGCACTGGGGCTCTGGCTGACAGGGTCCCAGTGACACATACAACTAAAACAACATATATACAGTGAAATATGGGGTAACATGCCAGGCAAGATGGTACTTTCCTACACTCACCATTATGTGACATTCTTCATCATAGGGTCATGCTCCTCCTCAGGCTGGCACTGCAATGCCTGATGGGCCCTTTTAGAGGGCTCTTTGCAGGAGGTCTTTTTGAAGCAAATGCCGGTGATGAATGGGTGTGCGAGGAACTGCAACAAGTGTGCTAAAATTGACAATGGGTGTCAAACAGGCAATCTTTACTACAACCTGATACTGGTGTCAAGATTAAAAACAGGAAAAGAGAAAACAACAGATTGTGATGGTCTGGTTCCCTATAAAGTGAAGATGTGTACATCTAACACCTCAACTGTTGGTGTATGTATGTAAAGGCTGCGTGCAAGTATTCCCTACACTACAGAACCAATGGGCACATATATCTCACCTATATAGTCACAGGGATCTAGTGGCGATTCATCAGGACCTAACATATCATTCTTAATCCTCACTAAGAGAGTAAGAATACACTTTATCAAACAGAAAGATGAAAACTAAACATCCTGGTAGGATTTTGCTTGTTGATATGAAGACAGACTCTTATATTCAGGAACAGGCCCCTTGGGGATAACATGGACCGGGGAACATGGAGCGTGGGTAGGTCAAACTGACTGCTGTATCCAAGAGAGAAATTACTTAGTTGGAGGAACAGCTATCGTTCAATAGTGAAGGGAATACCTGTGCACAGTCTTTCCATATTAACACCAACAGTTGTGGCATTAGGTATACACATCTTGGGAGGTGGTGCACTAGACTGTATAATTCTCCCCATTCCTTGCCCCATTTGCCCTTTGTGATGTTCCAACACATGCTACACAGAGAGATCCACTTTGTTCTCTATGGCCAGAAACAAGCCTGTCATTGCGAGACAACAGGAGAAATCTTATTCTGCCTAGTTTGGGGATGTAGAATATTGTTGTGGTGTTGTATGTTTGAAGCAACACTGCCACGTCTTTCACTTGAAGAAAAGCTTTAAGGGCCAATCTCACTGCCATGAGCCCCCAAAGGTTCGTATGAAGTTTGGACTCCAACAAAGACCACTTTTCACTGACCTGCCTGCCACTCATATGCATATGTTGTTAGAATCAGCTGAGGTTCTGAGCGAGCCAATGACTGTCCTTTAAGCAGACTGTCTCTCTTCAGCCACCTAGTAAGTCTTTCATCAATTTTGTCACCAATATTGCCTTATCTCAATCTCCTCTTTCCTTGTACCAGTGAGTATGCAGCTTCTCTTTTATAGGGATCATTTTTATGTAACAATGACGAACTAGAATGGTACACAACAATATGCACCCTAGTAGTACCTTCAATGTTTTGACAGTTACCTTATGCTGAGAATAAATATAAGGTGCTATTCACTAGAGCTTTGTCATCCTTTTTTGTAAGAAGCTGGCTCTTTATATAGTGGACTAAAAAGAGTTACGCTGTGCAAAGAGTCCAGGCAAAGCCCAAAGGTATCATAAAGGCACACATGGCAACCCAAATGCTCTCTTTTGTGATAGTGTGGGTGGGCAGTTAAGCATACAAGGAGTGTAGTGCTAAGCATGTAAGGCACACACATAGGCAGTGAGATACTCTCAATAAAGAAATCCGACACTAATTTATAAAAATAACACATACTTTTAAATTAATTTACATACCATCACCAGGATCAGGTGAGTACTTCTTGAGATACATATTTTTAGAGATTGCAAAAGATGACAGCTAGTGCATTTTTTTGTAGCTGGAATGATACCCTATGGGAGAGAAGGAAAGTCTGCACAGACAAGCTGTAGACAACATCCGAAGTCCACAGTGGGTGAACTCAAGGTAGCCTTTGTCTCTGGAGGGCCTAAGAACCACGCTGACACCGCTGGCCGACTTCACCTCGGGCTAGGTGGCTCGGGGGAAGAGGTGTCGTTCAGCGTCAGGTTCTTAACAATTCCGGACCTCACAGGTCTTTCTTGGGTTGCCTGCAGATGCAGGGAAGCAGCTCCTCTGCTTCAAGGGAGTTCTTGGTGATTTGCAAAGCACTGGCAGCTCTATCAGTTTCTTGGCAGCAGCAGAGACAGGACAGGTCAGTCGCTTCTTGAGGGTCGAGTGCAGGAGGCAGGCTAGCAAGGTTGGTGCCAATTACAACATGCTCCTCGGTTCTCAGGTTCAGCAGGTTTCTTGTCCACTCCTTTTGTGACCAGCAAAGATCGGTTTACCCAGTATTGGGGGGGGTCGCCTAAATACTCAATTTAGGAGGCATTAGAGGGAGTGAAGGGGAGTAGCCAATGCCCTACTTACCCTTTGGAGTCAGTACACCCCCTAGATGATTCCTTTAGGGAGTGGGCATCACCCTGTCCCAGAATTCCTAATTTCATCACATGCAGATGGTGGAATGTCTAAGGCTGTGTTCACTTCAGGCTGGTCACCGTAGAGGTGTGTCCAGCCTCAAAAAGCAACACGCCTCCTGTATAACTACTTTTCCCACCTGTACAGGTGCCAAATGGGCCCTGGGGCATGCATGCAAAGACGCTCTTAGGGGAGTCGGTACTTTGAGCATAAGCAAAAACAAGAACTGGTAAAGCCAATATGTCTCACCTATGCAAGAGCTCTTAGCATTGCTAATATATTTTAGACATGTAGACCAACGTGGCTGCTGTTCAGCGTGAGTAAAGGTAGGGGCACAGAGGGGAGTAGTGTGGAGTGAAGTTGAGTGTCATGGAGTGGAGTGTTTTGAAATGACAGAGTGGCATAGATAGGAATAGGAATAGAGTAGAGTGGAGTATAGTGGACTGGTGTGTAGTGTTGTGGAAGGAGCAGAGTTGAGAAAAGTGGAAGGGCATAAAGTGGAGGGGCATAGAGTGGAGTGGCATATCTTCATGCCCCCTCTATCAGCCAGAAACATACTGTAAAAAAGATTAGTAATTGAATCTTAAAAATAAAAAAGGTCTGTACTACAGTACATTTATCACTAGCAGTGGTGCTCTGCATTTGTAAAGTTAGGTTGCATTTGGTATCTTCATGCCCCCACTACCAGCCACAAACATACTGTAGAAAACATTAGTACCCGAAAGTTAAAAACAAAAATGGTATGTACTACAATAAAAAAAAACTCATGGTCATTATCAGTCGAACAGAGAAAACAATGGAATCTGAAGCTTAAACGTTTTTACTGACAGGAGATGATGGGCCAAAAGGTGACTTTACAAATGCCAATAGATTTACCATCAATGATATTACTGTGGGGGAATTACATCTTCAAATTAAATCTTGTGACCAAAATAGTGTGTCATCAAATGATTGCCATTTCACCTTAAAAAACCCTTTCTCTTAGGATGAAACACTATAAGGCAGTGTAGTATCTGACCAAAAAAAACAGAATGTGACATATTACAAATGAAGGCCATATAAAAGAATCAATAATGCCGGAGAAGACTTGCTGCACTTTGTTACCAATTCTTTAATGTGATATTCTAGCTATGCCTGCACTTAACTTGAATCAGTTTAACACAATTAAATGGGTTTAATGAGAACCATACACTGAAATTGAAACTTTCACAAATAGCTATGCTGAAAGCATATGGATTGATTGTCAAGCCTTTAAATTATCCAATATCTATGATAAGCATATGGGGTGGATATGTACACTTTATGACTGAAGCAAACACACGTATTCAAGTAAACATTTGTGAAGCTACCAGTTATGTCCTACAAATATAATTACAATGAAAACTGATGTATTTGGATTTTGTCGATTTATGTGCTTCATAAATAAAACCTAATGCAGAATGCACACATCTAGATCTACTGGTATTAGTGGTATGTATCACTTGATGTTCATAAAAATAAATTAGCATAATTTACTGCTGTGTTTTATGTCCGTAATTCGATTTGTTATTACATACCTGTGACCTTATGGCTTGAGGCATAGAACTCCCACCGTACACTCAGTGCCACCATGCTACACTCTCAATCCGAGTACAGTATTACTGAAAGTGCTAATCGATACGTCCAATTAGGTACCATGATAATACGTGTTGTTTGATCAATATTAGTTACTCACAAAATACTGTGAAATCCAATCTGTTTTTACTGTATAACATGTCTTTCTTAAAAAGAAGGATGAGCCATACTGCACACATCAGAAACCTGTAACTGAGCAAATGCACAGCTTACCTTTGCTTCACCATCAGGCAGGAAGAGATATGCACCACTTTTATCTTTGCTGTTGGTAGTTCCATACCATGTGAATCCTATTTTAACTTGATGGATTTTGTCATCTTCCTTGGTCTTCATTTTCTAAGGATAGAGAGTCATTTTTAGACTTTAGAATACATTTACTGCATTCATGCACTGCAAGAGTAATTTAAACCCATTTAAATAAATGTCATGCAGACAATCTAAAAATTATTTGGTATGACTTTGGTAATTATTAGAAGGGTTAAGATAGGAACCATTATCTGGATACCAGACTGTGTGGATGCATAGTTTCAGTCTACACGTAGTGCGGGCATATTATTCTCTTAGGCTTGTAACCCTGCTAACACTTTCACCCAGAGGGTACAATAATCAACATTGAACACTACAAAAACGGAAGCGTGCTGCAAGGTGCACAGGCGGATAAATATCAAATACTGGCACCAGTAATCGTTGTTGTATTATGTGATGCGCTGTAATGTTCATCCACAAATTTTGTATGTAAGATGAAGTATACTTATTGATACATGAATTAACATGACAGAGTACTAATGGAAAATAGCATGGCAGATTAAACCTATGGAAGATAATAGTCCAGCCCCACCTTGCACACTAACGGGGATTTCAGAGCAGATTCTCTTGATTAAGGAAGTTGGCGGGTGGGGGTGATTAAAGTATAGGGAGGAGTCTTCTCTAGCAGTACTGCACCCCCTTTCAAGTATTCGGTTCTAAAAATGTTCCTGATGTAGCTGGCCTATTCAGTATGTGTTCTCTACGGGAGATAAATTCTGATACTTCAACGTCAGGTTGAGAAAGAATGAATGCAGGAGGACAGGCCTTCAGCATGTCTGGAAGCTGCTTCTTGGCCACTGCATAGCAGATATTAATGCAGTGGACTATTCAACTGAACAAAGTTCTTTTCTGCAATGCTTTGCTATTTTTTGCCTTTAGGACCCCTACAAGGAGCTGATCATCCACCTTTTGTACAATCAAAGTAAAAGCTGAGCGCTCTTTTGGGATACAAATGCAGGGGCCTTTCTTCATCTTTCTAGGGATATGATGGGGCAAAGAACATTAGACAAGTGATGGACTTTTTGACGTGAAAGGGAGGCAGCAGAAAGGCCGCTCTTAGTTCTCAAGACCGGTTGATCCAGAAACAAGGTGGTCTGGGGTGGCTGGACTGATAAAGCATGACACTCACTCAGAGACAAACAGAGGTTATCACAACGAGAAATAATGTCTTAACGATCAGGAGATACAGAGAACAGCTGCACAGTGGCTCAAAATGGGTACACACGAGGAAAGTAAGCACCATATTAAGGTCCCACTGTGGCATCATACGGATTTTGGAGGTAACATGTGAATCAAATAATTGAGAAATTGCATCACAAAAGGTGCTCTGAACAATGACAGTTGGTCTAGTAAACACAAAAAGGCAGAAAGGGCGACAAATAACCTTTAACTATGCCCACTCCAAGTGCTTGCTGGGCAAAAGACAAAACAAACAGCAAGATATCTGTCAAATTCTGCCACTCAATCTCCATGCACGGACGTGTAGATTGCGCAGGAATGGGTGCAGGATCCAACCCTACAACTGCGACAAAAGATTCCCCTGAAGCAGAAGCTTGACTGGAGGATAGATCCACATGCACAGGAGTTCCAAGTGTCACACTCACCTCGCCCAGTATAGAGCTACTAGGATTACTTGGGCCCAGTAGCTCTTGATCTTTTTTAGAAGTCTGGGCAAAAGAGTTGGTGGCGGGAAGGCATACAGGAGTCTTGTGTTCCACTCTAGGTCAAATGTTTCAGAGAGCACCTTGTTAGAAACTACAGTGCGCATAATTGCTGACATTGTAGTTCTCAGCAGTTGGTGAAAGATTGAGCCAGGTTTTTCTCCATTGCTGGAAGACACTCTGTGCCACCTCCGGATGTAGCTGCAATTTGTGATATACTAGACGGCATCAGCCAGGCGCAGAGAGACATAGGTCCCCCTAGAATAGAGCCAAGGATCCCAACCCTTCCTGCTTGCTTTAATACTACATGGCGGTGGTGTTCAAGGATGGCAGGAAAGCCTTTAACACCAACAACAGTAACAACCTGCCCCTATTTCTGAGGGCGGCACCCTCTCGAAGGCCCCCTTTGACAATAGGACTCACACCTCTTGCAGTAAAAAAAATAGTTGCTCCTCTGAGAGGTGTTCTGATGAGGCTGGAAGGTGCGGAGGCAGGGAATGGAGAGCTGAGAGGTTCAGAAAGAAATGGCACAGCACAGCCCTCCTTGAGGATCTACAGGACCCATCTGTTAGATGAGAGGGACATTAGCCCTGGGGGAAAATGTTAGATCCTGCCTCCGAGAGAGGTTGTGCGCCATTAAGGACAAAGTAAAGTACTTTGGAAGCTGATGCCAGAGAGTTTTCTTCCTGTACCAGACCCTAGCCATGAAAGGACTGACGAGACTGCAGCATGCAATGTCAGAGTCAAGGTGGATTTGGCTCGGAGTCAACAAAGGATCAATCACAGGCAACAGAGACTGGTGTCAAGAAGGAGTTAAGTCTTGAAGCCAGAATATAAGTTGCTACTGAGTTGGTACAGCACCTAAGATGGGCTCCAGGGGCTCAGATGGCACCGAGGACTGATCTGATGAATCAGTGGGGCCCTAAAGCATTCAGAAGAGAACCAGAAAACTGCCAAAAATAAAAAATATGCACCAGAACCTCCATAAAGGCCTCAGCCTGCTGCCTCGTCAAAGGAACAGAGAACTTGGAGCACACTAGGATCAACTGTGTGATTGTCTCTTCAATTGGGGATCGAGGGTGAGATCAACTAGCATTATCACACCCTCCAGACTTTTCTTTAGCTAGATAGGAGTGAGATGTGGAAAAGTCCCACTTTGCTTTCTAGTGTTTCCGCTTTCATTTGGACGTCATATTACTAGATAACCTGGATCCCTAAGAGCACCTGTTGGCAGATTAGTCTCCACAGCAGGAATGGGTTTGCGCCCTCGACTTAGAGCAGGACTCGCATGGCTTATTTCAATATTCAGCAACATACAGCTTTGCTTCATGGTCATGCAACTAGGAGTCATGGCCACGCCACAAACACCAGAGGCACACATTGTGAGGGAGTGTCACCAAGATCTGTGCATGAGAATCACAGCAGTTTTGGAAGGGGGCATTGTTCCACTGATCTCTAACGTTAGTCTGACATTTTTTTCAAACCAATGAAAAAAAAGGAGGAGAGCTCCAGATCCACGTTCGTGAAGGTAGAAAGAAATAACATATTTTGGTGCGGCTCTGCTTTATCATTTCTAGGGCAGTACAAGTCAAATGGAGCCACACTGTGCCACCTGGCAGTGCAGGAGCGCTGCTATGAAAACAACTATATCCTGTCTACATGTGAAGAATCTGCAGTGAAAAGTATCCATCAGAAATATTTTTTACAACTTTGCCTGTTCCTGAAAACGGGGAAAGATGTGACCTTGGCACACCGAATCCTCTTGTTAATGGCAATTTGAGGAAATAACACATACTTTCTGGCATAGCGTAGTTTTCCCAAACATAAAAAGAAACAAATACATTTTTAAATAAACCTATGCAGACTACACACAATTCACAAATGCAGATAACAACGGTTGTGCTGATAAACCTACATACCTCTAAAAGACCAGACTGCCCAGAGAAGTGAAGTTTCAGGTATACGTTTTCAATTGTTATTTCATCTGCTCCATTTTGTATCTCTTTTATCTGAAACAGTTTGGCTGCATTCATTTGGTTATCGGTCTGCCCACTAGTGTGCAGCACATAATCAGCCAAAATCGTTTCTGAACTCAATCCTTCAACAAGCTTGTAGACTGATAACCCAAAAGCTGGCAGGTGCGCTGTGAAAGAAATCTGAGGACACATGGAAAAGCTTTTTAAAACTGAATGGTGGTGGAGTCAATTAATCATGCTCACACCTTATCATCAATTTACATGCAAATGGTTAAATATGAAAAACTGGAAGTTGCCCATAGAAGCAAGAGTTACATACATACCTGTAACATTAGTTGTCAAATTAGGAATCCCTCTCAAATTTCAAACTTCTAAATTATTATTCCCGCCATGTGGCTGATGGTCACCAAAAACCAAAATAAAATAAAAAACGTTTTCCATCTTACTGTTTTTAGGAGACTTTCATAAAAAAAAAATGACATATAAAAAAAGGCACTACACAACTAATTTTCAAAACACATTTTCTCAGTGAGATGGGCTTCCTTCTGAAGAGATAGAGACACAACAGCATCAGGCAGACGTTTCACTTCTATTATTTCTCTAGGATACTGATGCATTCAACAAACCTAATTTTAGGAACACATGGAAAGGTGTCTACGAATATGGCCATGATTCATAGATTCTGAAGAATTTTACATGTAAAGCTTTTGCCTCACCAGCAAGGCTTCCACCACAGGTTTCTCACCTTTGATTTAAGTATAAAGAAGTGAACCAAACCGGGAGGTGAGAAAAAATATAAATGATGTTTCAATCAAACAAAAAGATCCCTGAGAGATGCTTCTCTATACAAAGAGTAGTGTGCGCAAATGTATGCACAGACATCCATATGGCTGCCTTACAAATACCCACAATCAAGAGATTCCAAAAAAACATAAGCTGCAGCTGCCTTACCTTTGGAGTGCACTATGACTGAACCAGCATGGGTGATGTGCTTTGAAACGCAGCTCTATAAATTCCACTTTCATCCAAGAGGCAACCTACATAATTACCTGCTTGCCAGCATCACCCATAGAATAAGTCTAATAAATGACTATTCATTTTTAGAATATGCTGTCAATGTGATGTAATATTTCAAAGTTGACACGCATATAAAGTGTTAAGGGAATGTTCTAGCCAAGTTTGTGGATTCTAAAAGCTAACAAAGAAATAGTATGATTTAAATGAATATGAGAAATGAATTTGGGCAGGATGGGTGGCTAAGGACTACTTTATCGCAATAAAAAGTCGTAAACAGCTCAGCCACTGGCAGGGCGTGTATCTAACTAATCATGTCAGTTGAGGTTATTGCAATCTGAAAAGGCCAGGTAAAGATCATTATTTTGCATTTGTGTATTGACTCCCAAAAAAAAAAAAAAAAATCATAAGACGTCGGAGTACAATAATGACCCCAAAACAGCAGTAGGCTTCAAAATGGTGGATAAACTCTAAGGCCTTTAAAAGTAGTCACCGAAATCTAACATCGTAAAATACAAAGGTTTGGCCTGGTAGCTTTCTGTATGCAGTGTAACACATACATAAAACCTTAACCCACAGAGTAACCCTGACTTGGCTAAGGGTAGCAAATACAACACCACTACAACTACCTGGTATCCAGGGGGCCATATATTTTGAAAGCAAACAAGGATGGATGGCCCAAAGGGAAGAAAGGTAACCCCAGGAGTAGCCCTCAAGATCAGTGTGCCCCTTCCTTAACACTGCTGAAAATGACTTCAAGGAGACAGGAGTAGTGATTTAATTAATTATCAGGTCCTTAATTGAAAGTTAATGTTCAAAGCTTTTTTGATTCAATACATTTTTTTAAACCAACAATCTGGTGGCACTAAAAGTGTGGACTTCAAATGAATTCAGAAATATCCTAAGGAATTTATGGTCGCAACAGAAGGTAAGTCAACACATGTTTCACAACACTAATAATTTGTTGCTATTTGTTGGGCTTAAAAATCCAAGAAGTATGACGGCCGTAACAGTAACTATTCAACATAAAATCAAACATTTAGATTATGAAACTGTCAGTTCGCACAGTTCAAAAACCTCATATTTCACCCATGAGGACTAATGCAAGATTGAATTCAGTGTTTGTAGGCTTTGTTTAGAATATTTTCTGTAGAGCTAAAGAAAGTGAGTAATGTCAGTAAGAAAAGGGACGATCACACTGGAGCTCCAGGCCACATTGCTTACAACACACATTTCACAAAATTAATTATTAATTTGTTGCTTCTTCAAGTTTTAAATATCTAGATTTCTGAGGTACATATTAGCAAATATTCAATATAAAATTGTGAACGTTGCATGTGAACAATCTGAAGTATGATAATTCAGAGATGAGAAAACAATTTAGAAAAAGAAAAGAAATTAAAGCAAGTAGAGAAAATAAAACATTATTATACAAAGAATCATCAAATAATGAATAGAATAGGGTAGTGAAATTCCCAATATTCATAAAAACATTTAAAAAGAATGAATTAATAGTTTCAATATATTGTAAGATCTTGTTTAACCTTAGCTGGGGATGTTAATTTCACTGATCCTATGGGAACAATCAATCAAGATCAATTACACACAGCAATACAAGAGCTTTTAAGGTACTAAGCTATGCATTTTCAGCTGATGTCTTCATTTGTAGAGACAACACAACCAATAAACATTATATCAACAAGCGGTAGTGGTGGTGGTGAAATGAAGCCATTTTTGGGAAGTCCTCTCCATGAAACATCTATAATTTTCAATTTAGTATTGATGAAATCCAGACAGCATCTCAGAATCACAATGCAGTGAGATTGTAAGAAAACTACATATCTTCCCTCAAAGAAAACATTTAATTTTCTTTCTGTTTAATTTTAGGACAGTAAGAGGTACATACTCATTAACAGACAATTTTTTTCAGCACTGTAGGCTGAGTTGTCACCCTTACAATTTCCTTCCTACTGCTCTGATCATGAAAGTGGTTATGAAGATCACGTATAAGCAATCTAACAAAATACGAATATCAATCATTGGATGTGGAACTTCACTTTTATGTGAAGGGCTCTGGCATCATCAACATGTTAGCATTTACTAGATTAATCAACTTGGAGGTGATCTGTATCAAACATCTGAATGTATGGGTGTGGCTTCTAAACGTTTATTGTTTGAGTATCTGGATTTTTCAGACCACATTGGAGCAGGAAGTTTATAAATGTCAAGTAAAACATTGTTTAGAACAATAACAATTATCTTTGGTGTATCAAGAAACCACTGGATCCTCCTGAACATAGCACGATGTCTGTATCACAATATTTTCTCTGGGTGGCAAGGTTCATTCTTAGATTTTCTGCAGTTAACTATTTGAAAGGCATGCCAAAGGCAAGTCCATCTGCTTCGGTCCGCACCTGCTCCACGACCCCTTGCCCTCAGGTCCCCTGCTGATACACCATCACTGAGCTCTACACCCTCAACCCCAGACGCTGCAACAAACACCGCCACTGTGCCGATCCACGCTCTATTCCAGGATCTTTCACCTGCACCCACTGTCACAGCACACACACTGGCCCACCGACCGGCCCCACCGACCGGCCCCACCTCGAACACACCGCAGACTCCACCAGACCAAAAATAACAACTTGCAAGTGCCCTTCTCAACACACGGTCACTATGCAAACACACCACTGAGATTTGAGACCTCATCTCCACCCTCACACCCAACGTCCTCTTCCTCACTAAGATCTGGCTTAACCCCACTTTTGCACCCGTCACCACCACCTCAATACCTGAAGGATAAAAACAACCACTACGACCGCATCAACAACCTTGGTGGAGGGATAGCTATCTTACACAAGGAATCCATTCAATGCACCACCACAAATGACCACATCACCCCAGCCATGGAACATCTCAACCTCCGACTCCAAGCAGACAACAAAACCACCATCCAGGGCATGCCTGCCTACTGTCCTCCAGGACCACGTCCACTCCTCACCACAGACTCCAACAACTACATTTTCCCCGGCGACTTCAACGACCACAAAAACATCAACACTACCAACCTCCTCAACAGCATGGACAACATAGGATTCACTAAACTATTGCATTACCCCACACACACCGCAGACCATAAGAACCGATCTTCACCTCCAGCGACTGCATCAGGTATAGCCACACCACGGAAATCACCTGGACTAACCACTGCATTGTCCACTTGAACATCTCCAGCTCACGGACTTCCACCCCAAGTCTGACCAGCACCCCAACTGGAGCTAGAGCAAAGTCTCAAAGGACACATGGATCAATGCCCTTAACACCAGCCACCCCATCTCCTCCCACAACCAAGAAAGGAAACATCAACACTTGGATTACCAACAGCGATGACAGCGTCACTCCCATCGGCAACAACACCCACAGAAGATCCACCAAGCTGGCACAATGAAGACCTCAGAACGGCTAGATGACAGTGTAAACAACTGGGAAGGGGATGGCGCACCAGCAAGGACACGATCGACAAGAACACTTTCAAGACAGCCCTCAAACTCTACCACAGACAGTTGAAAGAATCGAAGAAAAAGGCCTTAGCTTCATGCATCAAACCAAGCTCCATAACAACCAAGAACTCTTCAACATTTTCAAAGATTTCCCCAAACCCTCAGCTCCAACAAACAACATTACTCCCTCACAGGAACTCTGCAATAACCTCACAAATTTCTTCCATGACAAGATCAACAACATCTACAAAAACCTCAAACCCCAGCCCAAGGCCACCAACTTCTTCAAGCAACACAACCCTGCTACCACCACAGACATGCGACTAACCAAACTGAGCCAGCTCACCCCACAGGACACTGCTTCCATCATGAACTCAGACCACTCTGGGACCCCAACCGACCCATGCCCTTATCACAACTTCAATCTAGCCAAAGCCAGAATCAGCCATGAACTCACCACCTTGTTCAACACCTCAAATGCCACAACCACCTTCCACTAAGACAGGAAGCACGCAGAAGTCAAGAAACGATCAGCAGACCCTAGCAAACTCAACAACTACCAACCAATCTCACTGCCTCAGTTCTCGGCCAAAGTATTAGAAAAAGCCATCAACCACTCTCTTCACAGGAGAAATGGAACCTCCTACTCAATGCCTCATAATCCGGATACCGGAGCAACCACAGCACAGAGACAGCCCTCATCACGGCTATCAATAACATCCAAGCCCTACACAACTGAGGAAAGACTGCAGCTTTGATCCTCATAGACCTTTCAGCAGCCTTAAAATATAGTCTCCCACCACACATTCATCACAAGGCTGCACGACATAGGCACCTAAGGAGCCACTCTCAGATGGATCGCCTCTTTCTTCACCGGAAGAAAATAAAAGTCCACCTTCTGCCCTTTACCAACAAACTCAAAGAAATCATCTGTGGAGTAGCTCAAGGATCTTCATTCAGCACCACCAGCTTCAATACTTATATGACGCCTCTGGCCTGCATTGTCAAAATCCACATACTCAACATCATATCCTATGCCGACGACATACAACTTATCCTCTCCCCCCTGCGAAGATACGACCAGTATCAAGACCAACTTCCACAACTGCAGACGTCAGCAACTGGATGAAGGACAACTGAATGAAGACACACAGAAGGCAGAGGTACTAATCATCAAAAGCTCCCCATGGGACACATCCTGGTGGCCTCCAGAATTCCAGAACTCGGACCTACTCCTACGCCCAATGATCATGCTAGGAACCTAGGCATCATTCTGGACAGCAAACCATGACGACTCAGGTCAACTCAGACTCCTCTTCCTGCTTCTTCGTCCTCTGCATGCTCCATTAGGTATTCAAATGGCTACTCGAAAGCTCAAGATGCACCATAACCCAGGTCCTAATCTCCAGCCGACTGGAATACAGCAACGACTCATCCTTAACCTCCCTCGCCACAAACACATCTCAGCCCACCTCAGAGACCTCCACTGGCTCCCGGTCAACAAAAAAATTATCTTCAAACTCTTGATCCACGCTCACAAGGCTCTCCACGATGCCTACCCTGCCTACCTCAACGAGCGTCTCAACTTCCACATCCAGACACGTCAGCTCCGCTCCGCCAACCTCGCCCTCGCAACCGTCCCCCGCATCCACCGTACCACAACCGGTGGCAGTTTCCTCTCCCACCTCACCGCCAAGACCTGGAACTCCCTCCCCGTCAATCTAAGTCTGACCCAGGGCCTACTGACCTTCAGGAAGCATCTCAAGACCTGGCTATTCGAGCAGTATCACCCCCCCACCGCAGCGCCTTGAGACACTATCAGGTGAGTAGCGCGCTTAACAAATGATTGATTGATTGATTATATGCAAGGATAGCAGTTCACCTCCTCTAAAGACTACAGACTATACAGAATGCCGCAGCCAGACTTCCCCTGGATTTCCTTAAATGAACTCACATCACCCCCTACCTCAGGGAACTCTACTGGCTCCCTGTATGGAAAAGAGGCCAGGTTCAAGGTCCTAACCCACGCATACAAGGCGCTACAGAACTGCGGACCCACCTACTCGAACCACCGTCTGAACTTCCTTCAGCCCACCAGACATCTCCACTCTGCTTCCCTTTCTCTAACCCTCATTTCCTGCATCTGACATTGCAGATGTAGATGTTGCTGCTTCTCCTACCCAGCATCGAAGACATGGAACAAGCAACCCTTTCATCTCCGGACCTCCCCATCTCTTCCAGAGTTCCAACATACCCTGAAGACCTGGCTATTCTTCTAA
Source organism: Pleurodeles waltl (assembly GCF_031143425.1). Classification (NCBI taxonomy): domain Eukaryota; kingdom Metazoa; phylum Chordata; class Amphibia; order Caudata; family Salamandridae; genus Pleurodeles; species Pleurodeles waltl. The sequence goes on along the minus strand of NC_090436.1, from coordinate 606,935,921 downwards.
TCAACTGGACCCTGCCAGCACCTGGATACTCTGACAGGTGACAAGAAGCGCACTACAAATCTAACGATTGATTGAATGAATAGCTATAAAGATTGTCTTGGAATGTCTGAAATATTTCCCCTTGTGTTACAACTTCTCACCTCCCTCTATTGGCCCCTCACATTCTTATTCAGAGTTCATGATGACAGTTGTGAATACAATAAAATGAAACAAATGAATATATGGGAGTTTGAATTTAGTGTTGGAAGTCTCATTTTGAAACACTCGCATTTTTGATACATATTTATCTAAAATCATTAATATGTCACATGTATGTAAGGATTTCTGTCACACAAATGTCCTTTTTCTTGAGAAAAATCGTGTTGCTTCAAAAACAATTAGCACATTTGTTTTAACTAGATCTTTTACCTTTAGTACTAGAATGTTGCATGATTATACAGAAAGGCTTCAACCCCCAGGCAGTCTGGAAACATAGAGTTACAAGGTTTAGCACTCAATAACATATGTAAAATAAATCAATTTCCAAGCAGTAGGTGTACCGCCTTGCTTTCTGGTATACAATTTTGTCATTCACCTCACTCCTGTCTTGTCCCCTTTGCACTTGTAGTCAAAATGTTCTCTTTTCGTCAAAGGAACTTTGAAATGACGTTCATTGGTTCAGGGTGGTCACTGACAAGGTTAGGTGATGCAAGGACATATGGGGTCATGATCATATAATCCCTTCTACAGGGAGTGCAGAATTATTAGGCAAATGAGTATTTTGACCACATCATCCTCTTTATGCATGTTGTCTTACTCCAAGCTGTATAGGCTCGAAAGCCTACTACCAATTAAGCATATTAGGTGATGTGCATCTCTGTAATGAGAAGGGGTGTGGTCTAATGACATCAACACCCTATATCAGGTGTGCATAATTATTAGGCAACTTCCTTTCCTTTGGCAAAATGGGTCAAAAGAAGGACTTGACAGGCTCAGAAAAGTCAAAAATAGTGAGATATCTTGCAGAGGGATGCAGCTTCTGAAGCGTGATCATCGAACAATCAAGCGTTTCATTCAAAATAGTCAACAGGGTCGCAAGAAGCGTGTGGAAAAACCAAGGCGCAAAATAACTGCCCATGAACTGAGAAAAGTCAAGCGTGCAGCTGCCACAATGCCACTTGCCACCAGTTTGGCCATATTTCAGAGCTGCAACATCACTGGAGTGCCCAAAAGCACAAGGTGTGCAATACTCAGAGACATGGCCAAGGTAAGAAAGGCTGAAAGACGACCACCACTGAACAAGACACACAAGCTGAAACGTCAAGACTGGGCCAAGAAATATCTCAAGACTGATTTTTCTAAGGTTTTATGGACTGATGAAATGAGAGTGAGTCTTGATGGGCCAGATGGATGGGCCCGTGGCTGGATTGGTAAAGGGCAGAGAGCTCCAGTCCAACTCAGACGCCAGCAAGGTGGAGGTGGAGTACTGGTTTGGGCTGGTATCATCAAAGATGAGCTTGTGGGGCCTTTTCGGGTTGAGGATGGAGTCAAGCTCAACTCCCAGTCCTACTGCCAGTTCCTGGAAGACACCTTCTTCAAGCAGTGGTACAGGAAGAAGTCTGCATCCTTCAAGAAAAACATGATTTTCATGCAGGACAATGCTCCATCACACGCGTCCAAGTACTCCACAGCGTGGCTGGCAAGAAAGGGTATAAAAGAAGGAAATCTAATGACATGGCCTCCTTGTTCACCTGATCTGAACCCCATTGAGAACCTGTGGTCCATCATCAAATGTGAGATTTACAAGGAGGGAAAACAGTACACCTCTCTGAACAGTGTCTGGGAGGCTGTGGTTGCTGCTGCACGCAATGTTGATGGTGAACAGATCAAAACACTGACAGAATCCATGGATGGCAGGCTTTTGAGTGTCCTTGCAAAGAAAGGTGGCTATATTGGTCACTGATTTGTTTTTGTTTTGTTTTTGAATGTCAGAAATGTATATTTGTGAATGTTGAGATGTTATATTGGTTTCACTGGTAATGATAAATAATTGAAATGGGTATATATTTTTTTTTGTTAAGTTGCCTAATAATTATGCACAGTGATAGTCATCTGCACACACAGATATCCCCCTAACATAGCTAAAACTAAAAACAAACTAAAAACTACTTCCAAAAATATTCAGTTTTGATATTAATGAGTTTTTTGGGTTCATTGAGAACATGATTGTTGTTCAATAATAAAATTAATCCTCAAAAATACAACTTGCCTAATAATTCTGCACTCCCTGTAATAGAGAAAAAACAACTCTATAAATAAGTGTGACCATCTGATAAAATTTGTAGTTTTTTTTTTTTAAATGACCTCTTGTAATCGAAAGCAAATTTCAGGCGCATAAAGGTGGTGGTGCAGACACTGCTTCCTACTGTAAGACAAGCTCAGTTTTGATCACTACAGAAAGAGGTTTTAACCTGTAGAAATAGTATATTTCTGTGCAGTCCATGTGGAAAGTGCAAAAGGGGCTTTGAAATACAGAAGCCTCACGTTAAAATCACCATATTTGTTTCTATAATGCACCAACCAGAAAACAAAACTGATTCTCCTGTGAGACACAGGGATGTTGGGCCTAAGTGCAAAACAATCACTCCATGGTACGCCAGGAAAAAAAAAAGTTCTACCACTCAGCAAAGGCCAACTTGGAGGAGGCATTAAACGCTGGTAGAAAGATGTCCACCATCCCCAGCAGGAAATCAAAGGATATCTCTGCTCAATCTTCAGGCATGAAGAAGGCGGCTATGGAGATTGAGATGAGGCATCTGCCCCTTCCACTGTGAAAGGATGTAAACCCTAAGAGAAAGCACAGAGAGGCACACAGAGGCAGTCGCAGAAAAACAGTATGCCATAATGCTCACTACAAGACTGGGTTGACTAGAATCACTTGTGTCCGGTCTTGGCACAAGTTTCTCAGCATTCGAGGAATCAGGGTATTGGGTGAGAATGCATGGTGCAGGAGAAAATTCCATGTCAATAAAAAGATAAAAAACAGAGCTCCTTGTTTTGGTAAACAGAGGGTACGGAACAGTGGGCAATGCAAATTTCTAGAAGTGGCAAACAGATCTATCTGAGGGGTGCCTATATGGTAAAACATGTTTTGTATCACCTATTGAGTGAAGTCGCCACTTGAGGTTAGCAGGATGATGACTTAGACTGTCGACTTTCGTATTTGGAGAGCCTGCCAGATGGTTAGCTTGGCCAATTCCATGAGCCTGAGCTCAAGCCTATAGCCTCAGGCTGAGAATCCACTCTGCTCTGTTTACATACCATATCACAGATGTGTTGTCCATCTAAGGATCAGGACATTACAAGTGCAAAGGAAGACCAGGAAGGATACAGGGCCAGGCGTATCACGAGCAGCTTCAGTAGATGATATGCAATCCTTGCTGCTCTGGTGACCAGATTTTAGAAGATTTCACTCTGAATGACCAACAAAGAAGTCAAGGAGGAGGGATGCTCTTTTAAGGTTCTAATGAAGAGTCCTATGATGCAGAAATAGGGCTCAAGAAAGTAATTATTGAGCATGCAATGGTGCTCTAGAATATCCCACCGTTACCAGACTGGATCAAGAAGCTTTTACAGCAGTGCTCCTGCATGCCACTAGGTGGTGCCGTGAAGCTCAACACTGACTTTGCTCCACCCCGCATATACACGCCAATCCCCAACCCCTCTCCACCTCTGCCTCCCCCACCACCCTTGTCAGTTTCTTGCTTGGCTCCTTCTGCGCCCATGGAAGCGGAGAACAAAACAATTGCTGAATCTAGGGTACATATCTCTAATTTGGGACTTTTTTAGATGGCAAAAAGAAGGCCACTCCACAGAACACAGAGGAGGGAAGGCAGTGAGCAATCAGCAGTTAGCTAGAGTATTCACCAGAAGATGCATTAGTGAAGGTAAGTAACTTGATGGATACTTCTAACCGCAGATTCATCAACTTTAGAATACATACCAAAACAGCACCTCCTGTAGAGAGGGCTCAGACAAAAAGGTCCAGGCACTTATTCTTCTTTAATGTGTGCACTGACACCCACGCTGCAGTCAAACAATGTCTAGGACAGGAACACCGCATGCCAACAAAGTGGTTGCAGCCTCATTAGTGGATGAATTAGCTCTCTATCCTTCCAGAGGCTGTTGTGTGGTCAATATGTACTACATATGTAATGGAGAGAACGATCCACATCAGCAGAGTCTTTTTCTGCACAGCCTCTCCTTCTTTCAACCGGAGAACCCCACAAAAAGTCAATTGTCCACTCAATAGTCTTTAGTGCGATTGATGTAAAAGCTTAAAGGTTATTTCGGGGCAAACAATAGAGTATCTCCTCCTATTGTAAGGGCTAAGGCAGAGCAAAGGACATTGGGAAGGTGATGGAATGTCTAACATGAAGGTCACTGATGTTCTCAGCACCAGTTTGTCTGGACATAAGGTGGTGCAGGACAGATGCACCGAAAGAGCCTGGAGCAGATTAACCTGATGTGGGAGCCAGTCTTTAGTTTCAAAAGGCACAACAAGTAGCTGTATTTTGGATTAAAGGAGTAGAAACCACTGCGGCCTCACAAATGGTTTTGAAGGAAACATATTAAAACTTGAATAAAGTGCATCACAATAAGTGACCGGAATAGGGACCTTTGGTCTTGTAAAGTGAAACGAACCGAAAGGGCGATAAATGGCTCTGAATGATGCCCACTGCAAGTCCTTTCTGGGCCAAAGACAAAACAAAAAATACACACCACACATTTGTCCCAGTGCTTGGCTTAAACAGACTTTGTAGAGGGACGTCTGGCAGTGAGGATCACATCAAAAACCCCAGGAGGCTGATTTAACACAGTCAACTGTTGCTGCTTGATCTCCACTCATAAAGAAATACGTAGCTCTGACCTGGGTGCTGAACTCTGTCCTGCTGCTACAACTAAATAACCTCATAAAGTTGTAACATGATCAGAGGACAGATGTTCATGCCCAGAAAGTCCAGGCACCACTTTCTCCGGCCCAATCCAGTTTGACTAGGATGACTTGAGCCCATTCAATCCTGACTCCAGAACTCGGGGCAGGAGAGGCAGCATCACAAAGGTGTACAGGGTTCTTTGCACCACTCTATAATGCATCTCCCAGACAGAGCCTTCTTGGAAACTCCAGTGTTGGACACTGTGTTCAGTGGTGACAAATAGGTCGAGCTAAGGTTTTCTCAACTGCTGGAAGATGTCCTATGTCATTTTAGAGTATAACCGCCGTTTGTGATCTCCCAGACACTGCCAGCTAGGTTTGTGCGCCTGGTGTTCAAAGATGAGGTAGCTCACAATCAGGGAGATGCCCCGATGCTCTAACTAAATTTAAAAGTGTTGAGGCTCTAGGAAGAAGACCAAAGACTCCACGCTACCATGTTTGTTGCAATAGTACATGGCAGTGGACCTGTACAAGCCTCCCTTTTTCTGAATAGTATGAAGGCCTTTAACACAAGGCGAATGACCCACAACTCCAACAGATTTATGTGGAGTCAGGTTTCTGCTGGAGACCAGATTTGTCTGCTCTCCACCCCTTCCGGATACCCCTTCCCAGCAGAGTTTCATCAGTCACCATAATCTGGGTGGGGAGAGGGGTTTGCCACTGGACCAATTGCAGTTGAGACGCTACTACTACAAATCTTTTGCAGTCTACTCCAGATTCCCATTGTGCTGGGCTCACAGGCTTCAGATCCCACTGCTTAGCCCATGTATGCCACCAGGCATAGCTGAGAAGAAGGATACAGGAAGACAACAGGTCAAGAATTTGCAGAACCACTCTCACTGTGACCCAGAACCAAGGCTATAACACTAGGATCACTGCCCGAATAGCCTGCATTCGTCATGATGGAGAGAAGGACCCAAACTGCATCAATCCAAGATGGCTTCTCTAAAGGGAAGCCTCTGCAAATAAATCATCAGTGGCTTCTGCACATTGTTTGTGAACCGAAGCAATGTCCGGTTATCTGTCAGAAGGAAGAGGTCTACTACTGACTGAGGCGAGCCTGTCTTTAACAGCCAATTTTCGAATTCGGAGAAAACTGCTCTCCTCAGCCTCTTGAAGAGCCATGATCATCAGCATTAATTTTGAGAACACCAGAGAGGCATTGGTGACACCGAATGGAAATACAGTATATATAACTTGGTCCAGGTCTATCTTGAACCACAGGCAACGTCCATCAGACTGCGGGACGGGGACATGGAAATGTGTGTCTTTCAGGTTCAAGCCTACCATCTAGTTGCACGGATCCAGGGCAGACAGAAACAGAACCAGCATTAGCATCTTGAAAAAGTCCTTCTACAGGAAGGTGTTCAGAGGATGGAGATCTAAAATAGGATAAAGATCTCTGTCCTTTATTGGCATGAGGAAATAGCAGAGGTAACAAACAGTCCCTATTTTTCTGAGTCTGGTACCCTCTCTATGGCCCCCTTTGGACAGTAGAGCCTGCACATCTTGCATCATGGTGCCTTTTTGATGTATGTGGAATATGCAGCGAGTAAGAAAGGAATGGAAGGGCATAATACCGTCTAATGATCTGAAGAACATGTTTGATTCTGCCTCCGTCAGGTTAGATGTGAGCCGCTATGGGTGAACAAAAGTATTTTGGAAGCAGATGCCACGGGGTGGGAGACTGGGAAGGTTACTGTGCCTAGTGACCTGCACTCTATCTGCCTGATCCCTGTCCCTGGGTACGAAATGGCTTACAGGACTGCACAGGGGTGGGGGTCTGGAGTTGCCTCTAAACTAAACATCTAGAATATCCTTAGAAGGGCCAAAATGGATGAGGGAAGTTTCTGGCAGGTATCAAAAAGTCCAAAAAGTGTGCCATGGTGCATCTTTCCTTCAAGAGCTTTACAGTGGAATCAGCTTTTTTGCCAAAATGGCAGGAGCCATCGAAAGGCATATCCATAGGAGTGCTAAGAAAAGCATAAAATGTGAGGAAATCTCACTACCACAGACATCAGTATATGTCCCAGGAAGTATGAGGAAGTATGGTTGCAATGGTCGTCATTTAGAGAATTTGAAAAGCAAGAAAGAGGTGGAAGGGCCAAAGGGGGGTGGGAGAAGGTGAGAGCAAACTGTTGGGAAGTTGTCTCAACTGTCTCATGCAATTCTGTAGGTCATATGGTGCTATGAGATAGAAAATAATTATTATGGCTGTACTAAGTAAATCCTGCGGAGTCCAATGTATGCATTGTCCACTGAGCTTTGTTTCAATAAAAAGAGTTAAAAAAAAAAATATGCATTTCTAGTCATAATGCATGTAGATGGAAATACGTGCAGATAGCAGGCATCTGTGTATGTGTATATATATAACTTTTTTCTCTTTCCCTCTTTTTTTGACCATTCTGATTACTATTGTTCTCTTGAGAGTGTCTTATTTTCAGTCCTACATTATGAGTGATACTCGCCAGAAGCTATTGGAAGCTGCAAAAGATTTATTTGATGAAAGTGCTGATATTACCGAAAGTGGCTTTATGGTCTCAACTGCTGAGGGTGAGCCTTTGGCCAAGACAATTAAACAACAATTGTCTTTGATGGACAAGAGGTTGGAAAAATATGAAGAGGAAATTAAACAGAGGAAGAAAAGAAAGTTTTTGTGAGATAAGCAAGACTATGCCCAAGGGAGAATCTTGACTTTTGGACGGAAATATGAGAAGGCTATTAAACAATATTAACAATTTGGCTATTTGAGGAAACAGGAATTGGTTACATCGGAATCCAGTTCTGACAATTATTCTTCAGATTATGACGAGACTCAGGTGATACCTGGTAAAGATTCTGTTTCCTTTACCTCATTGGAAGAATATCGTTTTTTTTACAGCAAAATCAGACTGGTCGGGCCGACTACTAAGACGAAGAGGAGAAAACAGCATAGGAGAAGAAGGACACGCAGGGGCAAATGGAAGTTCCAAAGGTGTGACAACACGAGGCAGGTTCATGAGGCAAACCAAGAAGAAATGATAGGGGAAGTTTCCCCAACTGTTATTAATTTATCTCAACATCAGTTAACTCCAGCTGAATGTTCTCTTTTGGAATTGGGTTTATCTTTTTTCCCCACTGCTGATTTTGATTTTTGTCGGACTAGGATTGATCTATTTTTGTTTGTACGTAAATTGAAACTTAGGAAGCTGTTTTTACAGCAAGAAAATAAGAAAAGTCTTACAGATTCAAGTATGATTTCATCTACTACTATTGCTGCTATCCCAGCTTCAGCTAGTTTAGCAGAAATAGATTTTTCTGGTAAGAGCGAACGTGAATTTCTTGAGTCTATGGATGCAGAATTGGGTAGACCTGAGTTTACATATTTTAAGCCGCAATATACTTTTTATGAAGTTGTCATCTGAGATTTGTTCCAAATGTGGCATACTATTAAAAAGAGGAATAGTGAGTTAAACCTTAATTATGAGCAAAGAACAGCTTTGAAGAGTTTAATTGATGATCATGACGTGATTAAACCTTCCGATAAAGGGGGCAATGTTGTTCTTTGGGATGTGAATAAATATTGTAGTGAAGCAGAAAGACAACTCAAGAATACAAGGGACTATGAGATAACAACTATGCTCAATTATAATCGATCGATTGACCAGTATTATAGTAAATTGTTTGATTGGAGAGACAGAGGATTGCTTAATACAGATGAATATCTGTTTCTTTTGGTTAAAAAGCCTGCAGCACTATGCTTTTATATGTTACCAAAAATTCATAAGAACTCTCATCATCCTCCTGGGCGACCTATAATGTCTGCAAATGGCAGTCTTTTGGAATGTACATCCATTTATTTGGATTTTTTCCTTCTACCATATGTGTTAGCCTTACCTTCCTATTGTAGGGATACCATGGATTTTATCTCTAAAATTGAGGGTATTCCTAGGGAGCCACATTTTTTGTTGGTTTCCTTGGATGTAGAATCCTTCTATACCTGTATCCGGCATGACTTGGGGATCCAAGCATGTAGATATTTCTTTTGTGATAGACCACTCAGTAAATATGTCCATTCCATGATGTTGTTAGAGATGTTGGATTTTTGCTTGAATAATAATTTCTTTTTATTCAAGGATACTTGGTATCGCCAGTTGGTCAGGCTGCGATGAGAAGTTGCTTCGCCCCAAGTTATGCTGGCATTTTTATGGGCTGGTGGGAGGCTACTTGGGTTTGGGTTGAGGAAAATGAGAAATGGACCAGATATATATCAATCAATGTCGATACGATACATTGATGACCTTTTTTTGATCTGGGAGGGTCCTCATCAGGATCTGGAGGAATTTTTCGATCATATTTCCCAGAATACCCCAAATTTAAGATTTACCTGAAAAATACATCCAACAAAGATGGAGTTTTTGGATGTTTTGGTGGAGATAGTTGATAATAAATTACAGACAAGGCTATACCGCAAAGATACAGCGGGTAACAGTATTTTGCATGCAACTAGCCACCATCCCACTAGTCTTAAGAACAGCATCCCTTATTGTGAATTACTCCGAGTCAGAAGGAATTGTAGTACTCTGGAATTATACAAAGAGGAGGAGAGCAGGGTGATCAGGAGACTACGAGCGAGAGGTTATTCTAATAAGGTATTACATATGGCTAGTGAGAAGGTTACTAATATTAACAGGCAAACATTATTGGTGAAGACTGAAAAGAAATGTAATCTCACCCCTGAAATGAGGATGATCACGACTTATAATATGGCTAGTCCCATGGTCAGGAGGATAGTCATGAAACATTGGCATTTGGTGAAACATGATCCTATAATTGGGAAAACATTGTCTCCCTGTCCTCAATTTACGTATCGTAAGGCTAAATCCTTGCAAGATATTCTGGTTCGTAGTTACCTACTACAGCAAGACAATAAAAACCTTGGTTGGTTTAATCAGCAGAGGGTTTTTTTACAAACCTGGAAGATGTAAAGCATGTAAAAATAGCAAAAATGTTAAGACGTATAAAACTGCTTTTGGAGAGATTAGAACAATTAACAAAGCGATTTCACGTGTTTCAGATTACTGCATTTATGTATTACAATGCCCTTGTGGCCTGCAGTACTGTACTAAAGCCAAATAAATAACTCCTATTCCAATATGGGAATGGAAACTGATCACTCCCAGATGTGGGGAATGGGGATCGGAAGGGCTTTCTCACTGAAAAAAATGTTAATTTGCATAGCAAACTTCATTCCCCCGTGCTTAAAACTACGCTATTCAAAGAAGGAGCAGAAGACAATGGGATATGCCACATGCCATTCCCAGTAGTACGCCTGAAAATATATGTCTTTGCAGAACTTTACAGACATACTTATGGAAATGTGTGCAAACTAGGAAAACATATGTTCCAATGCAATGTGAATTTTTCCATAAACTATTATTATTTCTTCTCTCTTTTGTAAATCGGGTCCAATGCGATTCGGGTTGGTTTGCTTTAAACTAATTAAAATGTTTGTTGCCACCCACTTCAGAATTAGGAGTAAATATTAGCTGTTTGTGGGTCGGGGTTACTATCATTTGAAATCATTTTAAGTGTAGTTTGTAAAGCAAATAGCATGTGTTTCAAAAGGTTCGACATATTTCAGCCTTTTTTCACACACTTCTCCTATCACCCAGGAGTATCAGTATGGTTGATAAAAAAGTTCCATACTTTGCATTCCCAAATAGGAAAAAAACATATCTTTATTTAAAATAGTTAAAAGCAAGCTATTAAAAGAAGCTGAATAATGGTGACACGTTTGTCCTTGAAACCAGAGATTAGCTAAGGGTACTGAAAGAAAAATATTTCAAGGATTTTTTTTACTGCTCATTCGCCATATAAAAAAATAGGATTATCTGGAGGTGCTGCAGCACCTCCTGCAGTCCTAGTTTCAGCGCTCCAGAAAGAATTACATATTCTTAATCTTGGCAAGACACTGGACAAAATACCTTTGAGCGAGTAGAAAGTCCTACTCAAAAGATGTTTGGCTTCTTTAAGGACCTCTGTGCATGCTTGTGGAAGATTTAGATGATCATATTGTCTGATCTCAGGAGTCAAATTTAATGTCATGTTTAGATAGAATAACTGACCCTATAATCTGAGTGAAAGGTTCAGTTTGCATGGCAACTTCTTGTGTTGGGAGATGGACATTTGCAAGTAATCCGAGTACCATCAAAGCCTTGGCCAGTCTGGCGAGACAGGATGTTCGTCATCTGACAATTCAGGAGAATAGTAAGGAAACTGTAAAGTAATGCCCCGGGCCAGTCATCAAGAGACTGAGAAATCCTGGATGTGGAGTCTTAACATTTTTCATTCTGTGATATTTCAAAGAGATCTATTGTTAGAGAGACCATATCTGTGAAGATTTGATGAAAAATGCTGTTGTGCAAACTCCACTTGTGATTTCCCTTAACTTAGGAAATCTGCCTGTTCGTTTAGAACACCTGGTAAATGAAGTCCCTTTATTGACAACCTCATTGCCAGGGCTTATGACCAGATTCTCTGTGACTCCACTGTAATAGGTCTTATCTCGTGCCTACCTGTTTGTTCAGCTAGTGTATGATAGTTGTGTTTTCAATGCAGGTCGGAAGGACTTGAATGCTGGCCTGTTCTGAGTACAAGTAATCGATGTGATAGAAACTCTTGTTCTATGACCAATAAAACTGACCTGCACAGAAAGAGCTCACTGGTGAACCTTCATCCTAAAAGAGGTGAACCCCTTAAAATTGGTGAGTTGGAGGTTCCTGCTTAAAAGGATGTCCTTGAAGCAAGTTATTACTCCAGGACCACTTTGAAAGATATTCTCTCACACACATTGATATGCAAAATGGTTCACCCGAGTTCCTTTTGAAACCACTGATCTTCAAGACAATGCCGGAGAGTTCTCATATGAGGTTTCACATTTGGAACAAGGAGAACACAGGAAGACATGGACTCAAGAAGGGAAGAGATTTGGCAGTGTGCTGGATTTAACATTTTCAATAAAAGATTACATTTCTCTCAGATTGACAACACTCACTCCTCTGAAGGGAACATTTTACCTTGCAATGTGTTTAGTACTGCCCCTAGATAAGATCGGATTCAAACAGGAAGGTTTATCACCCAAAGGCCTAGACTGATTAACAATGATCTTGTTGTTTGAATTCTGTTTCACAATTACAGGCCTGTGGGTCTTTATCAGCCAGTAGAATCAAATATCAAAATACGTTCATAAGGCTCGTACAGCCTGCAGAAGAGTATGTTTCCATTAGAAGCTATCCTGCATATGGAATAATAGAATTAAAACATTGATGGGCCTTGGGTTGCCAAGCAAGAGAGTGCATAACTCTCTTCTCATGGACGGTTATTGAGTGTTCATTTATATAAAGGACAATAAGAAGCTTGTATTTGTTGGACACTTGTAATTATTATTTTAGTTCCATTAATGTTTTGTTTGAATAACTAAGTTATGTTAGATTAACTGTTTTAGTTTTAGTTTGTCACAATGCCCTGCGCCACAAATGGTTACGAATAACAGCATTAAAAATGTATGTTCCATCACACTGACTAATGGCTCTGTGTGTGCTTTCTAATAACTGATTAGATCGAAATCAAAAGATTTTGTAATGGAGAGGTGCTTTCCTCCTTGAACAGAACAGAGTGGGGAACTGTCCTCAGCCCTAAGCTTTAAAATGTGTCCACCATTTCACTGGCAGATGTAGCCCACACCTACACCTGCATCCCTTTGTATTCCTTCTCAGCATGACTCCAAACCCAGTGGAAGGAGGAGCTGCCCCAGAACTGGTTTGAAGTGACCACAAGGGGGAGTTGGCCCATTTCCATAGCCACATCTCTAGGTTGGCTTTGGGAGCTGTGACCAGGGGAAGAAGGGCTATGCTATGTTGGGTTTAGGAAAAGAGGTGCACTGTGGGATAGCTTATAGGAAAACACATAGGAAGTGCTGCAAAACCAGGTGGAATCACTCCTGGGAAATTTTACCCCACTGATTAGGGAGTAGACAGGAGTTTCCTTTCAACAACAGGCTAGCACTGGCATACATGTGGCTTCCCCAATATCCACCTTAGAATATTTCTGGACGTGTGAAGAATCAGAACAAGGGCTGCCCTGCTGTCTGAAGAACCTGAAGGAAGACTGGACCTGCATGCCTTGAACCCAGCACCTTGCGATTCCAAGGATAAGTAAGCTGACATCCTGTTTGAGCTACAGAATTAACAACTTACCAGACACCTTTCCTGTAACAGTCAGCTGAACAGTTCTAACTGGGCCTGCTGCTGGCCTTTGCTGGAGTGAGTATTGACCCCCAAGTGCTGTTCCCATAGTCCTGGACCCCTGTCCGGTTTAAAAGTGCACTCTTCCTAAAGTTTCCTGAAACCTGGGACTTAAAAAACGTTTTGTCAACATTTTGCTCTGAGAACCTACTGTGGACGGGGCCGATCTAAAGAAAGAGCATCTCCGTTGGGCCAAAGATTTAGGATGCTCCCGCTAAATTCTTTCTCCACAGCAGCAAATCTTATCCAGTGTGACTTTGCGGAAAAAGTGTCCTTGTAGGGGCTTTTTCGACAACAGCCTGCAGGCATGCTGTAAGATTCCGAGTTCCAAAAACGTGACTAAGCCCGAAGGTAGAAACCTTCACTGGACAAAGGCGTGAAAAGTATCTGGCTGGCAAGGACCTTCTATTGGCAAGAAATTCAAATTACTCCCACTCTGAGCATTCCCACCATAAGGCAACGGCTTCACCAAGACCTCCAGCAGATATGTGACGACATGGAGACCTCTTTGGTCGCATTCTGCCGCCTTGTCTCGCTAAGGATTTATGATTTTCATTCCAATGACGAAGGCCTCATTACGAGTTTGGGGAGCCCACCGTCGGCCCGCCAGACCTGTGGGGAGGAGCCCGCCGAGTGTTGGAGGTCTCCACTCCACCCAATTACAATGTTTCCACCCGGCTGACCAATGGAACACCTCCATGTTAGGAGGATTCCACCTGTCAGCCTATTGGGAACTGAGCAGCGACATTGGCCTCGGCTCCTGCCATAGCAGACAGTGCACATTGCAAAGGTTCTGGGCAGGAGAGCCCTTGCACTGCCTACGACATGGTCCTGGGCAGTGCTTGGGCCCACCTGTGGCCCCCAGCACTGCCTTTCCACCAGTCTTTTAACGGCGGGGAACCCCGTCATGAAGAGGCTGGCGGAAATTGGACTTGTGATCAGCACGGCCCTGAACCCAGCGCCGCCATGGCTGACCACAACTCCGACCACTGCCAATCTGTCAGAGTCCCTGATCCTGGCAGTGGCAGCATCCCCTGGTGGCTGACCTCCAGTTTGTAATCTGGTGGTCGGACCACCAGGAGTGCAGCAGTCCACCCACCACTGCAAGTTTGGCTATCGCAAGACCGCCAAACTCTTAATGAGGCCCTTAATCCGAAAATAAAATCGCAGTAGGCCTGAACTTTTGACTTTGTCCCGGTCAAGAGCAATCAGACGACTGCAGTTGGTGCTCAATGTTTTTTGATGCAATTTTGAACCTTAAACTTTGAAAATTCATCTCTCTTGTTTTATTTATTGGGTTTTTGTCATTTTGGTGTCATTTTATTCATTAAAATGTACTATTTTTTCTAAATTATTTTGTTGTGTTTTGCCCTTATTATTGTTTACTACTGCATAATACTTAACATATTGCTTTGAAGTTAAGTCTGACTGCTTTTGTGCCAAGGTCCAGGGGGTTAGGCACAAGCTTACTTAGTCACTTTATTATTTGATGTGGATTCTCACCCCCTTCACCAATACTCTAATTTCTTACACTCTCAAATTCAGTGGGTGTACAGTGGGGTGGAGAATCTGACTTTGCACTCTGGGAAGTATGCTCTGTTTGCATGCTTTACCTTGTGGGGTTTGAGTGATAGGTGAAGCAGCAGCTCTGGTTAACACCACTGTCTTGTTAATTCTGTGGCTACTAAGATTGTTGTCACAGTTGAAGTGTCTCAGTTTGATTAACCAGTTTAAAATAGTGCGATCGGAGGAAATGAGAATGGAAGTCTTTATGATCAATTATTCAAAGGGGCATTGCCAGAGATTTTGGTTCTCATCCCCTTCAGGTGTGATCTGTGCATTTTGCATTTGCTTCTGTTGCAAATAGGTCAGTTCTTAAAGACATCAACTAAGACCAAGGGGGTCATTCTGACTCCCGCCGGCCGCGGTAACCGCAGTGCCGGCGGGAGCCGCCAGAAGACCGCTGCGGTTATTCTGTGTTTCCCGCTGGGCTGGCGGGCGACCGCCAGAAGGCCGCCCGCCAGCCCAGCGGGAAACCCCTTCCCACGAGGAAGCCGGCTCCGAATGGAGCCGGCGGAGTGGGAAGGGTGCGACGGGTGCAGTAGCACCCGTCGCGATTTTCAGTGTCTGCATGGCAGACACTGAAAATCTTTGTGGGGCCCTCTTACGGGGGCCCCTGCAGTGCCCATGCCATTGGGCAAGGGCACTGCAGGGGCCCCCAGGGGCCCCACGACACCCCTCACCGCCATCCTGTTCCTGGCGGTCAAAACCTCCAGGAACAGGATGGCAGTGAGGGGGTCGGAATCCCCATGGCGGCGCTGCAAGCTGCGCCGCCATGGAGGATTCCACAGGGCAGCGGAAAACCGGCGGGAGACCGCCGGTTTTCCGTCTCTGACCGCAGCCATACCGCTGCGGTCAGAATGCCCTTGGGAGCACCGCCAGCCTGTTGGCGGTGCTCCCGCGGTCCCCGGCCCTGGCGGTCCATGACCGCCAGGGTCAGAATGACCGCCCAAGTCTTCTAACTCCTGCTCATGAATTTCTTGAAAACACTAGCTTAGAATGTTGGCTTGACAATTCTGCAATGCTGGTAGGTGAACTTCTTGGCTCGCAACGCTCTAAATTGTAACCAATGCCAAATCAATTTCCGTAATAGAATTCTGGGACCTGGTGCCATCTTGTTTGTTGGGGTATTGTATTATAGTGGTATTTTCTGTTTAGACTAAAATGCTTCTAATTTTCAATGAGGGTAACAAATTATGTATAATTAAAGTAGTACATATTTATTAATTATAAAAAATAAATATGTTCTATGTGTATATATTTTTAACATTGATTTACATTTATTCACCTTTTAAATTAAATAATTATTATTTAAATAATTGCATGTAATACTATTTCCTATGGGGTTTTATTTTCAGTTTCTATTTCCATTATTTTCTATGGGAGAGTGTGCAGGATTAGTGGTAGGCCGCGCTTAGTGCTGGGCTTGATTCAAAGGATTTAAGTTTTACAAAATTGAAAGGTAATACAAAAGTGCAGTCTCTGAGTACTGAAAAAAGTAAAGTGTTCCTCAAAAGTGTAAACTTACTCAAAAGTGCTACATGTGAATCAGGCCATGGTTATTAATCCCTGGTTATTAATCCCTGTTGTATTCCGAGAACAGGAAAAACAAATTGTGTCTGTAAGGCATATTGCCAGTGCACTGCATGCTGGAACAGGAAAGCTGCTGGCTTCTTAAAGAAACAGTACTATTTATAGATACTGAGAACCATGTAACGTGAAAGGCATCCCATTCCCTCCACTTTTTCCTAACAGAGGGAAGGTAAAAGACTATTTTGGATACTGTTATAAATACCTTCAGCTAGATGCAGCAATGTGGCCTTAAGGCCTTTTTCCCTTCTTTGCAAACGTGCTGGTAAAGATTTGTGGCATGTTCCGCTGCAGATTCACATGCTGTGCATACATCTGCCATCTAGTGTTGGGCTCGGAGTGTTACAAGTTGTTTTTCTTCAAAGAAGTGTTTTCGAGTCACAGGATCGAGTGACTCCTCTTCGGCTCCATTGCACATGGGCATCGTAAGGTAGGAGTGATAGAGTATAAAGAAAAAAGATGTCCATGCAAATGGAATATATATATATATATATATATATATATATATATATATATATATATATATATATATATATATATATATATATATATATATATATATATATATATATATATATATATATATATATATATATATATATATATATATATATATATATATATATATATATATATATATACACACATATGGAAAATGTCACTTACCCAGTGTACATCTGTTCGTGGCATTAGTCGCTGCAGATTCACATGCTGTGCACATCCCGCCATCTGGTGTTGGGCTCGGAGTGTTACAAGTTGTTTTTCTTCGAAGAAGTCTTTTCGAGTTCGAGACCGAGGGACTCCTCCCATTTAGACTCCACTGCGCATGGGCGTCGACTCCATCTTAGATTGTTTTCCCCGCAGAGGGTGAGGTAGGAGTTGTGTATGCTAGTAATAGTTCCCATGCAATGGAGTGAATGCGTATGTACATAATGAAGTTTAAAGTAATATATTTACAAATGTACAAATGTTTAAGATCTACTTCTAAACGGCTACAGGCTCCCGGGGAGGCGGGTGGGCACATGTGAATCTGCAGCAACTAATGCCACGAACAGATGTACACTGGGTAAGTGAAATTTTCCGTTCGATGACATGTGTAGCTGCAGATACACATGCTGTGCATAGACTAGTAAGCAGTTATCTCCCCAAAAGCGGTGGTTCAGCCTGTAGGAGTTGAAGTAGTTTGATATAATGTTCTTAGTACAGCTTGACCTACTGTTGCTTGTTGAGCAGTTAACACATCTACACAGTAGTGTTTGGTAAATGTATGAGGCGTAGACCATGTTGCTGCTTTACATATTTTGTTCATTGGAATATTTCCTAGAAAGGCCATGGTAGCACCTTTCTTTCTGGTTGAGTGTGCCTTTGGCGTAATAGGCAGTTCTCTTTTAGCTTTAAGATAGCAGGTTTGAATGCACTTAACTATCCATCTAGCAATGCCTTGTTTTGAAATTGGATTTCCTGTATGAGGTTTTTGAAAGGCAATAAATAGTTGTTTTGTCTTTCGAATTAGTTTTGTTCTGTCAATGTAGTACATTAGTGCTCTTTTGATGTCTAATGTATGTAGTGCTCTTTCAGCTACAGAATCTGGCTGTGGGAAGAACACTGGTAATTCTACCGTTTGATTCAAGTGGAACGGTGAGATTACTTTTGGTAAAAATTTAGGATTTGTTCGTAGAACAACTTTATTTTTGTGTATTTGAATAAATGGTTCTTGAATGGTAAACACTTGAATTTCACTCACTCTTCTTAGAGATGTGATGGCAATTAAAAATGCAACTTTCCACGTTAAGTATTGCATTTCACAAGAGTGCATGGGCTCAAAAGGTGGACCCATGAGTCGTGTTAAGACAATGTTGAGGTTCCATGAAGGAACTGGTGGCGTTCTTGGTGGTATAATTCTCTTTAGGCCTTCCATAAACGCTTTTATGACTGGTATCCTAAATAATGAAGCTGAGTGCGTAATTTGCAGATAAGATGAAATTGCAGTAAGATGTATTTTTATGGAAGAGAAAGCTAGTTTTGCTTTTTGCAAATGTAGTAAGTATCCTACTATATCTTTTGTAGATGCGTGTAAGGGTTGAATTTGATTATTATGGCAGTAATAAACAAATCTTTTCCACTTATTTGCATAGCAGTGTCTAGTGGTAGGCTTTCTAGCCTGTTTTATGACCTCCATACATTCTTGTGTGAGGTCTAAGTGTCCGAATTCTAGGATTTCAGGAGCCAAATTGCTAGATTCAGCGATGCCGGATTTGGATGCCTGATCTGTTGTTTGTGTTGTGTTAACAGATCTGGTCTGTTTGGTAGTTTGACATGAGGTACTACTGACAGGTCTAGTAGTGTTGTGTACCAAGGTTGCTTTGCCCATGTTGGTGCTATTAGTATGAGTTTGAGTTTGTTTTGACTCAACTTGTTTACTAGATATGGAAGGAGTGGGAGAGGGGGAAAAGCGTACGCAAATATCCCTGACCAGTTCATCCATAGCGCATTGCCCTGAGACTGATGTTGTGGGTACCTGGATGCGAAGTTTTGGCATTTTGAGTTTTCCTTTGTTGCAAATAGATCTATTTGTGGTGTTCCCCAAATTTGGAAGTAAGTGTTCAGTATTTGGGGGTGAATCTCCCATTCGTGGATCTGTTGGTGATGCCATGAGAGATTGTCTGCTAACTGATTCTGAATTCCTGGAATAAATTGTGCTATTAGGCGAATGTGGTTGTGAATCGCCCAATGCCATATTTTCTGTGTTAGGAGACACAACTGTGTTGAGTGTGTCCCTCCTTGTTTGTTTAGGTAATACATTGTTGTCATGTTGTCTGTTTTGACAAGAATGTATTTGTGGGTTATCATGGGTTGAAATGCTTTCAGCGCTAGAAATACCGCTAACAGTTCTAGGTGATTTATGTGAAACTGTTTTTGCTGTATGTCCCATTGTCCTTGGATGCTGTGTTGATAGAGGTGTGCTCCCCACCCTGTCATGGAAGCATCTGTTGTTATCACGTATTGTGGCACTGGGTCTTGGAAAGGCCGCCCTTGGTTTAAATTTATACTGTTCCACCATTGAAGCGAGATGTATGTTTGGCGGTCTATCAACACCAGATCTAGAAGCTGACCCTGTGCTTGTGACCATTGTGATGCTAGGCACTGTTGTAAGGGCCGCATGTGTAACCTTGCATTTGGGACAATGGCTATGCATGAGGACATCATGCCTAGTAGTTTCATTATTATTTTGACTTGTACTCTTTGTTTTGGATACAAGGCCTGTATTACATTGTGAAATGTTTGTACTCTTTGTGGACTTGGAGTAGCAATCCCTTTTGCTGTGTTGATTGTTGCTCCTAAGCATTGCTGTGTTTGACACGGCTGCAGGTGTGACTTTGCGTAGTTGATTGAGAAACCTAGTTTGTGTAGGATTTCTATGACATATTTTGTGTGTTTTGAACACCGTTTTAGCGTATTTGTTTTGATTAACCAATCGTCTAGGTATGGGAACACATGTATTTGCTGCCTTCTGATATGTGCAGCTACTACTGCTAGGCATTTTGTAAAAACTCTTGGCGCAGTTGTTATTCCGAATGGCAACACTTTGAATTGGTAATGTATCCCTTGGAATACAAACCTTAGGTACTTTCTGTGTGAAGGATGTAGTGGTATATGGAAATATGCATCCTTTAGGTCTAGTGTTGTCATGTAGTCTTGTTGTTTGAGCAGTCTTGTAGAGTAACCATGTGAAAGTGGTCTGATTTGATGTAGGTATTTAATGTTCTGAGATCTAGTATCGGTCTCAGGCTCTTGTCTTTTTTGGGTATCAGGAAGTACAGTGAGTAAACTCCTGTGTTTAATTGTTCCTTTGGTACTAATTCTATTGCTTCTTTCTGTAGCAATGCCTGAACTTCTAGTCCTAGAAGATCTATATGTTGTTTTGACATATTGTGTGTTTTCGGTGGGACGTTTGGAGGGAATTTGAGAAATTCTATGCAATAACCATGCTGGATAATTGCTAAGACCCAAGTGTATGTTGTTATTTCCTCCCAATGTGTGTAAAACTTGGTTAGTCTCCCCCCCACAGGTGTTATGTGTTGGGGATTTGTGACCTTGAAGTCACTGTTTGTTTTGAGGAGTTTTGGGACTTTGGAACTTTCCTCTGTTTCTTTGAAACTGTCCTCCTCTATATTGTCCCCGAAAACCTCCCCGCTGATACTGGCTCTGGTAAGTGGGCTTTGTTTGTGAGGTTGTGGCTTCTGTGGTCTGCCCTCGAAACCCCCCTCGAAATTGTGTTTTTCGAAATGTGCCTCTGCTCTGCGGGGAGTAGAGTGCGCCCATGGCTTTGGCCGTGTCAGTGTCTTTTTTCAGTTTTTCTATTGCAGTGTCCACCTCCGGCCCAAACAACTGCTGTCCGTTGAATGGCATATTCAGCACAGCTTGCTGTATCTCTGGTTTAAATCCTGATGTACGCAGCCATGCATGCCGCCTTATTGTTACTGCTGTGTTGACAGTTCTAGCAGCTGTGTCTGCAGCATCCATTACTGATCGAATTTGATTATTGGAGATATTTTGTCCCTCTTCTACCACTTGCTGCGCTCTTTTTTGGAACTCTTTTGGTAAGTGTTCAATAAGGTGTTGCATCTCGTCCCAATGGGCCCTATCATATCTGGCTAGCAAAGCTTGCGAATTTGCAATACGCCACTGGTTTGCTGCCTGTGCCGCCACCCTTTTGCCTGCTGCGTCAAATTTTCTACTCTCTTTATCTGGAGGTGGCGCGTCTCCTGAAGTATGAGAGTTGGCTCTTTTGCGCGCTGCTCCAACTACAACAGAGTCTGGTGTTAGCTGTTGTGTGATGTACACTGGGTCTGTTGGTGGCGGTTTATATTTTTTATCTACTCTTGGAGTAATGGCTCTCCCTTTGACAGGCTCCTCAAACACTTGTTTGGAGTGTTTTAGCATTCCGGGCAACATCGGCAGACTTTGATATTGACTGTGCGTAGACGACAGTGTATTAAAAAGGAAGTCGTCTTCAATGGGTTCTGAGTGAAGGCTGACATTGTGAAATGCTGCTGCCCTTGATACCACTTGAACGTAGCCTGTACTATCCTCTGGTGGCGAGGGTCTCGCTGGATAGCATTGAGGACTATTATCTGACACTGGTGAGTCCAAAAGGTCCCACGCGTCAGGATCATCTTGACTCATCCCCGTATGAGTTGGGGATTGCATCATTGGTGGAGTGGCTACCGGTGATGGTTGTGGAGAGTGATGTGGGGATGGTGGTGGTGTTATTTGTTTAGCCACTTTTGCTTGTGGCTGTTTGTCCTTGTCCTTATCTTGGAAGGCAAGTTTTCGTTTCATTCTGATTGGAGGAAGAGTGCTGATCTTCCCTGTATCTTTTTGAATAAAGAGCCGCCTTTGCGTGTGATCTGGCTCTATTGTCTCTAATTCTTGTTGAAATCTGTGTGTCTTCATTTGTGAGGACAGTCCTTGTTCCTCTCAATAGGAACTAATTTTCGGTTCGGAGGCCGGATGTTTCGGTACCGAAACCTTTTCGGCTGCTTTTTTCGGCTCCAACGAAATCTTTTTTGCTTTCGGCGTAGTGCCCTCTCGGTGCCGACCCATTTCGGTGCCGCTGTCTCGATGCCGAATCTTTTCGGAGCCACTCTCTCGGGCCCGAGATTGCTGCGTGCCTGTATCTCGACCGGAGTCGGATGACTACGACACCAGCTCGCCCTTTTTCGGTGCCGATGGACGGTCACCTATTTTTTGGGTTAAGCCACGGCCTGTTGGCGGTGGCGTCCCCTGGGCTTTAGCAGTCTTTTCGTGAGTTCTTTGTTTCGACGTCTTACTCACGGTTTTCAGCGTTTCTTCGGGATCGATCTCCTCCGAGTCCGAATCCTGGATGGAGAATGTTTCTTCCTCCTCCTCGAAACGCCCTTGTCCTGTCGGCGCCGACGCCATTTTCAGTCTTCTTGCTCTTCGGTCCCAGAGTGTCTTCCTGGACCGAAACGCTCGACAGGCCTCACAAGTATCCTCCTTGTGTTCTGGTGACAAACACAAGTTACAGACCAGGTGTTGATCTGTGTATGGATACTTGTTATGGCAGTTTGGACAGAAGCGGAATGGGGTCCGTTCCATCAGCCTTGAAGAGACACGTGGCCGGGCCGACCAGGCCCCGACGGGGATCGAAAAAACCCCAAAGGGCCACCGGAGCTCTTCTTAATTCGGTGTCGATCTGTTGTAACTAACCCGATACCGAACGCAAACAATACCGATGATTTTTCCAAGATTCTAATTAACTTTCTGACCCGAAACACGGAGCGAAAAGGAACACGTCCGAACCCGATGGCGGAAAAAAAACAATCTAAGATGGAGTCGACGCCCATGCGCAATGGAGTCGAAATAGGAGGAGTCCCTCGGTCTCGTGACTCGCAAAGACTTCTTCGAAGAAAAACAACTTGTAACACTCCGAGCCCAACACCAGATGGCGGGATCTGCAGCTGCACATGCCATCGAACATATATATATATATATATATATATATATATACATATACATATACATATATATATATATATATATATATACACACACATATGTACAAGTGATTGTTTAACTTAAACAGCTACAGGCTTCCGGGGATTTGGGAGTGAATCTGCAGCGTAACATGCCACGAACAGATGTACACTGGGTAAGGGACATTTTCAGTTCAATGGCATGTGTAGCTGCAGATACACATGCTGTGCAAAGACTAAAAAGCAGTTGTTCCTCCCGTAAAAGCGATGGTTAGCCTGTAGGAGTTGAAGTTGTTTGAAATAATGTTCTTAGTACAGCTTGACCTACTGTGGCTTGTTGCGCTGATAAAACATCTACACAATAATGTTTAGTAAATGTATGTGGTGTTGACCAAGTAGCTGCCCCACATATTTCAGCCATTGGTATATTTCCTAAGAAAGCCATTGTAGCCCTTTTTTCCTTGTGGAATGTGCTTTCGGTGCAACTAAGAGTTGTCTTTGAGCTTTAAGGTAACATGTTTGGATGCATTTTACTATCCATCTTGCTAAACCTTGTTTTGAAATGGGGTTACCAGTATGAGGTTTCTGGAAGGCCACAAATAGCGGTTTAGTTTTTCTGAATGATTTTGTTCTATCTATGTAATACATTAGGGCTCTTTTAATATCTAATGTATACAGGGCTCTCTCTGCCACAGAATCTGGCTGTGGGAAGAAGACTGGTAGTTCCACTGTTTGATTGATATGAAAAGGCGATACTACCTTTGAAAGAAATGTAGGGTTAGTTCGTAGTACGACTTTATGCCTATGTACTTGTATGAACGGTTCTTGAATACTGAAAGCTTGAATTTCACTAACTCGTCGCAATGAAGTAATTGCGACTAGGAAGGCTACTTTCCATGTTAAGAATTGTATTTGACATGAGTGCATAGGTTCAAATGGTGGGCCCATAAGTCACGCGAGCACTATGTTTAGATTCCACGAAGGCACTGGAGGCGTTCTAGGTGGGATGATGCGTTTTAACCCTTCCATGAAGGCTTTGTTAACAAGGACTTTAAATAAAGAGCTGTGCTGTATATTTTGCAAATACACAGAAATTGCAGTGAGATGTATCTTAATGGATGAAAAAGCTGAATTAGATTTTTGAAAATGAGGCAAATAGCATACAATGTCTTGTATTGATGCTGAAAGAGGGGTAATTTGTTTAGATTGACAGTAATACACAAATCTTTTCCATTTGTTGGCATAGCACTCCTTTGTAGTGCGTTTTCTTGCTTGCTCAATTACTTCCATACATTCAGTTGGTAGTTGTAGATACCCAAATTCTATGACCTCAGGAGCCAAATCGCTAGATTGAGTATATTGGAATTTGGATGCCTGATCTGCTGTTTGTTTTGTGTCAACAGATCTGGTCTGTTTGGGAGTTTGATATGTGGTACTACTGACAGGTCTAATAGTGTTGTGTACCACGGTTGACGTGCCCACGTTGGCGCAATGAGTATCAGCTTGAGCGTGTTTTGACGCAGTTTGTTAACTAGAAATGGAATGTGTGGAAGAGAGGGAAAAGCGTAAGCAAATATCCCTGACCAATTGATCCATAGAACATTGCCCTTGGATAGAGGATATGGGTATCTGGATGCAAAGTTTTGGCATTTTGCGTTTTCGCTGGTGGCGAACAGATCTATGTCTGGTGTTCCCCATTGTTGAAAGTATTGTTGAAGTACTTGAGGGTGAATCTCCCACTGGTGTGTTTGTTGATGATTTCTGCTGAGAACATCTGCCAATTGGTGGTGTATCCCTGGAATGTATTGTGCTACCAGGTGAATCTTGTTGTGAATTGCCCATTGCCAAATTTTTTGGGCTTGGAGGGAGAGTTGGGACGAATATGTCCCCCCCCTCCCCTTGTTTGTTTAGGTAATACATTGTTGTCATGTTGTCTGTTTTGATAAGGATATTCTTGTGAGTGAGAAGAGGCTGAAAAGCTTTGAGTGCTAGGAATACAGCTAACAACTCTAAGTGATTTATGTGTAACTGTTTGTGTTTGGTCTCCCATTGTCCTTGAATGTTGTGATTGTTGAGGTGAGCTCCCCAGCCAATCATTGATGCATATGTTGTAAGTATGGTCTGAGGCACGGGGTCTTGAAATGGCTGCCCTTTGTTTAGGTTTGTGGAATTCCACCACTGAAGTGACATGTATGTCTGGCGGTCTATTAACACTAGATCTTGAAGTTGACCCTGTGCATGTGACCATTGCTGTGCAAGGCACTGTTGCAAGGGCCTAATGTTTAGTCTTGCATGTGGGACAATCGCAATACAGGATGCCATCATGCCCAATACTTTCATGACGAATTTGACAGTGTACTGTTGGCCTGCCTGTATTTGTGCTAAAATATTGTGAAATGATTGTATTCTTTGCGGATTTGGGCGTGCTAGCGCTCTGAGTATTTAGTGTCGCCCATAAATACTGTTGAATTTGCGCAGGTTGTAGTTGTGACTTTTGGTACCTTATGGAGAACCCTAGGGTGTGCAGGGTTTGTATTACTTAATGTGCATGATTTTGACACTGTGTATGACGGTTTGATTTTATTATCCAATCGTCCAGATATGGAAAGACATGAATGTGTTGCCTTCTTAGGTAGGATGCGACTACCGCCAGACATTTTGTGAATACCCTGGGAGCTGTTGTTATTCCGAAGGGTAACACTTTGAACTGATAATGCTTTCCTTGAATGACAAACCAGAGATATTTTCTGCGCACTGGATGGATGGGTATCTGAAAATACGCATCCTTGAGGTCTAAAGTTGCTATGAAATTGTGTTGTTGAAGTAGTGGGATAACATCCTGTAGTCTTACCATGTGAAAATGTTCTGACAGGATGCAAGGATTGAGAGTTCTGAGATCTAATATTGGCCTAAAGATCCCGTCCTTTTTGGGAATGAGGAAATACAGTGAGTAAACTCCTGTCCCTATTTGATTTTGTGGCACAGCTTCTATTGCTTGTTTGAGTAATAGAGATTTTACTTCTTCTCTCAACAGAGCGATATGATCTGTGGACGGCGTGTGTGGTTTTGTTGGAATATGTGGTGGAGTTTGTGTCAATTCTATGCAATAGCCATTGCAGATAATTGATATTACCCAGCTGTCTGTGGTAATGGGTAGCCAAATGTTGTGGAACTTTTGCATTCTTCCCCCCACAGGTGAAGTGTGAATTTAGAAGGGATGGCACAAGTCACTGCTTAGTTTGTTGTGAGGCTTGTTTTGCTGATTGATATTTTCCCCTGCCTCTGGGGTACTGGCCTCTATAAGTACCTTTGAAACCACCTCGTTGATATTGAGGTTGATAGGTTGACTTTGGCTGTGAGGTGGATGCCTCGGCAGTTTGGGCTCTAAATCCACCTCTATATTGGGGCTTACGAAAGGATCCCCTGTATTGCGTAGTATACAGAGCACCCATGGCCTTTGCGGTGTCTGAATCTTTTTTCATTTTTTCAAATGCCGTGTCCACCTCTGGGCCAAAAAGTTGTTTTTGGTTGAACGGCATATTGAGGACTGCCTGTTGTATTTCAGGCTTGAATCCTGAAGACCTAAGCCATGCATGTCTTCTTATGGTTACAGCAGTGTTGATGGTTCTGGCTGCTGTATCTGCAGAGTCTAGGGCTGACCTGATCTGACGATTGGTGATGGCCTGCCCCTCCTCCACTATTTGTTGTGCCCTCTTTTGCTGTTCCTTGGGGAGATGTTGAATTATGTCTTTCATCTCATCCCAGTGGGCCCTGTTGTATCTATCCAACAATGCCTGAGTTGGCTATCCTCCACTGGTTGGCTGCCTGAGATGCCACCCTTTTCCCCGCAGCATCAAACTTCCTACTCTCCTTGTCTGGTGGGGGTGCATCAACTGATGACTGCGAGCTTGCGCTGTTTCTGGCTGCGCTTACGACTACGGAGTCTGGAGGTAACTGTTGGGTGATAAAGACAGGATCAGAAGGAGGTGGCTTATATTTTTTCTCCACCCTACGAGTAATTATTCTTGTTTTTACTGGCTCCTTGAATATTTGGTCAGCATGTTTTAACATGCCGGGGAGCATGAGAAGCGACTGATAAGTTGCATGTGTAGAGGAGAGTGTATTAAAAAGGAAGTCATCCTCTAATGGTTCAGTATGCATGGCACCATTGTGATAGGATGCCGCCCTAGCTATGACCTGAGTGTAGCCTGTACTATCCTCTGGTGGTGAAGGCTTAGAGGGATTGCAATCTGGGTTGTTGTCTGGAATGGAGTCTGGATAATAAAGATACCATGGATCCACATTGTCCTGCTGTGAATCAAATGAGTGTGCTGGTGACTGCATAGGTGTAGGACTAGTAGGGGGAGAGATATGTAAATGTGGAGAGTGAGGAGGAGACTGAGAAGGAGAAAACTGAGGAGGTGGAGGTTTCTCCTTTGTTCTTGGCACTTTAGCTGGAGGCTATGCAGTGTCCAATTCCTCTTGAAAGGCTAATTTCCTCTTTGGTTTTGGAGAAGGTGCTGTTAAAATTCTGCCAGTCTCTTTATGGATGTGAATCCTGGCTTGCCTTTCATCAATTGCCTCCATCTGTGAGTCTCCCTCAGTACCTTTATGGCTTTCTTTAAGTGCCTGTGAAAGTCCATGCTCCTCTGTGTACATAGGCTTTTCGGCTCCGAAGCTGTTTTTTTCGATATCGAAAAGGTTGGGGTTGAGGATGGTCTTGGCTCCGAAAACGATTTTAGAGATTTCGACTCGATGGATGCAGGACCAGGTCGATGGTGGAGGAAGAATGTCAGCAGTGCAGCACAGGAGCAGAAGAGGAGTTCCAGAAGTGATGTCCCACGTCAACGGCCGTGATGCAGTGAGTCAGTGGTGCTGGAAAACCACCACCAAGCCTTGATAAATGCAAGAGTCAGAGAAGAAGGTTTTGCAAGGCTAAAGAGGACCAGCAAGACCCAGGGGACTCGACCCAACAAGGGGAGTCCAAGGTGACCCTCAATAGCTGGGAGAGTCACAAGAAGAGGAGGCATTC
This sequence comes from Pleurodeles waltl, assembly GCF_031143425.1. NCBI lineage: Eukaryota > Metazoa > Chordata > Amphibia > Caudata > Salamandridae > Pleurodeles > Pleurodeles waltl. Next base: position 606,907,979 of record NC_090436.1, on the reverse strand, counting down.
CCCACAGGCAACCCACAGGCAGCAGGGCCAGGAGTCACAGAAAGGCCCACTCAGCACACGTGAAGAGGAATCATGCGTCGGTGGAGCAGCAGGCAGGAGAATGTGCTTTGCAAGAAGGAGTGCTGGAGGCCGGGCTACATGGAACCTGAAGATCCCTTTGAGGAGGAACAAACAAGCCCTGGTAGCTGCAAGAATCGCGGTGCACAGGGGTACTGTCCTGCAAGGAGAGGCAAGGGCTTACGTCTCCAAAGTTGGACAGCTGAAGGGAGGAGCCAAGGGACCACTCCAGACTGCCACCTGTTATGCAGGATTCACTCAGTTCTGGAGGAGAGGGGATCCACACAGCCAGTCGTTGTTGCAGTTGGTGCCTGCGGCTGCAGGGAAGTGGCTCCTTCACCCAAAGGGAAATTCCTTCTTACTTCTTCTGCAGGCTGAAGACTCGTCATCCCCAGATGATGCACAGCCAGGGAAATGTTGCAGTTGCTGGAATCAATGTTGCAGAGCGTAGTTGTGGCTGGAGTTGCAGATTGTCAGCTCCTGAAGGGTCTAGTGGCAGCCCTGGTGGCCGGAAGATGAAGTAAACGATGCAGAAGAGTCCTGCTGGAATCATGCATGTGGAATCTAAAGACCCACCCTAGAGGGAGACCCTAAATAGCCCAGTAAGGGGGATTTGTCACCTAGCAGGGTGACCGCCTATTAGGAGGGGGCTGAAACATCACCTGCCTGACCTGGCCACTCAAATGCTCCAAGGGGCCTCTGCCTACCTTGGATGCAAGATGGCAGAATCAAGTGGCAAACTGAAGGAACTCTGGGCACCACCCTTGGGGTGGTGGCGGACAGGGGAGTGGTCACTCCCCTTTTCATTGTCCAGTCTCACGCCAGAGCAGGGACCTGGGGTCCCTGGACTGGTGCAAACCAGTTTATTTAAGGTGGGTACCAAATGTGCCCTTCAAAGAATACCGGTAAGGGTGATGCCTCCCTCTCCCAAAGGAAACCCTTTGTTCTGCATTCCTCTGGCAAGCAGCAGGAGGGCAGAAACCTGTCTGAGGGGTGGAAGCAGCTTGGGCTGCCCGGAAAACCCTGAAGACTGGTAGGAGCACTGCTGGGTGTCCTCTAGTGAGCCCACAGAGTGCTTGAGATCATACAATAATACTGGCAACATTATTGGTGTATGATTCCGACATGCTACTCATGCAAAGGTGCCCTCACACACAGGTACCTGCACCCTGCCCTCTGGGCTAAAAGGGTCTGTCATAGGGGTGACTTACAGTGACCTGGTGTTCAAGCAGGCTGAAATTGCAGGCCTGCAGACACAATTTGCATGGGCTTCGATGGGTGGCACAATACATGCTGCAGCCCATGTGGAACCTATGGTGCCCCAATTCCCTGGGTACCTAAGTACCGTTTACTAGGGTCTTATATCAGGGCACTAGTATGCCAATTGTGGAGTGCGCTAAGTCCTAATGAACCAAATTTAGAGGGAGAGGGCACAGTCACTGCGGTCCTGGTTAGCAGGATCCCAGTGAACACAGTCGAAAACACACTGACAGGCAAAAAGTGGGAGTAACCATGCAAAAAAGAGGGTACTTTCTTACAAGGTAAAAAACTTATGTTTTTTACTATTATTTGTTCTGACATAAAAGGCTCATAGTTTTGCAAAGATATCCCTGTGGGTCTATGGGAGTATGTTAAATGCAACATGAACATACACTACAATTTTCCATTAAAACACACACACTAGTATCCGCATGCAAAAGGTAAGTAAAAAAAAACCTCACTAACCTGAAATGTTTCTTGTGAAGCAGCTGTGGCTCCATCCCACACTGCACTCAACTGGGCTCTTACAGGTCTTCCTGCAGTAGATACGACTATAACTTTGGGAGTATTTACAAAAACTGAAACAACAGAAAAACGTTCCTGCTCTGTAGGGTTATAAATAACAAGGTACCTGCAAAAAAATAATAACAAATCACATTTGTGATAACATTTTTAGTATTTCACAATATACGTTTATGTGGCATGGCAACACAAAGCTAAATGTTAAATCTAACGATAAAAAGTAAGAACACAACACTTATAAGATACGTATAAGCTCTAGGTGGGTAAATACAGTTATTAAAAAAATGTTACACTGTTTTACAAAGAAAACCTGACGTATTCAAATAAAAAGATGTCAGTTATCTTCAACATCAAAATAGGAAATATGTAAAGCGCATATCAACTTTATGACCCCTTTCATGTCTACAGCAAACAGAAACAATGCTAACAAAGGGAAATTATAAATAAGGGATACCGAATAAAAGCTGCAGGGCTCGCATGTAAAACATAGTATTAAGATTTGTACGAGACAGAACTAGTGTTACAGAGGTCTTACAAAGGAAACACATTTAAAAATGTGCAATATGTGCTGAGGCAGCTGGAAAATCCCATGGCTTAAAGGTTTATTAATATCTTCTCAGAAGGCATGAGATCTGAAGGTTCATGGGCAATGTTTTACTTCCAAAAGGTTTTTCCTCTTTCTGTACACTACATGTTCTTAGACTAAACATTTCCCTAAAGTGATCTACATCACACTCATAAGTTTAGAATGGAAAGGATTGAATAAAGCTTTAAAATACCTATTATGCCTGAAGAGGCCACACTAAAAATTGAAAGGGTTCAATTTCACAAGTTAACCTCACCTTGAAGCAAAAGAAGTGAATGCTTCGCACCCAAATGTTCATGCTCTTACATACTACTTTATGCTTTCGTTCAGGGCTACAAATCCTTGGTAAAAGGGAGTGCAGCCTTCACACCTGAAAGTAAAACGAGCACTGGCGAAGCCAATAGGTCTGAGCCATGAAATCTGTTGGCTATGCTAATACTTTAGCAGCTCGAAAAGCACACACATTTGCTGCAGCCGTCTTGAAACAGGTTTGTAAAAGTAATAAGATGTATTCAAAGATGTCCGCAGCTGTAACACACCAATCCACAGCTGCCATATATGACTGCTTTTTAACAAATTCCATCCCTGTCTATGCATGTGCATCCCCTACGGCAGCCATCTTTGAATAGGATGTAAAAATAAAGCACTGTCCATGTGTGCTTGAGCATGGGTAGACATCTGGGAGTGTTCAGAAAACTTATTTTTTTTTAAAGGAAAAAAGGAAAAAAATTAAAATAAAATAAAAAATAAAAAAGGGGGGGTTGTGACAAATGAGGATGCTGCGTGGGGAGTGGCAAAGGACAAGAAGCAAGGGGAGTGGAATGAGAGAGAGAGAAGGAAGAAATTGTTTCTCCCAACATCAAAGGAGCCAGGTCTGACAGGAAAATCAAACCATGGTCCCTGCAGTCCCTCCAGAGGAAAGCAAATCCCTTTTTTACAGATTCTGATTTTAGATGAATAGCACTTGCTCTCACTTGCTCTCCCTCAACAGGACAAAGGCAAAACTCAGCCAAACAGCCTCTCATACACCACTTTGGCACCTGGGAAAGGCAACCTACATGTTGACGCTTCTATCATATGGGGGTTGAAGTGGTTTGACCATATCATCCCAGCACTGAAATCACTAAAGTGTCTCCACCTCTGGTAGGTATAATCTTTAGGTACAGCTGCATCATCTATAAGAACATCTGGATGCTGTTGTGCCTGGCCAACAAAATAATCACCTCAAACAGGCAATGCCACATGAATCACCATAACACAGCCAAACTAGCCATTAGGATGCGCAAGAAAAAAAAAAACAGAAGACCGTTTTTCTCAGTCTATGCAAGTAGAATAAAATCACCATCACAACTGCTAAATCCTTCCTGCAATTCAGAACACATCTTTTCAAAGAGAATGACCATCCCCCACAGAAAAACTATTTGCATCTACCTATCTGCAGGGTTCCATGGGCTACCACCCTGTGTTCAACGATTTGTTGCCTCCCGGGTAGGTTTGTTTTATGCAACTACATACATACATGACTATCAATGAAGAACCTACGATGGCCTTAATCATCTCTGTCATTTCATACAAACTTGATTTTTGAAAATTCAAATGAGAATGTTTTAGAACAAAAAGAATGGAATTTTTCGGCATACCCCTTTAATGCACTAGATAATTGAGGGGTGGTTACTGCCGGATACAAATGTGTATCTTCTTGCAAAGACGTGTCTGTGGGGTCCCTTTTCTTGTATTAAGGGAGGAGATCCAAAATTACCTGGCTGTTCAGACGAGAATGTCACCTGCGTAGTGTACAGTCATATTTCTTTGCCCTAAGTGCTTGACTGCATGCAGTCAGTATTATGTTTTTTTTTATTTTGACCCTAGTGTCATGATATTATAGAAAAGGCACATAGGGCTAGGCATGCACCTTGACATGAGTGAGGCCTTGGATTTGTCCTGTGACCTGCTGAGGCGCACAAAGCATGACCTTACTGACAGACAGCAAAATACTGTGTCTCTCTTGGGTTTAGTATAAAGAGCAGTGGAGGCAGGCTGTGTCGGCATTTTGTGAATCCACAGTTGTGATACTGCCTTTTTAGCTGTGTCACTGGTGTGGAGGTTTATAGGCCAACTCAAGTAAAGCTTTGTTTCCATGCATTTACACAACTTCCAGCGCTAAAGTTCCAAGTTTATGTTGTGTGTGTAGAACGTGAGGTACCGGCATGGTTTGTCTAAGTGAGCCAGAGAAATGGAGTCCCGCAGGTTCCATTTTGGATACCCCAGGACTGGCCTCCACATAAAATGGAGATTCGTTTTTTTAACCCACACAGTAGAAGTGTATAGCTGACATTCCTGAAGCTGGAGAAAAACACCACGACAGAAAAACGAGGGACCGAAGACAAGGCTCCTCTAGACATTCAATTAGCACTTTCTCTTCACAAGGAGCTGCTGATTAGCTTTCCTGAACACCGCCATTTGAAACATCATAGGAGTAAGGTGTGGGTCTGCAGACTTTCTTGTGCAAAGTGAGCAGTACCTTTAGGTGAGGCAGGGCCCTTTGCTTTTCCTGGATTACACTTTCAGTTTGCTAATGAAAGCTAGGCGTAGAAACTTCACATCTTTTTGTGCTTCTCTTGTAAGTGCTCCAAGCTGGAGACTATCCTGCTGTGAGCCAGACCAACCTACACAAAGGTTGTGTCTGGGGAGAAGCCTGGAAAGGGCCCCTGAAAGAAGAACCACCCCAAACTGGTTCTGAAGATGCAGGCAGTGAAGACACATCTCCTGCCTCATGTAGCAGTATAAAAGTATGAGACAGGAGATAGGAACAGCTTCTTAACTGTCATGAGGTACTCAGAAGCCAGCCTGCGAAGAAAGGGATTGAGCCGTACAACAATACAGTAGGAGCTGCAGATCAGGAAGAGCAAGGTGCAGCATGTCCTCAGTACTGGTGTTTGAAGGTAGAAAAAGAAGACTGAGGCAATCTGCGGACCACATTGTCTGTGGGCATGCGGTCTCTCTGCGGTGTTTCTGCGCAGGAAGAAAACGAGTTACTTACCTGTATCTTCAGTCATAAGTCAAGTTTTGACCTTTCTTTAAAAAGGACATGGATATGTTATTAAAGAGACTGTTCACTGCCATTAAGGGCTATGGTAATGATATATACTGCTATTTAAGTGTACCATGGGACTCCCATTTCGACGTCTGGGATGATTCAAGCATGCAAATCTATGGAAGAGTGAATATTGGAGAACCGTGATGATTGAGACCATGATTGCTGACGCCCAGTTGGGGCTGTGATCCCAAATAAAGAAAACTGATCTGCGCATGGTTACATCATCGAAGAGTATCAGACTGTACATGGCCTAATGATCACCAGCATATCACTACTGTTTCAGCTTGTAAGTGGATGCATCATCACCAGAAAATCGGCTTGTGCATGTACAAATCGTCATCAAAATATCAGCCTGTCCATGCCCACATCATACCTTGATGAACCAGCCTTTCTGGACTTCAATGGCCAGGATGTACTGAGCCTTAAATACCTCCAACAAATCAGGACTTCTGACTCCTCATCTGCTGGGCAGGCAGCCCACCAGCAGTTGTGGAGCACAGACAACACAGTGTATGTTCATGCATTGTCTCTCAGAAGAGAGGAAGGTCAAGCAAGCTGAGGAAGAAGCTGGCTTCTGCCCTGAAGACTTATCCATCAGTGATGGTTAAAGAAAAAGCAAAAAAAAAAAAACTAAATACTGCACCATAAGAGACTAAGCAATACCCCATGATGTACTGAGAAGTGCACCTGGGCTCCAAACACACTAAAACTTCAACTACCTAGCTATCAGATGAGAAGGGCAGAGGAGAGAGCAGATACAGGCAACAGCAGTGCCTGATAGCATCCAAGGACACTAAATTGTATTTGTTTGTGTTAGTGTGCAGTTTTGCATGCGACTGTGCATTAAAGTACTATCTTTCTTGAAATACAACACTTGGTTAGAAACGTGTTTATTGCATTGTTGAGGTCTGGGTTCAAGCACCCCAACACTACCATCCTGAGAAGCCCAGTATTGCTCACTATCACTACCATTGAGAGTCAAGTGCAGAAGGGTTTGTATTTGGTCCAGTTTGCAGAGGCATAGTAGGATGGATCCCAGGACATCAGAGGAAATTATCGGAATTCCCTAAGCAGCCCCCGGAACGGAGTGTGACAAATGGGCAAGTAAGACAAGTAATGTGTCAAAACACCAACAGTGCAAAGTTTTGTTCACGCTAAAGCCAGAATTTTCTAAAGCCATCACACATGAAATGGGTCTACATACTGCCTATACAGAGCTACATTACATACATTTGGAAGATGTATATTTACTTATAATGAAATTAGCCTGGTGGGTTGATTGAATAGGTTAAATGGTCACGTGTCGTGCTCTGGGCACAGGGAAAAGAAAGGTTTTTGCTTCATGGATATGTCATGATGGAAAAGATGAGAAAGGCTAGGGGTAGTTGACTTGTAATGTCTTGTTTTTCATGCTTCACTGAGCGATGTTTAATACATGTTCAGCTGTATCAGTATGAACAACAGATGGACCAGTAAATACATGAATTGGTTGTTATGAACAAGGGGTTGTTTCCGGTTTGTTAATACTATAAGTCCGAACGATGAGACGCGGTCCCCAATTTTGATTATTTTATTGAACACTTATACAGTTTCTAGGGCTGTCTGTAAAGCAGACAAATACTCTATTCACTAAGGGCAGCGCCTATTTCTACATTTGCTTGTTGTGGCAGAGGTATGCCAATAATAATACAATAAAAGGTGCAGCATCTGTATTAAACAACAATAAAAACCTATTAATTGAAGACAAACGCGATCACTGAAAAACACTGCACATGTTAGTGGCTAGACTATGGCAGGAATTAAACTGTTTCTCAGGGCCACTCCTATGTAAATACTTTTTTTTTTTATATCTGTTTATTAATTTTATCCATTTTTTACAGTGAGTTAATCATATCAACAAGTTATTATATTGAGTCGTCTTGCATCTAGTACATCTCTTCTGTCTACATGATACATCAACAGATCTCTCGATCAACATTCAAAAAGAAAAGATTAACAGTGAAATGCCATTTATAAGTTGAATTGCTCGTAAATGGTCTCAACATATGTCCGATAATGTGGGGGGAAGTGACAAAGGGGGGATGAGTGGGAGAGGGAGGGGGAGGTGAGGCGGGAAAGGAGGGAGGGGACGACGACGCAGGAGACGAGAAGATACATGCAGACTGAATGAGGAGATGGGCTGTTCATTACAATGTGATCTCAGAAACAAGAGGAAGTGACATGAAGGAGTCTCATATGACCGCAAATGTACGAATGCGAAAAACAGCCTAGCGTCATGAAGTGCTGGTACATAATGTAGAGTAAGTAGTATCTCTGTGTTTTTTTACTAGGCCTTTATTGGCTGAGGAGAGGGCAATCCACTGATGCTTGTGTTCTTTATATCTTCTGCACTAAAGTGAAGCTTACACAGTCATGGTGTACCATTTCATCTCCGAACCTCCCTATCTTTCTGAGAGTTACGAACGTCCCCGAAGACCTGGCTAATCAACTGGGCCCTGGCAAGCACCTGGATACCCTCATGGGTGACAAGAAGAGTTCAACAAATCTACTGACTGATTGACTGATTGTTGTGTGTGTATTGGGCGCTTACCTGATGCTAACCATACTAAATCTGTTTCAGCAATAATAATAATTTGTTTTATATAGTCCTTCATAATGCACTTTTATTTCCAAGTGCTGTAAATAACAGGTGTTACAATTACCAAATTTAAGTTAATCAACATACAGACCTTTGAATGATGGATTGTATTGTCATGCTTGCTTGGGTTTCAAGGCAAGGCCTCCAGAACACCCCATTTTTTGTCAGTGGTGCAAGTTCAGCATCACTCATCCACCCTGAAAACAGCTCTTGCTCATCCTGTACTGGTCCTGGGTATGTAAGGAGAATTGATTTGCTGCCCCTGATGTACCTCTTATGTATGTATGTGCGTACATGTGTGTGGGTGTAAGGTAGCAATGCTGCTGTCTCTGTTGTATCATTCACGTGTTGAGTTTGTTTGAGAGTTTGATTGTGTGCTAACGTTGCAGTGCTCTTGCCCACGTTAGAACTGCTTAGCGACGTAAGGATACTTACACTACTGACCGTAGGGATCTAGTTCAGAGTGTGGGCGTGGCTTGAACTGCTATTCTCTTGCTGTCCATGTCCTGTGTGTGTAAGAAAGCTCCCATTACTGCTAAGGTGCGCTAACTGTTGTAAGTATGAGGGAAGCTTACATTTATACGACATGCAGTAAGGTGAATCGTGAGACTGTTTGTGTGCGAGTGAGTATATGTGTTTTACATCCTGTATTTTACTTGAGTTGTACATTTGGGGGACGCTGTTCCCTAGGCTGAATCTGTTAGAAAAGGTAGCAATGCCAGTGCTTATACTGTACTTGTGCTGCTTGTTTATGGAAGCGTTTGTTGATGTTGTCTGTGCTGTGTATGTTAGGTGTGAGTGAATACTGAACTTCTGCTGACTGTCCGTGTGCCTTACTCAAGTCTATATAATGTTACAATAGGGAACGGCCTAGGTGACTGTTCTTGCCAATCCTTTTTTATTTTGGCGACTGAGTTTGGTATAGACTTATTGGGCTCATTTATGCCTGTGAAAAGTTCATATGTTTGCAAATCTAAGTTACCAACATGATTATCAAGTAAACATGTGATCAGAGGAAACTAAGCATCCTTTTAACAAACAACTCTCAATTTCAGTGCTCTGATAGAATTAAAACAATCATAAAATATAGTTTTCTGGCTACATTTCAGTACTATTATGGCTTTTAGCATACAAATAAAACAGAGATAATTTTAGCTATGGGACTAGGAAAACAAAGAATTATATGCAATCATCATTCAAAATAGCAATTTTAGTTAAATGAGATATTTATGCTAACGCTATCCTACGCCTTAACAGAGCTTTGGTGGATTTGGTTCCTTAAATTTATGTGCATCTACTAGAAACAGATTAGAACAGAACACAACATACATTTTTTCTTTAACAATACTAAGCTTGAATTGCTCTATTGTTACTTCTTATTTACCTTGGCTGTGTACTCAACTTAATGACGGTCTTGCGGGGTAAAGCATCTTGAGCTGGCTGGACATCATCCTATAAAAAAGTAATAAGCAAAGCACTGAATAGGTTTCTTTTGTATAAAAAAAAAAACCTTTTGAGTTGACTAATTTCAACACTCTCAAAAATGTTAAAAGTTAGAAGTACTCAATACAGCAACTTGTATGCCTAACTGATTCACACAGGTAAATTTGTATGTGTATAACAAGTCAAATGTAGATCTACAACTAAACATGGTAAAAATCTCAAATTTTTTGCTATTACCTTATAATTAGTTGTTCAGGCAATTGGTTTTCAGGCACAATTGTTGTTTAGGCAGTAGTTGTTCAGTACTTAGTTGTAGAGACTTTTTAGTTGTTTAGCAGTAGTGGTTTAGGCTATAGTTGTTTAAGACCTAGTTGTTCTGTCACATATTCAGGGACATGGCTGCCTGCTGGCTGCTATACAAGGTTCTAGGGAGGCACTGGAAAGAAAAATTTAGTCAGTGGCGATAAAGGCGAATCTTCAGCGCAGATCTGTGTAAGGTCTCCGACAAAGTGGGAATTGCAAAGGGATCCACAGCGAAATTACAGTCAGAGATGGCCAATCTTCGGAGGCAGATGGAGGTGGTCACGTCCAAAAATGGAACACTTCATGCACGGATCGAAGATGCGAAGGGTAGATCTCGATGCAATAATGTCCATCTTCTAGGTTTTCCAGAGAGGGTGGAGGGTGTGTTCACTGAGCAATTCGTAGAAAACTGGATCTGTTCCACCTTGCAGCCAAAGGGACTCTCGCCAATGTTCATTACTGAGACAGCACATTGTGCTCTTGTGGCGCCCCCTAAGCCAAGAGCTCCTCCTTACGCTATTATTGCCCGTATCTTGAATTATAAAGATCGTGATTGTGTATTGCGGTCTGCCAGAGAGACTAACTCTGCTTGTTTTGAGAACCACAAGAATTTTATTTTTCCTGACTACACCAGCAAGGTGCAAACCTCTAGGAAAGGTTTCATGGAGGTAAAGGCCAAACTTAGAATTATGGGGATAAGATATATGCTGTTGTACCCCGCCAGGCTTTGAGTGATCTCTGGGGTAAAATCACACTTTTTCGATACGCCACAGGAGGTCTGGCAATGGCTTGAGAATTGGGACAAGGTGCCCAGGAACAGCAACATGCTTGGGAGCTCGAGGTCCGCTGGTACAGCGGAGATAAGGGGATCTTCTCAGAGGCACGATGACGGCACTGCAGTGGTGGTCGGCCCTCTCCCGGTGGTGGATGTGCCAAGGAGGGTGGTTGTCCAAGGTGATGACACAATGGGGGTCGCTTCATCTGAGAGGACGACACTACTGGAGGAAAATCACGTACTCCTGATCGGGAGGGGATGACTAGGTCTCAGCCCCCCCTGATTGCCACTGGTGATTCATTCATTCAAAACTGTATTTGCTCAGACTAGCCACCTTCAGCACACTGAATGTATATCCTTCTGAAACATCACTGTTGATACTGCTATTAATGTTTTCCTCAAATGCCAACATGGTATATTACCCTGTAAGGGGTTTGGTTTGAGTCACTTTCACTTAGGTGGTAGGTATGGTTCAGGACGTTGGGATTAGGCTGGGTGTTCTGACAGCATTGGTTTTATTGAATTTGCAGCTAATATATCAGTTGTGTTACTCCTCATCCGTTGGTGTAGCGAGTTGAAGGGGGCGAGGGGGGATTCAGTTATGGTTTGGAAACAGTTGACATCATTTATAGGTAGGTCTGTTAAAACAGTGTACATGGTATGCTGCCTGTACGGGAGATGGGTGTGGAGGATTCCATATTTGCAGAGTAGGAGCTCCAGGGGTGCGGGGGACCTCAGGTGGAGTGGGAGACACGCTGGCCTATAGCAGAACAACTAAAGGCAATATCTTGGAATGTTAGAGGGCTCAGAAGATATACTAAGCAATATAGAGTCAAATCATTTCTCCGTAGACAGTGAGTACAGATTGCTTGTCTGCAAGAAATACATCTAATGGGCGAGGAAATACAAAAATTGAGGAAGAAATGGAGAGGGCAAATATTTATGTACACATACTCCTCCTATGCTTGGGGTGTAGCTATATGGGTGGCACATAGGGTTCCGTTTAGACACACTTACATGTGGATGTGGAGGGTCGCTACATACTGATATAGGGCACACTGGACAGGAAACCAGTAACGATCCTAAACACATATGCCCCCAACTCCGAAGACCGTATGTTCTACAACAAAATGTTAGATTTGCTAGAAGATGCAGTGGGTGCTCCGCTGATCTGGGCTGGAGACTTTAATTGTGTATTGGATGGTGGCAAAGACCGCTACACCCCCCTCCCCCACCAAGGCAGGGTACAAAACCACTCATGGTGAGATCACTCTGGAGGGTAACGGACTGTCTTGGACTTCTAGATGGTTGGTGAGAGTTGCACCCGAGAAGCTGGAATTCACATGCCATTCAAAGATACACAACACATATAGCCGTTTAGACCGTTTTCTCCTGGGAGCGATCACTGCCACACAAATGTCCGCAGTGAAGCATTTGGGGCTTTTTTTTTTCAGATCACATGCCAGTGTTGATTATCTTGCGTGGGGACTCGGTGGGGAGGGCAGCGGACATGCCGAATGCCCCCGGAATTTCTTGGGGATACTGTAGGCCGGGAAGCAGTGGCATCCTCATTGTGGGATAATTTAGAGCTGAATTGAGAAGCCATGCAGAACAGAGCGGTGGAGTGGGATGCCTTGAAGGTGGTGCAACAGCTGGAGGCAGAACTTAAGGCATTAGAGAATAAGTTAGCAGAACTTCGGGGGGGGGGGGGAGACACACTCTGGCAACATGCATGGGGAATTGTTAAAAGCACACAAGGACATGAATGAGTTCTGGGAAAGGCTTGATGAGATGATTCAAAGAGCTTATCATTAGAGGTTGCGCAGGGTGGGGGATAAGCCGAAACGCCTCCTGGCTTGGATACTGCAAAGGGAGACTGACCCTGCCCCCATTCTATATATTAGAGACACTAGGGGGAGGGGTGTCTAGTAGAGATGAGATTTTGGCTGTCTTTGGCGAGTACTTCAGGGTGGTATACAGAGCAGGTACCCCTGGTCTGGAACTATATCTCAATATTTTTGTGAGAGGGGCTGGTCTTCCCAGGCTGAGTTCCAAGCAGCGACAGGGACTGGAGGAGGACATCTCTTAGGAAAAGCTAGAGGAGGTCAGTAAAGCGATGAACAAAGCTAATGCACCAGGAGGGGATGGATTCCCGGTGGAACTCTATCAGACCTTTAAGGTCACACTCCTGCCTAAGTTACTAGAGGTATTCATGGAAGCCAGGGATAGGGGAACATAGCTGGCGTCAATGTGGGAAGCGATAGTATGCCTTATGTTAAAACCCGGGGGGAGATGCAACGGATCCCTCAGCTTACAGACCCCTAACTATGGATGTTAAAATCCTGTGCAAGGTCCTGCCAACCAGAATGATGGAAGTGATTCGAGATTTGATCCATGAGGATCAATGTGGGTTTATACCGGTGCGCAGCACTGTCCTTAATCAACAGTGAGTCGCACATGCCTTACATGAGACCTCCGAGGCTGCTCAGGAGTTCGCCTTGGTGTCACTAGATTTAGGAAAGGCACTTGACACTGTTGAGGTGAATCACTTGTGGGCAGTCTTGAATTTTGGGCCACAGTTTTGTGCATGGGTGCGTCCCTTCACAAAGATCCCACTATTTGTATTCAAGAAGGGGGTCAGCTCTCTGAGGGACGGACGGTAGGCAGGGGTACGAGACAAGGATGTCCCCTGTTGCCACTCCTATTCACCCTGGCGACTGAGCCTCTTGCAACATTACTGCACCATGATATGAATCAATATGGGATTCAAATAGGGACGCAGACTCATTATATGCAGATGACTCACTAATTTATCTTAGGTCACCGGAGGAACCAGTGCCTGTGCTGATGCGGCTGCTGTCAGTGTTTGGTGGTTTTTCAGGATCCAAGATTAATGCCAGAAAGTCATTGTTTTTTTCCCTGGGGTGACTTAGGGGTAGGCAGGTAGGCCAGCTGCCAGAGGTGAGGCTGAGATGGGAGTTTCGATACCTGGGCACATAGATGACTAATACAGAGGAAGCTCATAATCGTTTCAACTTAGACAGAGTAGTTCATGAGCTCTGTTGCGTTTTGGAATAGACTTCCTCTTTCCGTGAAGTGTAGGGCAGCATTTGTAAAAATGGTGTTCCTCCATCGTTGTTTGTATCTGATTCACAATACTTTATTCCGGCTTGCACCCAGTTTCTTTCGTAAGATGGATGGACTCTGGACCCGTTGATCTGGGTGGGAAGACCTAGAAGAGTCTCCCTCTCCATACTTAAGAAAAATTTGGATGACGGGGGCTTGGCAGTTCCCTATCTGCAGCTCTATTATTATGCATCACAGATACAACATGCGGCCAAGTGGATGGGGGGATCAATCAGTGGGAGGACAGACTTTTTCGGAGCATGCTCGGTGGGGACACACTGCCGCAACTTCTGATGAAGGGGGGCAAATTAGAATATCCAATCCCGTACCTGGTGAATGCCACGGCCTCTATAGGGGAGTAGGGAGTTAAAAAGATTATCCGACAAGCACCCTTCGATAGGGACTTGAAGTTAATTGACTTAGCACCTTTCAGGGCCATCGAGGAATGTATGACCATGTTGCTATGGCGAAATGGTGTTTGTCTTTATCCAGGTGAACGTTTCATCTCCTTTCAGGAAGCACAGGAGATGTTTGGGGTGGGACCAGGGCAATTTTTGCAGTATGCCAAAATGAAAAAGGTGGTGTAGGAGGTATGGTGTGATTTACCAGAGGCTCCGCAGGCTTCACAAGTTTGGGGGACTCATTAGATGGGGGGTGAGGGCATCATCTGATGTCACTGTTCTACAAGGCACTTAGGTGTGAAAACCCAATCACAGAGGGTGCAGCGTGTAGTGCGTGAAAGAGATATGGGGAGGGAATTTCTGATGATGAATGGAAGAGGACCTCAGAACTGGTGCGCACCATTCATGCAGCAATACTTTAAATGACTGCATTTTAATTACTTGCACAGTACGTACATGATGCCACATATATTGAATAAAATAAATCCAACCAAGGAGGCTCGGTGTGAGCGTTGTGGAGCACTGGGGGATGTGTTTTTTGCATCTGGCCTGGACATATGACAGGGTTTAGGCTTTTTGGAAGGAAGTGGTCCGTAAAATAATATCTGCTACTGGGCTGACTCACACACTCTTTGAAAGCCTGTTTTTTTAGGGTGATAAATAGACCTAAGGGGTGGAAGATACCATATAAGATGACCCAACTGGCTCTGCTGTTAGCAAAGAGAGTGGCTATTGGATGGATGGTAACTTGAGGCCTCCTCTTACAACAATGGATAAAGGATTTGATGGAGTGGGGGGTCGGAGAGGAATAACATATGGGTTTGGCGCGCACTGATGAAGGAGAAACGGCTGAAATTTTGGCTTGGGGACAGCTACGTGAGAGTTTTGCAGATGGTGATGACTTCAACTCAGAGTCTTCTGCAGAAGAGGAGGGGTCAAGGGAGGCATGGGAGGTTATCTGTCTAACAGTGGAGAAAAACAAATGCATTTAGAACTATGTTGGGACAATAAGAGGATTGGCTTAGCTAGCAGATATAGCCCATGTGTGAATAATGTGCCTATTTTTACCCCTAGGGACAGCATTGAACCTTGGGAGGGTATGCCTGTTATCATCAAATTTTTCAAAGTTTGGGTGACTTAGCACTTTGCTTCTCGTTGTGTGGCAGAGTTATTTCATGGCACTGCCTAATTGCTTTGTTACACTGTATGCGGTTTATATGCAAAACAAATAAAAAAAAAATTTTTTTTTTTTTAATTACCCACCCGCACCAACGTTTTTTAGTTTTAACTTGTAGTAAGTCTTGATTAAAATGTACATATTTATTTTAAATAATTTTATAGTTGTAAAAGTATGTTAAACTTTAATGAATTTTGGTAAAATCAAATGTATTAAGAAATACGAATCAATAAAATGAATCAATAATTTTATTAAATGTTTTATCACATTTTCTGCTAGAAAACAGGTATTTGAGATGAGCAGATTGTGAGTGTTGGTGCTGCTGCACAGTGCTTTCCATAAAGAGCTGCTCTACATCGAACACCTTTGAACTGTCCAGGATCACCTACTTCCTTTTTGCATAATTTATGCAGCAGACTAAGCTTCAAAGGGTATTTCTTTGGCATATACTGGGTGCTCCCTTGTGTCTGGACAAAGCTATGCCTCTCTGATAAGGTCTAATGACAGCAAAATATAGGTGTCAGGGGCTGCTTTTATTCATTCCAGGTTGTCTTGTACGGTGTTTTATCAATCCATAGCTGTACCTGGAGTAGTAAAAGACTTCTGTCATTTTTCAGCTCGGTGCGGACAGCACTTGCTAATGCTATGATTAAAGACTTTGTTGCAAAAATGGTAAAAGCCTTTGTCACTTTTCTAGCCCAGCATGAATGGCACTGTGCTAATCCTATGCTTTATAACTCTGCTGGAAAACAAACATTTAAGGTGAGTAGATATAGAAATCTGGTGTTGTTGTAGTAATCGCTATAACAGAGCTGCTGTCCATCTGAAACCTGAAAACTGGGCAAGGTTCCCTACCTTCTTTTATACACATGCACACATGTCTTCAAAACTTAGATATCCCTGCTTACTTGGTGAATTCGTTTGAGTAAGCTTGCAGGTGAAGGCGAGTACCCCCATCCAGTTTAATGCCATCTAGATGGAGGTTTTGTTAAAACCAGCACTTACGCATGCAAAGGCGAGTGATTCACTATGTGTGTCTCTCATATGAATGGGCACTAGGAGATGTGTGGAGGAAAAAGGGTCACTAGTAATTTAGTCCCAAATGCTGCTTCACAGATTGAAAGTTATAGTATTCATACAATGCTATTTTGGATACTGATTTCAAGCTTCTCTGTTGTGCCGAAACAATTTTTTGCCCACAGTATGGATTTGATCACAGGTATTTTTAATAAATGTATTTCTCCAGCTGAACTCCCCTCATCGTGAACGTGCTTATTCTTTTAAACTGTTTATTTGTTCCGTGTTTCGGAGGGTATACATTAAGAATGTACAGTAGGAACCTTTGCTAAAATACTGAGAGTACATCTTGTATCCATTTTTTGATGGCAGAGTTTTAACTGGTTCTTATAGGTGAGGCACAAAGAATTTGCCTTGATGGATGAACAGGATTTTGTTGGCTAACTCAGAGTAGAAACTAGTTAACTATACTTTATTCTGTCGCGTGATAGGGTCAACAAGTGGTCTTTGAGGGTGATACTATCCTAAGTCAGGAATAGTGCTATCGAACATAAGGAATTTACACCTATGATCAGAAGTTGACACCCTGTAAGCACACAATCAACCTACAAGAAATAAGATTATTGAGAAAGTAAACTAGTGTGCGGATTCTTACAATAAGTTGAACCACCAGGGAAATGCCCTGATGATCTGGCCATGCCCAGAGACTTTTGCAATTCCCTCTAAGACCTTGAAGGAGAGAATCCGCTGATTCTGCACCCACTGGGACTTCAGGTCCCACTGCAAAGCCTGAATATGCCAACAGGCATGAGCAGGATGCAGGAGACCATGAGGCCCAACAGCCTCAGAGTTAGCCTCACTGAAATCCAGGACACAGCCTGCAATATTAGAATCATAGCCTGAATATGCTGGACTTGCCGCTCAGGATGATAGGCCTGAAACTGCACTGTGTTCAGAACAGCGCAGATGAAAGGGAGCATCTCAGAGAGAGTCAGCTGCGACTTCGGCACGTTGATATTGAACCCCAGTAAGTGCAGGAGGTTTGCTGTACTCTGGGGGTGGGAGACGACTGGCAGGGACAAGACCACCTTTAACAGCCATCGTCGAGATAGGGCAAGATTGGAGCCTCGGACCTCCGCTAGTGAGCTGCAACCAAAGCCATCGCTTTTGTGAGCACTGGATGGGCACTGGTAAGGCTGAAAGGAGCAGACAAACGGAAAGTACTCCTGGCCTTCCATAAACTGTAGGTACAGGCAGGACATGGGTGTGAAAATAGGTGTCCTGCAAGTTGAACGCTACATCCAGTGTCCTGGGTTTAGGGCAGGCAGGACTTAGGCGAGCAAGAGCATTCTGAACTTCTTTTTCAGGAAAAGGTTGAGAAGACACAGGTCTAGCACAAGACAAAGCCCTCCATCCTTCTTTAGAACTAGAAAGTAGCAGGAATAACAACCACAATCTATTTCTGTTGCAGGCATCCTCTCTATGGCTCCGTAGCTTGGCCAAGAGAGCCTGCACTTCCTGACGGAGCAAGAAGAGGTGGTCCTCTCGTAGCCAGTCTTAAGTGGGTAGCATGAGTGGCAGGGTAGTCGCAAAAGGGAGTGAGAAGCCTCTTTGGACAATCCGAAGGACCCACCAGTCTGATGTCAATGACAACCAGTTGGGGCAGGTGAGGACTCGCCCAACTGCTGGCGACCTATACTGCGTGTTTTGCCGGACCCGTATCCTCAGCACAAAGAGACTGGGAAGCCTGTTGGGTGTGGTGGCCAGGAGGCTCTTTGGGTCTGGTATAAGGCTGGGTCCAGTCGGCGTAAGATGATACATATCTGCCATTGTGTCAGTCAGGAATAACAATGACACCACCAGGGGCCATCGGCACTGGAGCGGGTGCAAAGGAAGGTCTCTGTTTTGCTGGTGGCTCCTCTCCAGATCCAGCATGGGATCCAAGGAGCCCGACCGACACCATGGGCAAACCCGCTGGTGTGGATCCAGTACAGGCCCTCCCGCACCATTGGGGCACGAAGTTCCTAGATAGGGGCAAGGCCACCCAAATATGAGGGGCATGGCCTTATAGAGCTTCTTCAAGTGGGCAGGAGTCACTCCAGGAGAATCATGGAAGCAAGGAGCAGACCCGGGTTCAGGTTCTGCCGACTCGTGGGGCCTAGAGTGCTGATGCTCCTGGGTCTCATTAGAAACCTTCAAAGGGCAACAAGAAGCTGAAAACCTCTTACTGAACTAAAATCTCGACACAATTAACAGTTCACTAGTGGACCACCATCGATGCATATAATAGGAATAGGGTCTCCCTTTAGCTAATCAAGTCACTGGGAATACGTGATGGTTGGAGTAACTTGCATGGTTCATGACTGTGTGCACAGCTTGCTTTGCTCTCCGGTTTCACTATATAGGTTTGATATAATTTTAGCCTTCCCTGTTTTTTTTTTTTTTGGTTGGGTCTCAAGTCTTTTCATTCCATGCCTGTGTTTATCATATTACCCTAATGTTAGATATTGTTTATTCATTTACGATAAAACAATTGTTGGGAAATGACCTTTCAACCAGCTCAATGGTACTCATTTCATCCACATGAGCACACGTTGTGAGACATTTTTGGGAAGCTGTTGGGGAGTTTTGCAGAGCAAGGTGCTCCTGAGCTGAATACACCATTTTAAGAATGAGTTGATGGCACGAGCGTGTCCCTTGTACACATTAGTGGCAGGCAGAGCCACTGGAATTATATGGTTTTGTGGCCGCAGCATTTTCTTCATAATTATGGATTTGCTGCATTTTCATCATAATCCAGCATCAGGTGCATAATCTGCAGTTTAAAAAAAAAAGAAGAGCTTCTAGCTAGAACGGATCAAAAGTTATTAAAAATGTCAACGATTTAGTTGTTGTTAATATTTCACATGTTTTACTTAATCTTGCATTCCTTAAGCGTGTTCATTATTTCAAGGATGTTGTATTTCTGTATTTGTTTCTTCTTTGGTCTTTCTGCTGACCAAACAGAGTAATGGTCACTTACTCCAGTTGCAATGTTGATTCTGTGCAACTATCTGTGAACGAGGTACAGAGCTGACAAAATATTGAGAAGGCAAAAGCAAATTAAAATACAGTGCTTACAGGTGTGTTCATGTGTTGTGTGTTTGGGGGTTGTGAAGTGAAGGAGATGTGAGGAAGTGCATTCAAGAGTCAGTGAAAGGAGGCTGCTGAAGATGATGAGATATGTAGATGGACAAGATGTGGAGAGAAAAGGATGCACATGGCTAATGAGAATGAGCATAGCATGCACGATTGAGACACTCTGAAGACCATTACCCCTTCCACAGGTCTCAGTAATGTTTAATTCACAGACTCACTGCATTGTTATCTCAAAGTCTGTTATGAAGTTTTCTGGTTATACTGAACAAGCAGCTACTTAAGTCATTATGATATGAAATCTCTTTGTTGATGTCATAACTACACATTCACAATTAACCTTCTTGGTTTCTCAAATTTGCTTGAAGATGCACCATTTGCCCACTATTTTTTCAGAATGTTCCTGGGGGAGAACCCCCAGAACCCTGCTTATAAAGTTAAGACTCGTGTTAGCTCGCTACAGGGCACTCATCCAAAACTTTTACACCCCACCACTATCAAATGTCACCAGCCACCACTGAGTCAAGGGCCTGCCACCCGTGCACAGTGTACTGTGCTGAGGGGGCTCCCCCCTTGAGCGGGGGCTTTTTACTCCACTGGTAAAAGAAGGAATAACAGACTGAGAAAGACAGACAAAAAGAGAGGATAGCAGAGGCAATCAAATCCATTAAAGCACATACAATCAATGCCGGGACTAAAGAAATGAGATTGTTCATGGGGGCACGGCGGTGTAGGGAACTGAGTTTCTGCTGAGTGCATATTTATTACTTGTATGTGTCCATTTCAGTATGGTTAGTTCTCCCAAAATCAAGTTACAAGTCAATGGTTTTCTATAAGATGGCAGCCTTGTCACAAGGACCGAATTTTGAGAATTTTTGTTTTCAGACAAAGGCAAGCTTAACTTATTTAATTTTTAAATATGTAATGTTAGGAAGTCAAGTATGTATGTAATAAGCATACCATAGTAAGAAAAGGAGTTGATGGATTGTGACTGTAGTCTTCCTTATTCTTCATAATTAGAAAGTGGGCAGAGTCAACAATCACCCTCTTCAAGTTTAACAATGAATGGAAAATTCTGTGGAAAAAAAACAAGTAAAATGTTGTCACTCAAGACATTTACGTATAGCATACAGAAAAGTAAAACTATATAAATAAAAAGTCAAATGTACGCATCTTAATCATGTTCTGTGAGAACAGTCTTTTACAGGACAACTCCATCAGACTGTCATTTGTTTTTAAACAGGCTTCCTCATGGTACATGTTTTCTGTACCACAGCACATCCTAACCCCTTAAATTTCCAAGACCTTAAAAAAGGTATTTGTAAAGGAGTGACTTGCATTGCAAGCTTCTTATCTGCATCAGATCATTGCCAAGCTTTCCTTCTGCCTAGATGGAAGCTCCTATTCCCAAGCACCTCCCTTCCACTGTAATGTCAGTGTCCATGTAGGGTGGTGACATCACTGTTCCTTTACAATATATAGGACAATAACTACCACTAATTTACAAACAAATATATTTAAGTTTCAAAATGCCTATTAAACAACATTCCCATATTTTTGCCTTCACAGTTTTTGCTGGTTTTTGAGCTTTGTGCCTTTTGCTCCCACTAACCAGTGGTAAAGTGCCTGTGCTCCTTCTTTCAACATGATGAAATTGACATACCGCTGAATGGCCTATTCAACATACCTGTACGTCTCTAGCAGGCGGTACAAAAGCGGTCTCCAAGCCTGTAAGCTAAATGTCAAAAGTGGACTCTACCACCCACTGTGCCACCCACTAAAGTGACAGTGTTAACATGACTGCAAATCTACAATTTGTAGACTGGCTGTGCAGTTTAAACCACAACCTGACCTTTCAAAATAGCTCCTTTAGACAAGCCAAATCCTTCCTTTTAAATATTATGAGATCATCCCCAAATAGTCCTTACTACTCATGAGGCAAAGTGCATGTTATTGAAAAGTAAGACTTGTAAACTTTAATGTTAAACAT
Organism: Pleurodeles waltl; assembly: GCF_031143425.1. Lineage (NCBI taxonomy): Eukaryota > Metazoa > Chordata > Amphibia > Caudata > Salamandridae > Pleurodeles > Pleurodeles waltl. The sequence continues at coordinate 606,886,452 of NC_090436.1, read as the reverse complement.
GTTCTTCAGTAACAAAGCACCAAAAGCTATTTACACTGTATCAAGGCTGGCTGTTCCATAGGAAAGCATTTGGGATGCAATATTACATTTAATGTTATCTGAATATGTAATAAATTTACCTGCTTTTACTTAATTTGTCATATTGTTTTACTTTTTTCTTGAAAATTGAGCTCAATTACATTTTTTATGAAACTGGCTATGAATACATTTTATGAAATGGGTATTTAATGAATTTTCAGAGATTCGTGTCAAATGAACTGTGGGAGTTGGCTTGGCTTTTTCTGTCTGCTGGCTTGGCATGGCTAGGGTGGGACAGCAGTGTTACTTTAATCTAGGCAGCCATTTCTACTCTTGTAGTGCCATGGAGCAGCACCATCTTTTGATTTAAGTGTTCTAGTTGTACAGAGGAGGGGCATGAATGCAGGACCGCGTCACGAACGTGCACAATGAAGGTATGCCAAAGGAAAGCTCATCTGCACCTGTCTGTGTTCGTTCTGCAACCAGTGCCATCCATGCTGGTCGTTTGCATACAACTTCTGACTCCAGGACCCTATACTCTTCCCAGGAGCTCTATAACCTAAGGCCTATGACAATCAGCAGGTACAAATATTTGCCAGATTGGTACCCGGTTGCCCAAATGTGCGGTGAGTGTGCTGCAGCTCTCCCAGTCGGGAAAAAGTAGGAAGGGAGTACGAGAGAGTTAGGACATCAGATTAAGACAGCTGTGGGTCATCCCCAGACCCGATCTGCAATGATTGATATACGGTCACTGCACAAGAAAGCACAGCATATACATGATTACTTAGTAAGGAACAGGTTGACCTCTTATTTTAAACAGAAACATGGATGAATGAGTCATCTGCCCCAGATACTGCAATTACTCCACATGAGGGTTATTCCTGTGTGAATGCCGAGAGATCTGGTAATAGAGGTGTGGGAATGGTCATTATTTAAAAAAATAGTTTTAAGTGCTCATCCTTTGTTTTACCAGACCTTAAAGAAACCTGAAGCCTTGGAGTTCTGTGTTACAATTTCCAAACCGCTACCTGTGGCATGGGCTCTGGTTTATAGGGCAACCTGGCTACGGAGGTGATTTTCTCAATTCCTTAGAGGAGGTCAAAGCCAAGTAAATTCTTCAGTTTTCTAACTTTACCCTTTTAGGAGATTTTATTTTGCATACTGATATCTTCTGGAGAGGGCGGCCACATTTAATTTGGTTCAAAATGTCACCTCCCCAAGACATTGGGCAGACCATACCTTGACTTTATTTTCTCTAACAATAGTATATCAATCGTGGATGTATTGGTCATCCCTTGGTCCGACCTGCTATAATCCCTTTCTCTGGGGCCTGGGACAATATCCTGAATAGAGGGGAGCACTGGCCAAACAGTCTCTTATCATGTTTGGAAGAAAATGAATCCCTCTAAGATGAAGCATGTTTTTCGGACAGTTCAGTCCCTGTGCTCTGTGGAAACATTAAGAGGCTAGAGCCACTAACACTTGGGTACAAGACATGGCGAACAAGATAAGCCAACATCTCTGAATCAGAGAATGAATCAGAGAAGTAGCCCTTCTGCTCCTTATTTCTCGGTTGCATGCAGGAAAGAGAAAAATCAATGTAAGAAACTGGAGAGGCTCTGGAGGAGGCATTATTCTTTAGTGGATACACAGGACGTAAAGAGCGGTCCTTCGGAAATATCATGTAATGATCAGAAAGGCACAAGCCGCATATCTTGAGGATAAAATATCCACAGCGAGTAACAGCTGTTAACGACCCAAGCAAAATCTAGAAAATTGTCAGGAACTTTCTTCACTTTGCAACCTGCCTGCAGCATGTTCTTCTATATCAGATCTGTGTTATAAGTTATCTAATCTTTTTGGAAGCCAAGATTCTTAAAATTGTTTCTAATTTGGAATCTAACCTAATTGCATCGAACATAGAGAGGAGAATGGAGGCTACCAGTAGGACTAGGACCTGCAACTTGCTCAAGTTCTCCCTGATCACGTTGTAAGAGTCTGAACATGCCATTCTCGTGTGTACGTCAGGTTCCCCTTACAACCCGTCCCTTTCTTCAACTCTGAACACTCTGCTAAATGTCATCAACTTAATTTTCTATCAATTGTTTAATATATCCCTTCAATCACAAACAGCACAGTCGTGCTGTTAACAGGCCAGAATTATCCCACTGTTTCAAAAAACTGTAAGCGGATAGGACTCAGCTGGCCAATTTTAGACAATTTCCAGGCTGCTACTAAACTGCTGAAAAAAAGGATCAATTCTCATCTATCAGTGTACTTGGAGCAGTTCCACATATTGCACACAACACAATCTGGAATCCAGATTCAACACAGTATGGAGACGGCAGTTGTGGAGGTGATTGACTATTAAGCTGTCGTTAGATCAGGGAAAACAGGCTGTCCAGATCTTCTTGATCATATCAGGAGCTTCTGACATGGTGCTACATACTATCCTCCTTCAACGCAACAAGAACATCAAAGTTGTGGCCCGGGCACTGGCATGGATCTGATGCTTTCTTGATATAGAAGCCAAGCTCTTTGGATGGGCCCTCACTGCTCTGACTACAAAGCCCTCAAATGTGGAGTTCCTCAGGGCTCAATGTTAAGCCCCAAATTATTTAATATGCATATATGTTCCTGCTGGCCTCGCTGGTGGAATACCCTCCTCAGAACACTTTCTGGACTCATGGAAGAACATAAGATTACTGGACCTGCTGTTGGTGGCCTAAAAAGAGCCTAGAAGATTGGACCGGTTCTGCCTCTTCTACCCAGGACAAAAGAGGCTGCTCCAAGGTTCGTAGGACTTACCTCCAGTTTAATCAACAAGGATACAAAAAGCTACAAGAGGCCAGTAAAACTGGACCAACAATGGTCCCTGTTGCTGGCCTCTGCCAAACACCAAGTGAGGCCCTCAAGGAAGGTCCTGGGCTCCTGGCTGGTGTCAAAGTGTACCCCTCCTAGCATGTCCTGAAACCTATGACTTAGAAACATTTTGGCTCTGAAGACCTTAGGAGGACCAGGACCAATCTACAAAGCCACTCCAACGAACATGCGTTGCCGCTGGGCCAAAGATTTAGATTGCTCCTAGCTTACATCTTATATGCCGAAGAATAGGATTCATTTGGCCTGAAACCCTCTTTAGCTACAGCCATGCCCCACTGGAAGAATTTGAGATCCAAATGTGTGATTAAGTCTGGAAGGTAAAAATGTTCACAGGGCGAAGGAGCCAAAAATTATACGTGTGGCAAGGAACCTTCCTTGGGCACAAAATTCTAATTTCTCCCGCAGGAAATTCACCATCAAAAGTCAATTGCTACACTAGGACCTTGTCCAGCAGCTATCCAACATCATGGAGCCCTCATCGACCACAGCCTGATGCCCTGCCTTTGTGAGGATTTTTTACTTTAATTTCAGAGACTAAGGATCTGATATAGAGTTTAGCTGACAGGTTACACTTTCAAAAACGTGATAGATATCCCGCCTCCGCATTACAATTCCAATAGGATATAATGGGATCGCAATAGCGTGGACGGGATGGTCATCATGTTTGTGATGGAGTAACCCCATCCGGCAAGATCTAAATCAGGCCCTAATTCCAAAGGTAAAACTTCCAACTGGGTCAAACCGTATCTAACCTGCCCTCCATCATCCTCGGTCTTAACTTGCACCTAGGTACTAGTCAAGTCCAACAGGATGACCGTAATTGGAGTTTTCTGCTGTTTGAACCATCAATTTAAAAAATCATATGCCAGTTCCTTTACTGGATTTTGATGTTTTGGTGTACTCGGTTTTTCAAAATTGGTTTGCAATTGCTAATGTGTTGTGTTTTGCTTTTATCACTGTTTTGGTATACATACATAATTTACACATTGCTTATAAGTAAAGCTGTTGGGCTCTGTGCAATAGCTGCCAGGGGTTGAGCGCAGGTTACTTTAGTGACTTTAGTAGTTCACCCTGACAAGAATTGTGGGTATTGCTTAACAGGGATTATCACTCCCTTTAACTAATAACACCAATTTCTTACACTGGTGCATTGAGGAGCAACTTATTTTAGATCACAGGCTCATAATAAAACGTTATTTTAGGTACAGAGAGGCACTGTCACATACCACTTTAGGTTTTGTTCAGAATACGGCGTTACACAGGATGGGAGATGCCATCTCTTATAAACATTAACCACTGCTCTGGCACCAACATTTTGTATAATCGAGAAATTCAGGTTATTTCCTTTTCAGGTTCCAATGAAGGGCAACTGCTATAGCCCACCTTGCAATGCTAATTCTGCAAGGCTGCCAAAATGTGCAGATGGGATGTAGGAGCTTGATACAATAATAAATCAATGGTCATTCCTAAAGCCTTCAGTGAATCAACTAATTTAATGACTGCTGCTACCACACTCATGCGCTTGGGCCCATTCTTGATCTTTCTACATTTGAAATTTGAAGGAGCTCTGTTTAGACTTCATTTATGATCAACAGCTACCATTCAACAAAGTCTGGAACGTACTAAAGCTTTGTTGATGCAGAGATCCTTCTCAGGATGACATGAATATAATCTTCTCAGCTTTTGTCTACCTAGATTTCATGCAGACTGTACCACTGGGATGGTCACACCCCAGTTCATGGATGTCTACTACATTATAGAAGAGGATAAATACTGTTTCATGGGGTTGTGCACCTCTCTGCAGGATTAGACACTGTTGATAGCATGGCTCTGCTCAAAATCCTGGAGAGTAAATAAAGCTCAGGGTTGTGGTGCTGATTTCTACCCTTTCTGAGAAACTGCTTGCAGATGTTAAGGTTATTACTTCCTCCTCTCCCACCTCTATCACCAACGGTGTGCTGCAGAGTTCAATGCCACTTCCATGTGACTTGTATATGGAGCTACTGGCTCCATGGATGTACATGCCAGCCAATTATTGGATGCCACACAGCTATGCCTACATCTAACCCTTGAATAACATTCATTGGCAATGCGCCTGTCTCAGTGGTATTTGAGATTGCTTTGCCAACAACTGTCCAAATGTGTCATCTATCAAAGACTGTGCCATTGCTCTTTGTTCCCCAGGTCTGTTCTCTGCTAGTGCGGAGCTGGCTCCAAAACGTGTCTGAAGGGGAACACACCCATGACTGCGAAGAACATCAATTTGATAGGCTTCGTTTGTTACACACCAGCAGACACATTCAGGCCAATGGTACAGGTCCAGCTTCTATTCAGGATCTATGGTGAGAACTTAAGGCCTGCTTTAGATCTTGGTGGTAATGGTCCCGCCATTCATTTCTGGACAGAAAACTGCCTACTAGAGGGTCACCCACCCGAATTAGAAGTTGGCAGTCCCATAGCCGATGACAGGACTCCAGCTACCCTTCCTGCTTAGCAGATCTAAATGTGCCTTACTGCCAACTGTGGCAGTGCTACCTCCACACCTGAGTTGGTGGATTGGAAGGGGGAATTAGGTAAAAACCTACCTTTTTTCCCCAATTCCACACCTACATTTGACTGGACATGACTAGACAAACCTTCGGTCGCTGGCACCACTGGACCACAGAGAATACACAACCCCCCCCCCTGTCGTCAGACTCGAAGCTAGGGTGTGGACACCACTCAGAGAAAAATAGTAAACACCTGCGATGCTCATTTGATTCTGAAAGGCAAACCAGAGAATGGGTAGTGCTTTTTCTCCACCACAAACCACAATGATGCAGTCAATGTCATGGCGGCTTCAGGATATGAAAAGTAGGTGTCTTTCTGGTAGAGTAATACCTTGAAGTCACCTTGGTTCAGGAGTGGGATGACATTTTGCACCACTGTCATCTTGAACAGTTTATTCTTCCTTCAGGTATTACACAGGATACATACACAGATCTAAGATGCAAAATACCATGCTGTCTTATTTTTAGATATCAGAAAGTACACAGAGAAGTCTTGCTTGACCTCTCTCATATTCTGATCTCCCCTATATTGCTCAGAATGTATTCTTACAGTAGCTCACTAGAAAATGGGGTTTGTAAATGGAGGAATATCCAGTAGCAGGGGATTGCACATGATAGAGTATCCCCTCTCTACCGTGAAGAACACCTGCTTCTTAGTGGTAATTGTCCTGTCCACTATCAGTGACGGAAGACCTTCAACCTTCCCCCAGAATGGTAACATACAATCAAAGGGTACAAGGAGCTGGCCATTGATTGGCAGTGGGGAGCTTCTTTTTTGGGAGCCTCTACTGTGACCTTTGTTAGAACCGTTAGTACAACTATCCAATAATGCATTGCTGGACCAGATCATGGGAAGATGGCTAGAATGAGTGGTGCAACTGGAATGGCTGTGTAGAGGACCCTGCTGGGTGACACATTTGCTGAAGGCACTGAAAAAGATTAGCCGCTAGACCATGCCCACGGATTTGGGTGTGTATGTGCGTTTTTCAATTTATTTTAATGGTTCAATGACTTATGGCCTAAATAAAGGCCTACACTGAAGAGAATATTCAAAATGTGGTGTTGGACTACTTGCCTAAAAACCTGAGACTCAAAGCCATGCCTCCTCAGGATAACAAACATTAATTTTCCAACAAGCTTGGCCACTCTCAAAGGGAACACCTGCAGGAGAGATGGATTAACCTTTCACTCTTTACTTTTCTGGAGGGTTCAATTTCTTCCCATTGCAAGCAGTTATATATGCTGAGCACATGGCCATTGACCAATTCCTGGCTAACTCAAACCCTCATCTTCAGAAGTGCCTTTATTCCCCCTTTCGTTTCTGGGACAATTTCACCTGTCCCTTTCCCTGCCAGAACCCCCAGCACAGTAAAGTTTTTGTAAACAGACAGGCAAGTTAACTGAGCCTCCTTGATTCTCTATCGGTGTAGAGCACATTCCTATGATCACAACATAATCCAACTGTGTTTTCACACTTAAAAAGCTGAAAAGCCTGAAACTTTTTACATTAGGATCATGAGAGAATAACACAGATTGCAAACTCTCTGCCAAGTAGTTTGCCACAATGTGCACTGAGGGCAAAATCAAAATGGCGTGTTTTCCACCCAACATGCTTCATCAAGTTATTTTCACATGACCTTGAATACATGTGGGTGATTGCATCAGATGGGATTTACAAGGTCAACCATGGTCACTTAATTGGTACTCTCCGAGTCCTATTCCCTGTCCCAATCAGTGCTCTGCAGCTCTCACGTTCCCCAACTGTGACAAAGTTGCATAAGATGGAAAATTTGAATTCAGTTCTGATCTTGATGCAAGAAAACAAAGTATCTGAGATGGAGTATGTGTACTGATCTATTACGGGTTTAGGGACATGATGATCATAATTTATTTTTGAAAAGTAAAGAGACTTGAAGAAAAACAACTAGTAGTATTCTGAGCTAGACATTACACAGCGGGACATTGCAGAGCATCTGAGCTACACAGTACAGTAAGGTCCTGCCATATCTCTCCATTGATTCCCAGTGCATTGTGTCTAAGCGCCACTTAAGCAATGCCCGTCCTTTACTGCCATCGCAAACATTGCTGTCAACTATATGATCCACTGTATGCAGCTGTTTCCTCTCAGTATCTACTGGTGTTGAAGCAGTGAACGCTGAGCAACACCTCAGAATGACTGCAGAGATAATGACATGCCTGTACAGAGCAAGTAAAATGTAGATCTTGCTCTAGTGCTTGATATTTAGGAATCATGAAATTGGTTACTTTGTAGAGACTGAAGCAAAGGATAATTCAACAGCAAGTTTAGTCAAATGTAAACTACAATTATTAGTGGTTTGCCTGTGAGGTGTGATGTACTGTCTCAAAAATCAAGGAGAACATTAGTAAGGCTGCTTAGAGTAGAATGCTGAGCTTCACAGTCTTCTGGATAAAACACTCTGAAAAACAGCTATTCCATCTACTAAGGAAATTCTAGATGGCGAAGAAGACATATAGAGAGATTCCAATGGGATCGTCATTTCAGAATGAACACCAGACACTCCAGGTTATGGGGTATGAGAGCACTCGGAGGTTGACATATGTCTTGGAATGGCTAACAACATATTGGACCTGATTGGTGAGATGATGTTGTGCAGCAACATCGCACCCTTTAATGGCAATGTTGAATTTCCTTCCTAGATTTTTCTGGTGCTGGAGGTTGTTGTCAATGGCAACAGAGATTTTACCAGTTTGCCTTTCTCCAATGATCAACTCATGCTGACCGTAGCAAACTGGCTGCTAGCTATCCATAGCCTAGGTAGGCCAAGTTCAGCTGGATGTGAGGTACAACATTCACCTTGGTAGACAGTCATCTAGCATACTTCATTCACTGCCAAGTTTGTACCATGCTTTTAGCAGAACGTATTCTTAAAGAGTTAATTTTTTTTAAGACTGAGTTAACAATAAAAGTGACAACTCTAGGCAACCTGGCACCTTCTCAACAATTTTCTCTCCATAGACTACAACTTGTTCTCCCTACTGATTTATAATATGCTCTGGGCTGCTGATATCTAAAACCTCTTGCTGTGATATGCCAAAGTCTGTGGATGGGAAGACAAATGTAAACTAAATTGGATTAAAAGAAATGGGAGAATATCTGTCAGAGGATCGCCTTTAAGTAAGTTTTATCTTCAAACCCAAGAAAGAAATGTTTAGGATCTACAATAATAGGCCTTAGTTTGGCAACAGGAAAAGACATACAGTCCCATCCACAGATGTTCATGTTAAACACTAGCACATCCACACATGCTAGAAAAGCAATGCGCAAATGATCATCATATAATTCACATTATGATTGACAACTTGGCAGAGACTTATCTAGGTTTTTTTCAGCCATAGCCATGTGCTATTATGACACCTATCTGGCAGAGGCTCTATCTAGCTGCAGATTCCTTACCTTAAAATTTTTCCCGGACTGAATCTGGAAGTTCCTGAGCAGTAGCACTGCGAGGCGCTCGGTTGAGTTATTCTGCTCTGCGTCATTCTCGCCAGAAGTTAAATGCACGGTGCATATATAAGCGGCACACCAACAAGCTGTCATCAGTTTTTTTTAGCCATCTTCCCATGCCAGAAGCGCAAAGCCACAAATAATGTTGATAAATTAGTGTGCATCACTACGGGCAAGAAGGTGACACTATGTGGAAATTCATTTGTACAGCAAGGTGGAAGAGTGGATGAGTAAAGAATATGTAGCTAGATTGAGTCTGTGCAAGATAAGCCTTTGCCAAAGGTAAATAACTTGCTCATATCTAGCCACAGATTCCCTATGTTAGAATAGATACCTCAGCAATAGCTCCTCAGATGTGGATCTGCGAACAGATTAGACCAAAATGTCCTGGAGGACAGAACAGGTAAAATGTCCATCAGGACGGACCTGACTATCCAGGCAGTAGTACTTGGTAAACATGTGCAAAGATGTCGATGTTGCTGTCTGATGAATATACAGGACAGGCACTCCATGAGCTAAAGCAGTGGTTGCAGCCTTGGCTCTAGTAAAATGAGGATGCAAACACTCAATGGTTGCTTTTTTGGCCAACATGTAGTAGATCTTAATGCAGAGCACTATCCATCAGATGGTTTATTTCTGCATAGCCTTCTCTTTCTTGGCCTTCTCATACTAGTGAGTTCCGGTGGACAAGCAGTTGTTCGTCCACCGGAACTCTCTAGTATGATCAATGTAGAATGCCAATGCTCTTTTTGGGTCCTGATGAGAGTTTCTACTCTCTTTAGAAGGAAGAGGCAGAGCAAAGAACGTAGGCAAGATTATATTTTGGCCTACTTGGAAAGGTGTCACTACCTTTAGACCGGGAGAAACACTGGTTCTCAGTATCAGCTTCTCTGAATATAATGTTGTGCAGGGAGGGTTCACAGAGTGCTTCAGTTCGCTGACCCTCTTGGCCTGTTATGGCCACCAGAAAAGCCATTTTTATGGTCAGTAACTGGAGTAGATCATATTGCAGAGCCTCGAAGGGCACGCACGTGAGAAATTTTAAAATTAGGCTGAGGTCCCACTGGGGCATGATTACTGGCCTGGGAGGAAACAGGTGATGTAGTCCCTTAAGCAACTGAGCCACAACAGAAAAGCTTGTAATGCCAGTCAGATCGCCCACAGCTCCAGTAGGTTGATGTGGAGCTGGGAATCCACAGGAAACCAGAGTGCTCTGATCTCCACCTCTTCCACATAGCTGTTCCAGCCCATGTGTGACTCGTCTCTCACTACAGTCAGCTTTGGGTAGGGAAGGTTGAGTGGTGTGCTGCTGATCCAATTGCGGTTCATTAGCCACCACTGCAGGTATTTTGCAGTTCCCTGCGAGATCGGGACCCAAGTGGGACTTAAGGTCCCACTGTTAGGTCCCACTGCAGAGCCCACATATGCCAAAGGGCATGTGTTACCAGAAGGATGCATGAAGTCATGAGGTCCAACAGCATCAGAGTCAAAATCAATGAAATCCAGGATAAAGATAGAAACATCGAAATTATAGTCGGACTATCCTGGACTCACCGTTTAGGAGGATAGGCCTGAAACTGCACTATGTGTCCAGAACAGCTCTAATGAGAGGAAGTGAATTAGATACGACTTTGGCACATTGTTAGTAAACCCGAGCAAGTGCAGTCCACCCTAGACTGTAGGTGGGAAACTACTGCCTGGGACAAGCCCGCAGACGTGATCCAAGCTAACGTGAGCATCTTGAACTCCTCCTTCTTCAGGAAGAAGCTGACAAGATGTAGGTCTAGGATAGAATTGAGGCCCTGTCCTTTTTGGGGACATGAAAGTGGTTAGAATAGCATCTAAGACCTACTTCTGATGCTGCCACCCACCGGAAGAAGCAGGAGAGATGGTCCTCCATTAGGTAGTCTTAAGAAGGTGGTATGAAGGGGGGGCGGGTGATTCCAGAAAGGCGGATACAGTAACCCCTCTTGACGATTTCAAAGAACTGGGTGTTAAGGACTACCAGCGGGGCAGGTGATGGGGAATCCTGCTTGTACTGGGTGCCCATTGTTGGCATGAGAGCAAACTACAGGGGCTTAAATGTGGTGCCTGCTGGGGGGGGAGTGTGGGGGCTATGCTAGGGAGAAGAGCAGCGAACTGGCCTGACGTCTGGTGGAGGTCCCACTTGGTCTGTGGAAATCGCATCCCAGGCCACGAAAGGGGGTGGAAACCTGTGGCCTTAGTGGCTGGGTAGGAAAGGCCATGGTTGGTAGCCCTACCATAGCCATGGAAGGGGCAAAAGGCAGACTGGGTTTGGTGGAGAGCCATGGAGAGGTCCAAGATCTGACCATAGTCCTGCTGTCTTTAAAGTCCTCCGAGCACCAGACTGGCCCCAAAAACGTTTTCCATGTAGTAGATCTCCAATGTTGCCAGGTTCCACAATGTAGCTTCAGATGTGACTTTGTCCACCAAGTATGTGACAAAGCAAAGCCATACAGGGTGCCAATCAGCACTCTCTCCCATTAGCTCCTGAACCTTTTCAGCAATCAATTAAGGGGTGTGAAGAGGACCCAAGACATAATTAACTATAGCCAGAAGTACAGTATGTGACATGTTTGCATACATTAGGATCTTATTAATCATAGTGTTAACACAACAGGGGAGGAGGTAGAGTAGTGAAAATGTAATATCCATCAAAAATATAATTAGCAGAGGCAAGTAACATTTTCTTCTCATTAATACTTCTTCCCCTAGATTCCTCACTTTATCAATGTGTCTCAAAGCAGTAGCTCCCTCAAGAGATGTGATTCATTACTGACTTACCAAAGAATTTATGCAACAAAGCGCTGGCAAGGTATCAGTCACTGTGTGCACTGGATATGAGGCAATAATGTTATGCAAACTTATGCAAGGTAGACCAAGTGACTCACAGGCAGATGTCAGCCATCGGAACACATCTAGTGAGAGCAATGGAAGAAGCCACACTCTTCTTGGTACAGGCCTGAACGCCTTTGTGACAGTCTTTGTGGCCAAGGGTGAACAAATGTTTATGCAGAGCATAATCCAACATGAAGCTGTCCACTTAGTTACAGTTTTGTCTTTTGCACTAGCAAAGACCACAAAGAGCTGATCATCCACGCCATCTTAACTTTTTTGGTTGATGTAGTGATGTAATGAGAAACTACACACCACAATCAAATCTATAAAGTGAAAGAATGATGCTTGTGGAAGGCAGATATCACTTTTGGGATGAATGAAGTACAGCAGTGCAGAAGTGCCAATGTATATGATAATAGGGGGGCAGGACAAAGGGGGCCTGACGTTTGCCCATCTTATGTGCCAAGAACATAGCCAAATGAAAATGTCACTTACCCAGTGTACATCTGTTCGTGGCATTAGTCGCTGCAGATTCACATGTTTGGCACAGTCCGCTGCCTGGTGTTGGGCTCGGAGTATTACAAGTTGTTTTTCTTCGAAGAAGTCTTTTTGGTCACGGGACCGAAGGACTCCTCGTCAGCTGTTAAACTATGCGTCTCGAATCAAGTTGCCATGAGGAACGTTAACAACATTCAAATCCGATTGAGGAACAATACATGGACATTTTACTAGGGATTCTAAATGACAGACATCCCACGGCGTAAACTTTTGTTTTGTACACTAGGCCTTGTAGTGGCAATTAGGGAATTAGCCAGGTACTGTGGGGCAACTAACCCACCCAACATACACGAGTGATGGGCAGGCATGGATATGTACATGGCAGCAGAAAAAATCATACCGCAATAGAGACTGCCCCTGCAAATTTGAGAAAATATGGGGATGGTGGAGGGCATACTATGGGATGGGAGCAGTCCGCTGCACACCAGATACCACCCAGACCTAGGTGGCTCGTAGGTTAGAACGATGGTGGATACCATCCAAGGGGCTCCCCGTTCATCTATGTACAGGACTAGAGTGCAATGCATGTTTTGGAGAGGCAATACGTTCCACAACTGGAGGTTTGTCAATGATGCTGATGTGTCCAAGAATGCAGTGAACAATGTTCTTGGTTGTAATGGTCTCCTCTTTCCAGAAAATAAAGAGAAGCAATACATGGAGTGGGAAGTAACAACTGAAGAAACCCAGTCATTTAGCCCACCATAATTGTCGTAGTGCCTTCCCACACAGGGTCAAACCCAGTGCCTTGTTTGTTGATATAATGGAGATGGTGTTGTACAGAAAAAAACTTGAATGCCTCTCCCCCGAAATAGAAAGGAGCAATACCTTCATGGCAAGACAAACCACATGAAGCTCGAATACATTTTTGAGCAAGCAATTCTTCGATGTGGACTATAGGCTTGGCACCATGAGTTTGCCTAGTTGAGTGCACCCCGCACACCAGGAGTCTTCTGTAACTATGGTGACCTGCAGCTATTGGGGACTGAAGGGATGTGCCAAAAATGAACACATTCAACACTGCACATCCGGAAGGACAAAATCATAGGTCTGCATCAGAGCCAAGAGACTTCCATTGATGCTTGAGTCGCTGTTTCCTCGGACATCACTGAAGGGTCCTCATTCACCATAAAGCATGCAGCACCCACATGCTACTATTATGGATAAGAACTGCAGAACTGGGACTTGTGTTTGAGCCAGAAACATCAGAATACCATGTTGGATATCAGCAATACTCTGAGGATGAAGGAAAGCCTTGAAACAGATTAAATATCTAGTGCTTTCCATATGAAGGTCAACCTTACTGTGAGGACAAGATGAGACTAAATGGAGTTCATCATGTTGTCCATGTCAAGGTAAGCTGAAGGTGTTCTGTGGCAAGGGCCCTTGCCTATTCCAAACAATCACCCAAATATGGAAATCCATGGATTCCTGACTTTTGCAGCGAAGCAGCCTTCACAACCAGTACCTTGGTCAAAACCAGAGCCCTGAAGAACCATTGTGAGCTGGAAGGATTTGCAGATGATAGGTGTCCTAGAACTGCAGAGACACCAGCCAATGCCCCACACTGAGTGCAAACAAAATCTGGAACAAGGACATAATTTTCACCTTCCACTGCTAATAAGATAGGGCTGCTTATGTGTGTGAATGGGTGCCAATATATCTTATGCTCTGTGTTAAACAGTGTCTCTGGCTGCGCTGGTCTATGTGTTTTCTATGCCTTTTAGTCCATGTGCTATTTAAAAGTAAATCTTATTGGCGAAGCTTCATATGTGTTCTACTGAAGTGCATTCCTCATTTAACATGGGCATGGTAAGGCTGTAAATGTTACACTGCCATCCTAATTGATACACAGAAGAGCGCACGGCATAAGGCAAACTATATAGTAAAAAACACCCATTAGAGTTGATGATGGCCCTACGGGCCTCAGAACCAGTTGTCATTAAAAGTGAGGAGTGAATTGTCAGTTCAGCCAACTACAATCAGGGAGTGGTAAATTACTTCTCTTGACACAACTAGACAGTGCTCTAATTGAGCGCGGAACTGATTACTGCGTGCCTGAATCTGTTGTACAGTATACTAAGTAAAAATGCAGTGATTAGCTTTACCTGGTGCCATAATCGACGACCACCCAGTCTTTAGCTGTTCCAGTGATGGCATCGTGATGCTGAAAAAGTCCCAAGTCCCTACGTGCCTCCGTCAGTAATTTATAATGTTCAGCTAAAGGGAATATCTTCATTTTCTTAGATTTTTTACACTCTGCTATTGCCAAAGAATACAGGATTTCAGCAGCCCTACAAAAAGGGACAAAAATACAATCACTTATGTTTTTACAAACAAGTTCATACAAATTTGAGAAGTCTGAGATAAAGCAGATTCATGAAGGCACAATAAACATGATTAAATGAAAAAATGCAACCTGTAATATTTAATTACTAAAATAAGGAACATTTATCCCCACAATAGCTTCTTTGTCTTTCTATATATCAAATTACAGTTTGTAACGTATATTTAAACATAAGCGCAAAACAGAAGTCGGAAGAGAAAAAACGTACTCAACTCTGTAGTAAGGTCAGTGCCTTATGGGCCTGATTCATTAAACATTTCCTGTTAACTGTGCCCTAGTCCTCGAAATTCAGGAGTTATGTCATACTTACATAGGGAAAAAGAAAGAAATACTGACAGAACAAGCACTGACAAAGCCAACAGGTTTGATTTTTGTATAGGACATGGACACCACCACAATATCTAAACACATATTGACACAGAATCACACACAGTCCTTCAGCAATCTAAAAACACAAACACAAAGTCCACGTAGTAATAAGCCCCAGCACGCCAAGGCAGTAATGGTCCTCAAAGAGCAAGACAAACAAATGTTTTTAGGCAGTAAAGACAGTGCTTAATTTCTGCTTGTTGTTTCCGGTGCTGAGCACCGGCACTTATTTTTGAGGGCCGGGGCTTAGTCTTCTGCCTCAAGCAATTGCTGAGAGCAAAAGATACATATGGGAAAGACGGAGGAAGGGAAAAGGGAAAAACGAAAAAAGCGTCACAAAGGGAGAAAGCAGAAAGCTGCAAGAGTGAGCTGAAGCGCTGGGAGTGGCTTTAAATGGATTAAAGAGACTCGAAATGGCTTCAGGATTACGCTGCCTCAGTATTCCGTGCTCACACATTTAACTGCAGCGGCCGCGTGTTTCAGAAGAGAGCTCTGAGCACCGGCACTCTTCTATCTACAAATTAAGCACTGAGTAAAGAGCTTCAATTGCCATTGGTAGCAATGTGCATCAGTAGCCTTAGGCAGTAAGAATCATGACTACTGGCAGTTATATAACGTATTTTTAATATAGTTCTAAGGCAGTAATGAGCCTTGATGGCTCGAGCAGTAATGGATATTAACGGCCAAAGGCAGTAAGGATCATGAATGGCTTCAGGCAATAATGAACATCAGGGGAACAAACGTGGACGTCAAGGTTATAAGAACACACATCTGGTGCAGTGAAAGGTAGCCAGCTACAGTCCATTCAGCTGAGGAGAGAATGTCCGCAATTCTGAGCCTTTACGCAGCAACGGGCCACCTTCTGGTCAGTGTGGCTTGTGGCAAAGCTGCACCGAAACACTGAAAGAAAACAGAGCGGTGGTTGCGGGCAGAGGCACAGCCCAGTGCGAACCGGCCCCCTCAAGCAGTACGAAGAAGCAGATAATGTCTCTCCGACAAAGAACTGAGGACACGGCCATTACAACGGCCACACAAAAACCCTAAACCCATCCACACATATTTAACATCTGCATAAAGCAGGTGGTAAATATCTAAATTAAATCCCCTGGAACAAGGAAAAACAAAAGGACAGAAATAACCATTAAATGCAGATCTGGCAAGTTATTCCCCATTCCGGTGAGATAATTCTGCAATACCCTTTAGCTCACAGTTCGATGGGAAACGACTAAAACAACGCGGCTTAAGCCACGTGGACATTCATCACGCAAGCGGAACAATGCTTGCCTAAACTACAACTGCCTGTTTCTCTGCCTTAACCACGCATGTGCCTAAACCACGCAAGTGCGTGGTTAAGGCCGAGATAAGGCAGAGAGCGGTCTAGTAGTGCGGAGATAAGCACAGGAAGGATCAGGAGAGGACGTGGCGAGGTAAGTGGGGCTTCGGCAATGTTGGGGGGGTAGTTTTTAGGGGTGGGGTAGATTTAGGGCTTTTCGGGGTAGTTTTTTTTTTAGGGGTGGGGGCGTAGTATATTTTTTAGGGCTTAGGGTGTGTTGGGGTCAGGGTAGTTCACTTTTTAGGGCTCAGGGTGGGTGGGGGTAGTTCATCTTTTAGGGGCAGGGTTTGGGGTAGTTTATTTTTAAGAGGTGGGGAAGGTTTAAGGAAGGGCGGAGAGGCAGGGAGGAAGGATCAGGAGAGTGCACAGTGAGGTAAGCAGGACTGGGACTGAGTCAGGGTAGTTTATTTTTTAGGGGCTGGGGTGGGGGGATTGGGGTAGTTTACTTTTTAGAGGCAGGGAAGGTTTAAGGAAGGGCAGGAGGAGGGTGGCGAGGAGGTAGGATCGGAAGACTACACAGTGAGGTATGTGGAGCTGGGGCAGGGTCTGGGGGTATTTTTTAGTGGTGGGGGTAGATTTAGGGCTTAGGGTGCGGCTTTCAGGGTTGTTTATTTTTTTAAGGGTAGGGTGGGGTGGGGTCGTTTATTTTTTAGGGGTTAAGGTGGGTGGGGGGGGATCAGGTAGTCTAGTTATTAGGGGTGGGCTCAGGGTGGGTTGGTGTGTTGGGGTAGTTTATTTTTAGGGGCAGGGTGGGAGTGTTGTGTAGGGGGGGGGGGTTAGGCTAATTGGGGGTTGTATAACACAACCATGTATGCCGTGTCCACATATTCCTAAATTCGTTATAAAGACATGCATGGTAAAGGCATGCATGGTAAAGGCATGCATGGAAAAGACTCAGTGGTGGTTCCGACCTTGTTGCTCCAGCATGCGTGGTTGTGTCATACAACGGGTTAGATACCATCCAGAATAGTTAATTTCAGTGACAGTGTCTCCAACCCAAGTTGACGATGGTTTCATAATGAAAGCTTTTCAAATCAACCAACAGCTAATGAATGCAGGCTCAACGATGTGCTGCTGACAAAACAAGCAATGGCCGAGGTGGATTAATTCTTTGCTCTCGGTTTAGAAAGAAATAATTTGCCAGAAATGTAGCAAACTCCTTTAACTGACACCTCAGGGGCTCTGTGAATCTGGCTTCGATTCCCAGTTCACCTCAATCATAACATGCCAGGAAATTCCCAGCACACCGCAATGCTAATCCCCAAAAAATTGAAACCTGGGAGAGCACACTCATTTTAATCTGTTGTGTGTAATACCTTGATTCTTCACTATCATCAACAAGTGGCACAATTTAAAAAGCACTGACAGGGCCAATGTGCTTTTTTTAGGTGAAAATCTGTCTTCATTGACTACTGTTTGTGTATAATCTTAAGTGTGAATACCGAATTAGTCAACAAGTAAATGTATGGTTGATTAAGTACATAGATGGATCTCAGTGTGAATGAGCACATAATCAATCAATCAATCAAAAAATGTGTAGAGCGCGCTACTCACCCGTGAGGGTCTCAAGGCGTGGGGAGGGTCTTAAAACAAACAAACATAACATAAACCTATGTGAGATGGATGTGTGATTGGCATGATACATAAACAAATGATCAATGAGCGAACAGGTAAGTGAATAAGTGCACTGAGGATGAACGAGGAGATGAGGTTATTAGTGCATGAATAGGTGAGTAAATGACTGGAGGCAAGAGTGAGAATACTGGAAGGTAACTGAATGTATAAAGGAGGGCATAATATTATTTTGTTCCTTTGTATATTGACAGCATTTGCTCTGCAGACTCTAGTCAGACCTAAAAAACTATAATATTGTTGCCTTCGGATCTTTACAGAGTATTTGGAGGACTCCTTTACACAGACACACTATTATCTAGTCCAAGTTCATCTGAGTCAATTAAACTGAACAAAGGCTACAACTCTCAGAATGCACAGATGTATTAAATGAAAGCACAGGACTGGAATCCAAGCGTCTGACATACAAAGATTAAACTTGTGAAAAGTGGCCACAAACTGCACACAACGTTTTGTGAATGCAATCTGATTTTGCATACCGTCCTCTGTACAAATAGGACAGGTCACAAAATACCAAATCACAGGAGGTTGCCGAATGACTTGCTTATCTGATATTCATTAGGCAGGTCGCAATTTGAAAACCCCTTTGCATGGCTACGAGCAATCAGAGTGATGGTGACCTGCAAGGGACAGCAGACCACCACCGCTGTGATTTAGCAAAAGTTCCTTGAAGGAGCCAGGGCTTCTGTAAAAAGGAAAAAGGTGCAAATGTGATTACTACGTTTCACTACTTACGCTTTCTTCTAATCTTTGCTCTCAGTTGCCCCACCAGCCTAGAAATGTAGGTGGGTGGTTGTATATTAAAATAAATAATCAAAGTTAATTCTAAAAAGATTTTCGGTTTTAGAAAACATCAGCGAAAGCAGATCCTTTAGGCTACTGACCACTCCCCCTTGACCTGCCACGCCCCTTTGCGAAAAAGTTATCACCCCAAGGTGGGGGCCAGTCACAGATCTGTGCCTAAAATTATGGCTGGAAATCACTGGTACATACTTTATCGACTTGCAGGTATGTGAAGGAACTCCTGTAACACGCGTCTTCTGAGTTGCAATTCTGTAGTTTTCCAAATCGCAAAATGGGATTGATACATCAGAAAAGTAATTTGGCAGCTACAAACCATGCACGTTAGGGTTTGTAAATGTTTCATCAGTTTGTACATCAGGTCCCATGTATGCTGGTGATGAGGATTCTTCAGCCCTGCAATATTTGCAAAAATCTGCCCTCAGGGTCAGTCTTGCCTCGATCACTGTAGGTCTCGTAGCCACGTCAGGCCCTCTAGTCCCCAATGCCTGCACTACGCATGATGCCTTTTCTTTTACCCTTACACCAGGTTACACCTTGGAAGCAGGCCGCATAGCAGTGCTGTACATGCAGGGTCCATACTAGCCTAGGGTCACTGGGACGTCTATGAGGCAGAAGAGAGAAAGTGCCACCGCATTAAGAGCATAACCGGCAGCACCTAAATTCTGCAGAGTCCGTGCACGAGCAGGGAGCAGAGGGGTGCTGCATAAGGGCCCAGTGCACAGCAGCAACTTTGCTGGCAGCGGGGACTGAACAGGCAGCAGCACAACTTGTAGATACACGTTTGGAGACTTCTTGAGCCTGGCCCTAGAAGGTGGTGTCATCTCAGAAGACAAATGGGTGACGTTGGCAGTGGTTCATGTCACCAATGAAAGGTGGCATTCAAGCAAGTCAGTGTTATAATGTTGGAATTATACTTACTGGCACGACTAGGCTTCCAAAATATAAATAATCCATTCTGTGCATTACTTTAGGGTTTCTAGAGCTTACCTATGACACCTTTTCTTGCTTTTCTTAACTGCAGTGATTATTTAATGTATGTTTCTTATCTCTTCCCACTTACAGGTCATTCTTCATTGCAGACTATACAAAGTGCTGGGCTCAGACGTTCAGTGCATCATAGCTCTTTCTGCTTCCTGTCAGTTGCTTTCAAGCTGGATATTCTAGTTCCTTCCTGCTTTCAGCTCTTCCGTTCTTGCATGTGAAACCTATGCTTTTTGTTGATTTTGACGCTGTTCTGTTTGTGGAATCTTGGTACTCAGACATTTAATGGTTGAAGCAGCCTTAATACTTTACACCTGCCATGAGGCTTTCCTCCACGTTTTCAGGTTTCTTTTTTTCCCCGTGGGTGACAAACCAGTAGCAGATCCAGGCCTTCAGGGTGGCTGAAAACAGACCTTTTCTTTATTAATAAAAAAACCCCACTAAGAAGCTTCTGTCAAGGCCAGCCCTTTACTGAGTATCCCCCCAAGACCTCCTGCAACAAAAAGTTATGGATCACGTTCAAAGCCCGATAACTGCAGCAAATAACTTAAAAACTCAAGCCCAAAACCTCTCTGTTGAAAATACAGCCTTCAGAAAGGCTTTGGCAATGCTCCAGACTCTTTGGATCCCCCGTTATCTGACTAAAAAGAGAAAGCTCATGGAAATCCAAGAAAAAGCAAAGACTTTCCTAATTCCTGCCTTGTGGCTTTTGTAATTTGTAATACTGTTGGCAGTGTCTTTCATGGGAACCTCCTTTGTTTGTTAATTCTTGTCCCTTGCTGGTCAACTAGAATGTCCTTCAAAATGCTATCAAGCTACTGTTGGACTGTCAAAATCAGATGTAAACAGCACAAGGCGAGATTCTGGGCCCGTAATACATTTATAACATCCTTTTTTTTTTTCGCCATGGCACACCGACCTTTAAGCAGTAGTGACAGGCTCAAAAAGCCACGGTGTGCCCTATCACAATGAATGAACATCCCACAGGGCAGTCTCAAACTCACACAGCCCTGCGAGCAGAGCATTCAGTGAAATATGGAGTGGGTGCTTAAAATGACGATGGCGAGAAACTAGTCCACTTGTCTTTAAAGGAGGGGGTACATACAAGTATTTCCACTGCTACTTTGCAAACTAATGAAAGTCCTTCTACCTACCTGGCTATACTTAAATGATAAAATATTTCAGGTCACTGCCTTGATTGCTCAGGGGCAATAGATGGAATCTGGGCTGATTCACACCTAACTAGATCTAAGCTGAAAGAACAAGGCCATCAAATTGAGGCAATTGGTTCATCAGACCATATCAAGAGGAATCAAAAGGGGTCCCAAAATGCACTGTCCCCATGCAATTTTCCAACGCATTTTTGAACATCGCCACAGACAAAATGGCTGAATGGAATTACACCTAATTTGGCAGAAATCTGCTTTTTGTGCTTTAGCATAAATCCGTTCAGTAGTTTTTCAGCAATTAGGGTTTAAAATGCATATGTATAGATATCATGTTGATTGGGTACCCAGAACTCCGGCGGGAGTCTTGCGGGCAAGCCAACTCAAGTAATAGAGCAATCTAATTTGATGAGGGAGCTTTGTGTGTCAGCTGCCTCGCTTCTGCGAGTCCTGCAGAAGCACAGACTGATTGGCTGGCCGTAACTTCAAGAGAAATGTTGTGCCTGCTGTTACAGAACATGGGGACTCAGTGTGCTGAAAGTGAATAAAAATAAGGTGGAGGGTACCCTGATCTGCTAGACCTCGCACCCTCGCCATGCGCAGATTATGAACTTACACATCACTGATGAGGACATCTGAAATGACATCACTGTGTATGGCAGGGCATGGGTGATAGTTACTTTAGTAAACTATATCTGGTGAATTTCAGTGTTTTCACAGTGGCAGTCACCACTGGGTAGACATAGGTAGGTCATCTTATTCACAAGCATGTATTACACATCTTACAGGAGTGATCACCTAAACTTACTATGTACCCGACAGCTGGTCTCCTCGAAGGATTCCAAACCCCACAGAGAGGTAATAGAGAAATAAATCCAATGAAGACTACATACAAACATAGAAATAAAGAATGACACTGAAGTTTCAGGAACATTTGTTGAATACAAACAAAAGAGGATGTATAGAGGATAAAGTTACCCTTTATAGAGGAGGGAATTTCAGTCTCCCTCAGCAAAATTAAAGGTTGGACTACAAAAGAATTTATCAAAGGAGATTAGCTCTTCACTTTACCAGGTGTCTAATGAAGTAAATGAGGAGGTAATGTTTCCAAGAGCAAATCTGTGCCTGTGCTCTTAAATGACTCTTTATGATTCAAGGATAAACAAAATATGTGCTTTTTTAATTTTCTTATTTTTCTTTCATCAAGTAAAGTTACATGGTTATACTTGCCTCTGGTTAGATTCCATGACTCTCACAAGTCGTTTGTAGAAAGGTCGTGATGTAAAATAGCCACTCCAGTAATGGTCATCTCTATCTGCATACGTAAAGAAATCTCCGCTCAAAACAGGAAACAATGATTTGCTGCTTTTTTGATCCACAGTTTCAAATTTGTTAAGAGCCTCAAAGAAGTCTGATAATGTTCCAAACTGTGCCTAACAAGAAAATGTGTCAAGAGTGAGCACAACGCTTTACAATAAGATATCAAGAAACTGATGTAGGAAGAATAGGAACACATCATATACATCACATACATACAAACATAAGTTCCGAAACCCCAATACAAACATTGTAGGCTAGAGATAGTTGTAAACCAATGTAAGTAGTGAAAGGCTTAATACATGACATGCTAAAAAAAGACAGACTGTGGGTTCAATAGAAAAGGCAGGTCATATTTAGGACAAACAAACACTTATTACTTAGGAAACGTATACACATGCTGCATTGTTAAGTTAGCTGTGCTGAAACACACAAGAGGCCCAAGCCACATTAGAATGAGAGTTTTTCATTGGAGCTGAACCAACTGTTGCTTTCAAAATCCTCACTTAGCACGTACAGGGTGGAACAAAAGGGTGTATCCTACCTTAGCGCAAGGCTCCTAAAAACCACAAGTCATTCATATCTTGCTGAGGGGAACTGTGTAAGGGTCAGATGAGCATTTCCACAAGGCAGGGCTACCGTGAGCATCATGTAACATATAATCAATTGTCTTGCAGAAAGATAGAGATGTTGAATGACGTCAATGTTACTTACCCACCCATAAGGCGACCAATAATCGTGCACGCGCTCTTTTCGAGCGGTACTCTCCCCTATTATCTTATCTGTACTGCTTGTTCCTGCTTACGTCAATGCTGAACTTGTGACTGTAGTTTTTTGTGGTTTTTACAGTAAAATTGCCACTGCTTGTGAATTAGAACTCTGAACTTCAGTCATGGCCTCTGTAAGAAGTTGGCTCTGTATATACTATCTCAAAGTAAGAGATAGTGTGCACAGAGTCCAAGGGTTCCCCTTAGAGGTAAGATAGTGGCAAAATTAGATAATTCTAATGCTCTATTTCAGTGGTTCCCAACCTGTGGTCTGGGGACCCGGGGGGTCCGCAAAGCCTGCTGAGGGGGTCCGCGAGAGCCTGGAAAATTAAAAAATATTAACAAATTAGGTTCCCAGCTTCCAGTAATGACTTAGGAGGGGGTCCCCGGATTCCCATGATGATTCAGTAGGGGTCCCTGGGTTCCATTAATGTTAAAGTGGGGGTCCACAGTAATCAAAAGGTTAGGAACCACTGCTCTATTTTGTGCTAGTGTGGTCGAGCAGTAGGCTTATCACAGGATAGTGTTAAGCATTTGTTGTACACACACAGGCAATAAATGAGGAACACACACTCAAAGACTTTACTCCAGGCCAATAGTTTTTATAAAGAAAAATATATTTTCTTAATTTATTTTAAGAACCACAAGTTCAAGATTTGAAGTAAATACATAAAATGCAAGGTACTCCACACAGGTAAGTTAGGAACTTTGAATTGGAGCAATAACATATACAGTTTTTGTTAAAATGGCAATAAGCTATTTTAGAAGTAGACAGTGCAAAAATCAACAGTTCCTGGGGGAGGTAAGTAATGGTTAGATTGTGAGGTAAGTAAGACACTTACAAGTCTCAGTTCCTGGGCATAGGCAGCCCACTGTTGGGGGTTCCATGCAACCCCAGAGTTACCACACCAGCTGCTCAGGGCCGGTCAGGTGCAGAGGTCAAAGTGGTGCCCAAAACACATAGGCGCCTATGGAGAACAGGGGTGCTACGGTTCCATTCTGCCAGCAGGTAAGTACCCGCGTCCTCAGGGAGCAGACCAGGGGGGTTTTGCACAGCCTTGGGGGGTGAACACACAAGAAGGCACACAAAACACACCCTCAGCGGCACAGGGGTGGCCGGGTGCAGTGTGCAAAGCAGGCGTCACTGTGGATGTCCAGGGGGGTCGTCTCGGGCTACTCACAGGGTTGCAGTCGCCGGGGAGTCCTCCCTGTGGTGTTGGTTCTCTGGATCTCGAGCCGGGGGCATCGGGTGCAGAGTGTGAAGTCTCACACTTCCGGCGGGAAGAGTGAGGTCTTTAAAGTTGTAGAAAAGTTGCAAGTTTGTTGCAGGCTGTTGAGCAGAGCCGCTGCTCTCTGGAGTTTCTTGGTCCTGGGGGTCAGGGCAGTCCTCTGAGGCTTCAGAGGTTGCTGGTCCCTGTTGGATGCGTCGCTGGTTGCAGGTTTTCGAATCAGGAGACAGGCCGGTAGGGCTGGGGCCAAAGCAGTTGTCGTCTTCTGTCGTCTCTGCAAGGCTTGTAGTTCAGCAGTCCTTCTTGTTTCAGGTTGCAGGAGTCTGCTTTCCTGGGTTCTGGGGTGCCCCTAAATACTAAATTTAGGGGTGTGTTTAGGTCTGGGAAGGCAGTAGCCAATGGCTACTATCCTGGAGGGTGGCTACACCCTCTTTGTGCCTCCTCCCTGTGGGGACGGGGGCACATCCCTAATCCTATTGGGGGGAATCCTCCAAAACTAAGATGAGGATTTCTAATGGCAGGGGTCACTTCAGCTCAGGGCACCTTAGGGGCTGTCCTGACTGGTGGGTGACTCCTCCTTGTTTTTTTAATTATCTCCTCCAGTCTTGCCGCCAAAAGTGGGGGCAGTGACCGGAGGGGTGGGCATCTCCACTAGCTGGGATGCCCTGGGGCACTGTAACAAAGGGGATGAGCCTTTGATGCTCACCACCAGGTGTTACAGTTCCTGCAGGGGGGGTGTGAAGCATCTCCACCCAGTGCAGGCTTTGTTCCTGGCCACAGAGTGACAAAGGC
The DNA here is from genome assembly GCF_031143425.1 of Pleurodeles waltl. NCBI lineage: Eukaryota > Metazoa > Chordata > Amphibia > Caudata > Salamandridae > Pleurodeles > Pleurodeles waltl. The sequence goes on along the minus strand of NC_090436.1, from coordinate 606,861,364 downwards.
ACTCTCCCCATGTGGCCAGCAACTCGTCTGGTTGTGGCAGGCTGGCAAAAACTGGTCAGCCCCACACTAGAAGTCGGGTTGGTATTCAGGGGGCATCTCTAAGATGCCCTCTGGGTGCATGTTACAATACATTCCACACTGGCATCAGTGTGCATTTATTGTGCTGAGAAGTTTGATACCAAACTTCACAGATTTCAGTGTAGCCATTATGGAACTGTGGAGTTCATGTTTGACAAACTCCCAGACCATTTACTCTTATGGCTACCCTGCACTTACAATGTCTAAGGTTTTGCTTAGACACTGTAGGGGTATAGTGCTCATGCGCATATGCCCTCACCTGTGGTATAGTGCACCCTGTCTTAGGGCTGTAAGGCCTGCTAGAGGGGTGACTTACCTATGCCACAGGCAGTGTGAGGTTGGCATGGCACTCTGAGGGGAGTGCCATGTCAACTTAGTCATTTTCTCCCCACCAGCACACACAAGCTGTGAGGCAGTGTGTATGTGCTGAGTGAGGGGTCCCCAGGGTGGCATAAGACATGCTGCAGCCCTTAGAGACCTGCCCTGGCATCAGGGCCCTTGATACCAGATGTACCAGTTACCAGGGACTTATCTGAGTGCCAGGGCTGTGCCAATTGTGGAAGCAAAGGTACAGTTTAGGGAAAGAACACTGATGCTGGGGCCTGGTTAGCTGGGTCCCAGCACACTATCAATCAAAACTTAGCATCAGCAAAGGCAAAAAGTCAGGGGGTAACCATGCCAAGGAAGCATTTTCTTACAGCCTCTATGTTGAGACTGCCTGTCGTTCCCAGCTGAAAATCGATTAAACCTATATTACTTTGTCAAATTGATCTGTCTTATTTTATTAACAGATTTCCTTCTAACAAAACTACAGAAGAAAAAGACACAATGACACATATTAAGGGCTCCAAACTTGCACCAGCATCAGGGTAAGTAAATAGGTCTCCAAACTGTAAGTGAGTTCTAAGCAAGACTAATTTGCCTTAACAAAGGTTTTTCCACATCAATACGTAATGTTATGTTCTCCAACATTCACTTGATTAGAATGACAGAGTGGAACACAGGGAATCACACCAAGTTGTGTGAATTTTTGGTGCACAGTTTGTAGACATCATGCCAAAGACCATAAACAGATAGTAGTATAGACATGGACAAATGCAATTTATTTTATAAAGCATAGTCCTTTATGAAAACCATGGATCTCATTTGAGACTGAACTGAGCAACTTCCCCGAAATTACCTGAACAGAAGAATATTACCTCATGACAATTATGCGGGCCCAACTCCCACCATAAAGTTCCCTCTGCTACACATTCTGAGAACATAGCAGGTTGCCGAGGAATTCCTTGACCACTTAGAGGAATAAGGCTGAGTTACTTTATAGGGTCATGAAACTCCAAGTTGTCTTGTAATACCCTGTTAACATATGGAAAATTGCATTTTGTTTCTCATAACACATAGTTACATCACCACACTTCCCCCCCAACCACTTAAATCTTTTATGTTGTGTGTAGGAAGCTGACCTGGTGTGTGGTGGACACCTATGGTATTGGCACCATATACCAGGTCCAGGTAACCCCTATTAATGAATGAATGAAGACAGTGTCTAGGAAGGCAGGGATCGCAAGAGGTAGCTATCGATGAGCAGCCAAGACTTATCTAGAAGGAGTGTAAAGTACTTGCAAAACCAGGGCAGTCACACAGCAACTTATCACACCTGAAAGGAACCGCACAGTGTTGCAAAATAAAAGGTACCTTATTATTATAGTAACACTGAACTAGATTACTTATAGGCAGTCCCCCAACTGGAAGTATGTACACACACACACACACACACACACAGTAATAGTTAGGAATTAGCATAGGAAACAGCAAGCACTGGCAAGAAATTATAGACAATAGCTAGGGCCCTAGGAGAGGCCCAAACCATATACTAAAACAGTGGAATGTGAAGTGAAGCCCTCCACCCAGAGATATGGAGTAGTTAGAGGGGAGCTGGGGGAGCTCGGGATCCCAAGAGGTGAGTACCTAAGTGACCCCCAGCGACCAGGAGAGCAGAGGTTAGTACCTGGCCTTCCCAAGGACTAACAAGAGGACTTAAAAAAGAAGCTTTGCAAGAACAGGACTTGCAAAAGAGGGGGACACAGTGCAGTCCAAGATGGAGTGTCCAGACGGGGCAGGAGCCACTACCCATCCTTCTGCGGATGAAGATCCGGGCCGACGGGGGGAAGAAGAAGATCAGCTGTGGAGCCCAGGCGCTGCAGAGGAGTCCTTGGAGCCGTGAAGATGATGTCCCAAGTCCCTCGCTGGGTCGCATATGGTCAGTGGTCAGGAGAACCACCAACAAGCCTTGGCAAATGCAAGTTGGAGAAAAGAGTTGCAGGGCTGAAGAGGACCAACAAGGTCCGTGCGACTCAAACCTTGGAAGGGAGTCCGGGCTGACCCTCAGCTGTCGGAAGAGCCAGCAGAAGCAGTTGCAGCCCCCACAAGAAACCCACTCACAGCAGGCACAATAAGTTGCAGTGAGGCTCAATCAGCACACCTGGAGGAGTCCCACGTAGCTGGAGCAGCAGAGGAGAGACTGTCCTTGCAAGGCTGAAGTGCTCGCGGCCAGAGCTACCTGGAGCCTGAAGATCCCTTGGAATCAAAGTCAATGAACCTTGGTTGCTGCAAGAGTCTCTGTGCATATGGTTACTGTCCTGCAACAAGAGGCAAGGGCTCACTGTCTCCCAAAATGGACAGAGAGGACAAAGGGGACACTCCAGACCACCACCTGTGTTGCATGATCCACGCAATTCCAGAGGAGGGAAGATCCACGCACATGGATGTTGTTGCCTTAGGTACCTGCAGGTGCAGGGGAGTGACTCTTTCACTCCAAGGGAGATTCCTTCTTGCTTCTTGGTGCAGCTGAAGTCTTTCCGACCCCTAAGGATGCACAGCTGGGGAAATGTGCAGTTACTGGAAGAAGCCAGGGAAACAATGTTGCAAGGCAAGGTCGTCTGGGAGTTGCAGTCTTGTTGGTTCCTGAAGTGTCCAGTTGAGGTTCCGATGTCCTGTAAGTAGAAGAGGTCGATGCAGAGGAGTTGTGGTGGAGTCTTGCATGCCGAATCTGGGGACCCACTCACAAGGGAGTCCACAAATAGCCCTAAGCGGGGGCTTGGTCACTTTGCACGGTGACCACCTATCAGAGGCGGGACACCGACATCACCTACCTGACCTGGCCACTCAGATGCTCCCAGGGTCCCCTGCATATCTTGTTTTCAAGATGGCAGAATCAAGTGGCCACCTGGAGGAGTTCTGGGCACCACCCCTGGAGTGGTGATGGACAGGAGAGTGGTCACTCCCCTTTCCTTTGTCCAGTTTCGCACCAGAGCAGGGACTGGGGGTCCCTGGACTGGTGTAAACCAGTTTATGCAAGGAGGGCACCCAATGTGCCCTTCAGAGCAACCCGGTGGCTTAGGGAGGCTACCCCTCCCTAGCCTGGAAACAACTATTTCCAAGGGAGAGGGTGTTGCCTCCCTCTACCACAAGAAATCCTTTGCTCTGCCTTCCCCTGCCTGAGCTGGACAAGCAGCAGAAGGACAGAAACCTGTCTGAAGGGCTGCAGCAGCGAAGGCTGCCCGCAGATCCTGAAAGACTGGTAGGAGCAATACTGTGGGGAGGGTGGGAGCCTCCAAGCCCAATGCCTTGGGTACCCAATTGCCATATACTAGGGACTTAAAGGGGTACACCAGTATGCCAATTATGGTGTGTAAAGCGTACCAAAGCAACCAAATCTGGAGGGAAGAGCACAATCACAGGGGTCCTGGTTAGCAGGATCCCAGTGGAGACAGTCTAAACACACTGATAAACAAGCAAAAAGGAGTGACTTTCCCACATTGTGCACTTTCATATGAAAGAAAAATGTCACAGTGACAGACAAACATTTATATCATGAAACTAAACCCACCAAAATGTAGTTACCAGTTTGTTGCAAACAGATATTAGAATCGGTTTAATTTTACTCAGGTTAAAACAAAATGCTTTAGCTCAGAATGTTTAGAAATATGCTGAGATCTCTCCTTAAACAACCTTAGGGAAGCAAAAAAATAAACATGCTGCCTTCTTTCTGCTGATTACGGTTCATTTTATAAAACCAGACGTGAAGAATGTAAATCCTGTACTAATTTCCCTTGTTTTAACTGCAGCTGTAATTATGCTCTGTGACTTGCCTTTAACTTTGGTTGCTGGTTCTGGCTGGAGTCATTTTAAATAGCTGCCCAACTGCAATAAGTTATTACTTTTCACATTTAATTCTCATTTAGATATACACTTTTCTTCAGTTTTCAATCCTTTATGCCCAGGGTCTAAATTCTTACAGACCACAAAAATCAGGATTGCTGATAGTTGTCAAGAGACAAAAACAAGTTTAATTAGCCATTCATACTTCATGTCAACAGAGTGATTTAAGCAAAGGTAACAGAAACAAAAAAGTCACCTTACATAAGCTCATGATGCTCAGGGGCATTTACAGTCCCTGTCTGTTTTCTCTATTTAAGATCCTCTAACATATTCAGGTCGGGGAAGTAAGCTGAATTGCATCTAGATTCCCACACAAACTTAATCACAGGTTTCATTTAACAGCAAATAGAGACCGCTTTCACCGTCAGCACAACAATGCATTAAAAAGGTTCAGGTGACACAGTTGGAAGGGAAAACAGAAATCCACTATTAAAAGTGTTCAGAAATATTTCGGCTAACAGTGAAAAGTGTAAAGGTTTTGGACACCCTGTGACCGATTCTTTTATGCCCACTTACTAATGTGACCCCTAAAAGCAACAAAACACGCTGACCTAAATTTCCAATTTCATAAGTGGATTACCCTTAACACCGGTGAGGTTGTCAACATCTGCGGCTAAAAAAGTATGGCGTACTATACTGCTACTTTCCTTGTACAGGGCTGCACCAGTACAACAGAAAGAAGCACATTGTTGGCCTACAGCAAAATCCGGTCTATTGAACCTCGGCACATGAAGCGATTGCCTTAGAATAGGAAAATTGTCTATGCAGTCCTTCACTGCTACGACATACATGTCCCCACACACAACCATCTGTGGCTTTGCTAGAATTCAATTCCTGCCACCGGAATCATTGTAAAGAGATGTCGTTAGCAAAGAAAGGACAATAGGTGCCACGACATGGGATAAACGGGTCAGTGATGGTATGTCAATGTGTGGTTTAACTAAAGAACATATGGAAACCCTTCAAGGCACTGAATATGTTGTTTACATATAAGGCAACAGGTAAACTAATGAAACATAAGCTTTCATGTAAAGAAAATATTATTGTTGTGTGTTTCCACAAGTCCTGTATATGAAGCACAGATGGGCAAGGCTGTTTAGAGTAAACTGTCACAGCAATGAGTGATTTACATACAGTGGCCCTATGGAAGCTGTCACTGTAATGCTTGCCTTACATACAGATGCATTTTGCAAACTGTTGTGGCAGTGCATGCTTTACAGACTTTGGCAATGTACCCTTAACACCAGAAATCTGAGTGTTAAAGTAACTTGAGCATATCCTAGACATAGGCGCCAGAAGCGGGGATGCTAAGTTTGGAAGAGGGGTGCTGCAGTAACCCCAAAATTAACCACGCTGGAGTTCAGAAGGTGGACAACCAATAAAGTGGATTTTAAAATTTGTATTTATCTTGTCACATTTGGTGCACTCGAAGACAGAGGTCCAATGTCAGACTATGGCGGTCATTCTGACTGCGGCGGGCGGCGGTCACCGCCCGCCATGCGGTTACCGGCGAATGACCGCACCGCGGTCAAAAGACCGCGGCGGTCATTCCAACTTTCCTGCTGGGCCGGCGGGCGACCGCCAAAAGGCCGCCCGCCGGCCCAGCGGGAAAGCCCCTGCAACGAGGAAGCCGGCTCAGAATGGAGCCGGCGGAGTTGCAGGGGTGCGACGGGTGCAGTGGCACCCGTCGCGATTTTCACTGTCTGCAAAGCAGACAGTGAAAATCTTTGTGGGGCCCTGTGGGTGTGGACACCGCCAGAAACAGGCTGGCGGGAAGGGAGTCGGAATCCCCATGGCAGTGCTGCAAGCAGTGCCGCCATGGCGGATTCCCTGGGCCAGGGGAAAACCGACGGGAAACCGCCGGTTCCCCTTTTCTGACCGCGGCTTTACCGCTGCGGTCAGAATAGCCCAGGAAGCACCGCCAGCCTGTTGGCGGTGCTTCCGCCGCCCTCCGCCATGGCGGTCATGGACCGCCAGGGTCAGAATGACCCCCTATGTCTTCTGGCAAACTGCTGCGTATTCGTAACGGTGCTTATTGTTAAGTCACTGACTGCAAAGTGAGAAGATTTTTTTTAAAGCTAAGTATGGGACAATCTTGTTGGGGTACAGGGAGTGAAAAGAAAGGCTGTAGGGTGCCTTTTTTCCCCAAAACACAACATTTAAATATCTGCAAATTAACTACGAACATATTTCAAAATATATCAGCAGAACTGAAGCACATTTTTCTGCAATTCTGAAGCATGATGGAACTGAAGATTTTAATAGGATCAAAACAAATCAGGACACTTTACGTTATGATAAATAATCACTGAGACCCGATTTCCATACATCATCCTTTGTGCGCCGTGTAGTTTTACCAGTAAAACTGCATGTCTATGGAAATGTGCCGGCCATTTCAATTGAAAGTGTGCTGTCTGTAAATGACTGCGATACCTCACCAGGGCTCCAAGATGCGCCTCTGTATACATACCACACCCTCGCCACTCTCCTGCTGAATGTGTGTCGCACATTTCCTACACTTGTTTGTGTTTTTTGTGTGACGCATTAGTTTTTCACAATACCTGTGACTTCGGAGAGAAAACATTGGTGGCAGCACTCCAGCTCTGAAAACTGTTCCATTACCAGTGATTCTGGACATCCAGCACAGATAAACCGTAAGCGATCTGGACATCATCTATCCAATCCGACCAACCTCTGCCCGTCACCTGCAAACACCATAACAGGCTATCATACGTGCGTGGGCTATTTGTAAAGCAAACGTCGGTGGCTACATTGGCAGAACAGCTTATCGGTTAACCGTAAAATGTGATTGTTAGCACCCTTGAATATTTAGCAACACTTTTGGTCCAGACGTGTCCTGACACACGATGACAGCACCATAGCCTGTAAGGCCATCAGTTTAGACAATATTTTGGTTTTTGTGAACAAAATTTAACAAAGTTGTGAATTTGGTTCGTGCTAGGATTGACGATCGACGTTCTTTCGCGGGAGTAACACGGTCCATTAGAAACCCGCTCGCACGATTATTTCACTACTTCACATTCAGCGTTTTCTTTGAGGACCATTATTTTTTCCAGGAACATGCATGATTCACTGCTACTGAGAAACTGCGTTCCGTGGTATTGTTATGATCCAGGGTACGTAAAACACGTAAGGGCCAAGGTAATTTTAGCAGATGTACATTTAAAACATGTTTTTTTCTAAAACCTTCTTTTGGGGTGGGGGAGGGGCGAGAACCTCAAGAAGGGTGACAGGGTCACTGATTAGGTTTAATGTGTGACTGAATGAACTTTTTTTTTTTTTTTTTTTTACCAGCGCTACAACTGGTTTACAATGTGAGCCTCCCATTTTCGCCAATTATGTGACATTTCCTAATATGATATCTTGTCAAAACAAATTCCAGCTTTTACCCAAAAAATGTTCACAGTCTTTCTCTTAATGCTCGTTAAGTGTGTAGCAAGGCAATTTACAATGAATTGCGACCCGATTCAATCCCATTGAAATATTCATGTGAGCCAGGTGCCTCAAAAATGCAATAAAGGACATTATCACAGTAACTGAATGCAATTACATGATGTAAAGTCAAATGTTTCCAGAATGAATAAACTTGCCATTTTCCATTTAAGTTTGACCTTTTTATTTAAAACTCAAACATGACAATAGTCAAGAAACTACAATAACTCCATGAGTATTTTATTAACTGCATATCTTTTTTCAGTTTTTACAAACTTGGTCAAAGGGCATTATAGTGCTTTACATGGGCACCTGAATACACTACACAAATTACACAAGGTCTGATTTTAAAGCATGGGGAGATTAAGTGATCTGCCCAGAATTAAAGGATGTTGAGAGGAAGCCCGGACTCAAACTGTGTTCCCCAGTTTAAAAGTTGGCAGCTCTGAGCGTTAAAACAGCAGAACATTTATCAGTCGCTCACTATTCAGTGAAATCCTGTAATATGATGGGAATAAAAAAGTTTCTGGAAGGCTTCTTCCAGGCCCACACCATTTCCCCAATGATCCTTTTATTAGAGGATCATAACTTACAACCCTTGCTCATTTATAGGCCTCATAAAAAGGGAAGGATGATCCCCTTGATCAGGTAAAGCAGGCTCATTTTGTTGATTCCCCTCAAGGGGGCATTCTTAAATTTATGCTGTCAGAGTTTAAACTTATTAATCTTTTGACTAAATCTGCGAACAACACTCCTGATTCAGTGTGTAAGGGAAGCGTCTTAGTTCACTATTATCGATTTTATTTTTGTGTCGGCCTGCCTAATGCACTTTCTTATCAAGTTCAAAACAAAATGGAATAACCACAGTGACCACAGGCCTCTTTTTGCAGAGCTAAAATGGTTTGATTTTGGGGTGGGGGAGGGTGGAGGGAATCCAACCTATATAAGGAATCCCTTAGAATAAAGGAGGAAGGTCACAGAATAAGATGGGGGTAACAGTATCCCAGAGAACTTTCTAATGGATCTGATAAGGTCATGAAGTAATGATTTTGGTAGCATGTCTACAACTAGATACACCGGATCAAGTCATTCTAGACTAATTTTCAAATATGTGTAGAGAGGTACAGGCTACCCACAGAAGGAAAAAAAGAAGGACGGAAAGACCCAGACCTAAATGGTTAGACAAAAACGGCTCTAAAGCCCATAAAGATTTGGTGAAGGCCCTGCATCAAGAAGGAGGCCAGAAGTCAGTATACCGCAGGTTGAAGGAATAGGAAGAATGTCCTTAAAAGGGAAGCCTGTGAACACATTGCTAGTAGGGAGAGTGGGAACAGCATGTAAGTCAAGAGACAGCTTAGACATCTGGAAAGAATTGAACCAGTCCCTTTTTAATGAGGAAGCCGTGCCAGATATGGGCCAAACAATTTCAGCCATGGATTGAGTAACTCATTTTGGATACATTCACTCTAATTAATGCCATTCTCACTCTAATCCCAATATTCCTTTTATTAGAGGGAGTGAGATACATTTTGATGTGGCCAAAGTCTCAGAAGCAATAGCAGCTCCTACATCCAAAAAAGCTCCTGGCCTGGATGGAGTCCCTCGGGATCTTTTTAAGTTATGTGTGGATCTCTGGGCTGCCTTAGTCACTCAACATCTACATGTAGCATATTCCCCCTTCATGACAAAAGCTGGTATTTGTTCTGATTTTTAAAAGATGGAATCAAGCAGACCCAGTCTATCACCAGATTAACTCTTTGGTAGATGCTGAAGTGAAGATCAAGGGTCAGTGCTGTTGAATCAATTATCTGATTGGAAAAATCATATCAGACATTCAATATGGTTTTAAACAGGGAGAATCGAACATAATTTGAATTTATTGATTATTAAGTATACCATACAGGGAGTGCAGAATTATTAGGCAAATGAGTATTTTGACCACATCATCCTCTTTATGCATGTTGTCTTACTCCAAGCTGTATAGGCTCGAAAGCCTACTACCAATTAAGCATATTAGGTGATGTGCATCTCTGTAATGAGAATGGGTGTGGTCTAATGACATCAACACCCTATATCAGGTGTGCATAATTATTAGGCAACTTCCTTTCCTTTGGCAAAATGGGTCAAAAGAAGGACTTGACAGGCTCAGAAAAGTCAAAAATAGTGAGATATCTTGCAGAGGGATGCAGCACTCTTAAAATTGCAAAGCTTCTGAAGCGTGATCATCGAACAATCAAGCGTTTCATTCAAAATAGTCAACAGGGTCGCAAGAAGCGTGTGGAAAAACCAAGGCGCAAAATAACTGCCCATGAACTGAGAAAAGTCAAGCGTGCAGCTGCCACGATGCCACTTGCCACCAGTTTGGCCATATTTCAGAGCTGCAACATCACTGGAGTGCCCAAAAGCACAAGGTGTGCAATACTCAGAGACATGGCCAAGGTAAGAAAGGCTGAAAGACGACCACCACTGAACAAGACACACAAGCTGAAACGTCAAGACTGGGCCAATAAATATCTCAAGACTGATTTTTCTAAGGTTTTATGGACTGATGAAATGAGAGTGAGTCTTGATGGGCCAGATGGATGGGCCCGTGGCTGGATTGGTAAAGGGCAGAGAGCTCCAGTCCGACTCAGACGCCAGCAAGGTGGAGGTGGAGTACTGGTTTGGGCTGGTATCATCAAAGATGAGCTTGTGGGGCCTTTTCGGGTTGAGGATGGAGTCAAGCTCAACTCCCAGTCCTACTGCCAGTTCCTGGAAGATACCTTCTTCAAGCAGTGGTACAGGAAGAAGTCTGCATCCTTCAAGAAAAACATGATTTTCATGCAGGACAATGCTCCATCACACGTGTCCAAGTACTCCACAGCGTGGCTGGCAAGAAAGGGTATAAAAGAAGGAAATCTAATGACATGACCTCCTTGTTCACCTGATCTGAACCCCATTGAGAACCTGTGGTCCATCATCAAATGTGAGATTTACAAGGAGGGAAAACAGTACACCTCTCTGAACAGTGTCTGGGAGGCTGTGGTTGCTGCTGCACGCAATGTTGATGGTGAACAGATCAAAACACTGACAGAATCCATGGATGGCAGGCTTTTGAGTGTCCTTGCAAAGAAAGGTGGCTATATTGGTCACTGATTTGTTTTTGTTTTGTTTTTGAATGTCAGAAATGTATATTTGTGAATGTTGAGATGTTATATTGGTTTCACTGGTAATAATAAATAATTGAAATGGGTATATATATATTTTTTGTTAAGTTGCCTAATAATTATGCACAGTAATAGTCACCTGCACACACAGATATCCCCCTAACATAGCTAAAACTAAAAACAAACTAAAAACTACTTTCAAAAATATTCAGCTTTGATATTAATGAGTTTTTTGGGTTCATTGAGAACATGGTTGTTGTTCAATAATAAAATTAATCCTCAAAAATACAACTTGCCTAATAATTCTGCACTCCCTGTAGTTAAGAAAGTCTATTTATTTGCCCTTCATTGACCGCAGTACAGCTTTGGCAAAGTAGGTAGATCGAGGCTATGGGCTGTACCGGGGGTCATGAGGGTAGACAGTGCCCTCTTAACTTTTCTGTATGATTTGCATGCTGGGCTGAAAGCATCAGTAAGCTACAGCACCATCGAAAAATGCCTTATGCACTTTCAATTGGGGAGAGGAGTTCTCCAGGGCTGTATTTTAGCCCCCTTGTTTTTTATTTTATAAATTGATCAGTTTGAACAATTTTTAGTGGCTCAGTGCAAGGATGTCCAAGGGGTGGGAATAGGCAGGTTCCAGCATTACTGTACGCAGAAGATACAGTTCTTATTGCTCATACAGCTAATGGCCTGCAACTTTTGATAGACTTTTCTTATGATTTTATCGACAGTTTGGGCTCGAAAACAAATTCTGCATAATCATTTACAATGGTTCTAGGGCCGAAAAATGTTAAAACGAAAATTCACTTGATCAATGGACATTGCATTAGTAATACCGATAAATGCTGCTATCTTGGTATTCGGCTAGACAGCAAAATATATTGGGATCCTCTGATGAGTACCAATATACAGTCCTTTAAGAGGGTAGCCCATAGTATGGATGCCTTTTCTAGGCATCTTGGTTGTACTCATGTCAAATCCACAATTAACTTTTACAAAGCCAAATGTGCCCCGACAGTGCCATTCGGTTTTGCGATCTGCGGTTATAAGCCTTGTCACTCCATACAAGTTGCTGAAAATACATTTTTAGGGAGGACTCCATCCAAGTTGCTGAAAATACATTTTTAGGGAGGATTCTGAGGATAACAGAGTATATCTGCAGAGATTGTGCATCAAAAATTGAAAGGAGGGCCTACCACCGACCATATACAAACCCGACCTGAACTATTGTGATTTTATGCCTAGTCAAAAAATGATCTGGAATTTAATAGACTGTTTTTGAAAGATTGTTTGGATCTGGAATATTCCTATCGTATCCCCTGGTTGCACTATATTAAAGGTATTTTGGTGATCTTGGCAAACTCAAACTTTTTTATGAACCAGAAAAAGGTTCTAAAACATGTTTTATGGGTTCAGGAGGCATTTTGCGTTTATGTGCATGAAAAAAGGGTTGAAAGTATGTTGTCTAAAAATTCCTGTAACCAATAACCAATACGCTATGGTGGAAACCTTGTATAAAACAGAATTGTATTTGACATTTGAAATGCCACTTTTGCACACGTAACATCTTATTTTCGCCTGAATTTAATCCTTCAGTTTACAGCTGGATGGTATAAACCATCGGAGCCTCCAATTTGTACATGTGAAACGGCTGTTGCACTGGACACTTTACATATTGTTTTTATCTGCCTTAAATTTGCTAATCTATGTCATAAGTACATACATCCCCTCCTTTTGCCATTGAATTTCAAGCAAGTGAGGGCTGCTCTACTGTATCCCCAAAGTTTAGCTAGTCATGTTGTTTGTTTTTATGTATCATGGTTTTTAGTTGCAATACGTATTTCAATATAGAAGTTCAAAAAGTAACTTATAAAATAAACAGGTTGGTAACAACTCAGGTTGGTTTGACTAAAACATTGCAGATGTCACAAATTAATTTATAGTGTACATAGTGGAGATGCACATTTATTATTATAAAGCATTGGCAAAGCCATTAATTCTGGCATGAACTGCCAACCTTTTGGCTTTGTCAATGCTTGTTTTATTATGATTTCCAATATTTTTCTGCTTGGGGAGCTACTAGGCCATCACCAGTTTTAAAATTATTTATTTTGTTTAAAAAACAAAAAAAAACACACATTGCTATAGCAGCCTCTGGCACTGAAGGGTACTACTTGGAGTGTGAATGTGGTCCATGTGAAAGACAGCCAGTGGCTCAAGTGCTATATGCAGTGGCGGATGGATGAAAAACTGTGAATGATATAACAGCAGATAAATGGATGCAGAGGGCTGGCTGAATGCCCCTTTAAGGAGGTTTATCATATGAATTTGAGTACAAACAAGAGGTCTTGGCTAATGGCAGGCCTAAAAGGAACAAAATCAGCTGTAGTGTTAAAGTCATTTTTTTTTTTTAAAGAGGATGACAGTCCAAATTGTAGCCGCTAGTCTGAAAGAGGTTAACATCAGTACATCATTTTTAGATCCTGTTTCTGTGCACTGAAACGTCTGCCTGTTCGTCCCACAGGCAGTTTCAGGTTCCTCAGGAAACAATGTTCGGTTGTGGCAGTAACTGCAAGTTTCCCACTGTAGATATCTCTGTAGCTATGAAGTCACATGTCAGCAGGCTGCATGGGCATGATGCGGTGCAATGAGAGTGACTTCACACGCAATGCTTATTGCATGCAGTAGTGCACCATGTTGTCCACTAAATTATTGAAACGTAAAGCACACAATCTCTGTGATCGGTTTCCCCTGGATGAGGCATGCTGCCCAGGTGCAGTGGCCTCTGAGTGCACATGCAAAATGGGACTGATTATAATTGTACGGGGCTGCCCGGACATCCCTCAGTCAGTCACTCAGAATCCCCTTGCGATCCCAGTCACAGACAGAGTGCTGGCACTGCACTCTTTAATAACATCTAAGCAAGTCTAGTGCTCGCACCGCAGACACAGTCTTCAAAAAAGCTGCCAAAATATGTGTTAAACTGTTTTATGAGGATATGCCCTGAATGCTGACGAACTGTCTACACACCTCACAATAATAAAGAGTGAATAAGTTCCAAACAGATAGTGCTAAGTGCATACTATGATTTTTTTTATTGGAAACAGCCTCTCTGCAGGGTCACACCCAAACTTTTTGCCTTCCTCCTCCTCTTTTTTGGACCTCATTTTTGCAGGCTTTAGGACTCCGGACACTTTACCACTGATTACCAGTGCTAAAGTGCATGTGCTCTTTCCCAAAAAACATGGTAACATTGGCTAAAACCCAATTGGCATATTTAATTTACTTGTAAGTCCCTTGTAAAGTGCACTACGTGTGCCTAGGGCCTGTAAATTAAATGCTACTAGTGGGCCTGCAGCAATGATTGTGCCACCCACATAAGTAGCCCCTTAACCATGCCTCAGGCCTACCATTGAAAGGTCTGTGTGTGCAGTTTCACTGCCACTTCGACTTGGCATTTAAAAGTACGTGCCAAGCCCTAAACTCCCCTTTTTCTTAATATGTCACCCTTAAGGTAGGCCTTAGGTAACCCATAGGGCAGGGTGCTGTGTAGGTAAAAGGTAGAACATGTACTTGTGTGTTTTACATGTCCTGGTAGTGGAAAACTCTTAAATTAGTTTTACACTGCTATGAGAACTGCTCCTGTCATAGGATAGCATTAGAGCTACCCTCATATACTGCTTGAGTGGTAGATTTTGATCTGAAAGGGGTAACCAGGTCATATTTATTAAGGCCAGAAAGGTAATGGAAAGTCCTGCTTACTGGTGAGGTTAGATTTGATATTACTATTTTAGAAATGCCACTTTTAGAAAGTGAGCATTTCTCTACACCTAAAGTCCATCTGTGCCTTGAAGCCTGTCTCCAATCAACGTCTGGGCTAGGCTGGTTGACAGCTTTCTTGTGCTTTTCACCCAGACAACCACAAACACAGGATACTCAGTCAGATCTGCACTTATCTGCATACTGAATGGGTCTTCCTAGGCTGGAAGGATGGAGGGGCCTGACACTTACATTTCAAAGGCTAGTGGCCTTCTATCTCACAAAGGACGGCCAAACCCCCTACTGGGACCCTGGCAGACGTACCTGTACTGAAAGGGGAACTTGTGCACTTCAAAACCACTCTTTGACGTCTCGCCCACTTTCAAGGCATTTTTGGGTATATAAACTGGGTCCCTGACCCCACCAAATCAGATACTTCTGGACCTGCAAGCTGTCAAGAGGAATTGCCTGGTTGACCAAAGGACTCAGCTGGACTGCTTTGCAGTGAAGGACTGCTGCCCTGCTGTTGCCCTGCTGCCCTCTGACTTTGTTGGGAAGTGCTTTACAAGGGCTTGGAATTTGTCTGCCTCCTGAAGTCTCAGAGCCAAAAAGACTTAATCTCTTCAAGGAAACTCCATGTGCACTGCAAATTGACACACAGCCTGCCAGAAACAACACACAACCTGCCCTGTGATGAGAAAATAGATGCACAGTTGAACCGGAATGACGCAGCCCGACTTCCTGAGTGAAAAATCAACGCAGCACCCGCTTTGCGACAGAAAATTTGACACATCGCCTACCGGATCGACGCAACACCTGTGACTTCTCGCACGGCCAGGATTTTGCCCACATTGTCTCTGGGCGTCAAATGATCCCCGCATCGCCATGAGGAACCAAGACTGCGCGCCGGAATTCAATGCAAAGCCCTTTGCAGCGTGAAAAGAAACGACGCATCGTCTGTGCCACGTCATAAAATCTGACGCACGCCTTATTTTTCCACGCATCTCCTCCTCTGCGGTCTCCGCGCATGGTAATTTTGGCTCAAACTAGGTACTTAGTGCAAACAAGAGACAATTATTGATTTTTAAGATTTAAGACTCTTTCTAATCTTGCAAACGTGAAATCTCAACTTGTGCTTATTGAATCTTTATTGATTTGACCTTAATTTACCCAGATAAATATCTGTGTGGTGTATTTTTGTGGTGTTTTCACTGTGTTACTGTATGGTTTGTTGCACAAACACTTTACACATTGCCTTCTAAGTTAAGCCTGACTGCTCAGTACCAAGCTACCAGAGGATGGCCACAGGATAATTTGGATTGTGTGTTACTTACCCTGACTAGGGTTGTGGTCTCTACATGAACAAGGGTGTATACCTCCGCCAACTAGAGACCTTGTTTCTAACATTTATGTTTTTTATGTGAGTTAGTTCAAAAGAGGCTGAGAGTAATCAAGGGTCAGCTGCTCTTTTGTAGAGTGTGGGGTGTCCTGGGCACTGGGGGAAAAGAGATGATAAGGAAACGAGTGAGTTATTTCAATATGGTTTTCAGGTCTTGTCTACAACTGTGCTGTCTGACTGCGAAAGACCTACTGTGAACTTACAATGGGCTTAGAGCCCACCCATTGCCTTCCAAGGCTTTGTATTATTGTCACTCATTTGCTTGCTTCTTTTTCATTGGCTTTTGTAGCCATGTCTTGCTCCACTTGTGTTTGTCCTTCCCCTGGAGCATAGCCTCTTTACCATCCTTTTGACTGGCTGACTTGTGTCTTTCCAATGCTCTCTTTAACAGTACAATGTGTTTTATTCCTTTGTGAGACTGCATGTGTTTTCTTGTTCTCCCATCCCTTATACTTTAATTTCAGCTGCTGCAGCATCTTTGTTCACTGCTCCTTAACCCTACATTGGAGCAACACTCCATTCTCGCCCTCTGTGAACACTCCAGCTGTCATAGGATAAAAGCTTTCTCTTAATCAGTGATTTTGTTTACGTAAGAGTTCTGACTGTGCTGTATATTTTGACTTCAGCTTTGGGCATTTTCTATTAAACATAACAGCTGCACCCTGCTTCCTACTTCTTTTTGTCTGCATAATGTTTTTGCCTAAACATGTATCTGCAAATATTGACAATTTCACCAGCCAGCTCTGGATGTTTTCTCTTAACCAATACTTCGCGCGTCTTACCTCACAGCACTTTAGCTGGGTTATATTTTCTTTCTGATCTAAATAACCAGAAATTACACTTTATTATTTCAAATACTTTCATACCAGAGAAGCTTTGCTCTTGCTTGTGATATACAATTCCGCTATTTCTACTCTGCCTAATTATGTTTGCGACAGCTTCAGAAAAACCTACTGCCCACTTTCATGTCAGCAGTCCCAGAGTAAATGTTTCCCCTTAAACATAACAATTTTGCTCATGCTGCCTAAATACCTTTCAGTCTGCCGGAGGATAACAGTTCTTAAATATTTCTGAAATATGGTCGCTCTGGATGTGACCTACTTGTATATCAACCATCGCAAAATAAATACTTTTAACTAAACTTAACAACTCTGCCGTTCCTGGCGTCTTCTATATGATTCCTCCACACAGTGTTTCACTTTTAACATAATGTGGCCTGTGTGTGCTGCGTACTTTAATTTCAACGGAGCACGGATAATTATTGTTTTTTAAAATAGTAATACATTTTTTATTCTCAACTCCGACTTTTACCCATTCATATCTGCCAAAATTACAAGTCGATCTGAGCAGCTTTCAAATAAACACTTGGTTACGACTGCGTCTAAAAAAAAGTGAGAAATAACAAAGGTGGTCTTTGAAGTTGCAATTTAGTGTCAGCATAGCACATTTTGCTTAGTAAATTACTGCAAGCAGCAAAATGTGGTTTTAGGAGGCATTACCTCCATTTGCTAAAAACGAAATTGGAATCTAATACAGACGTCACTTGGGAAGACATTTTACTTGTTTTTAAGCAAATGCTCACTGATTGACAAAACACACATCACAGACAGTAAACCGCATCACCAGTCTTGTTCAGTGTCACTCTCTTACTGCTCACTCACACTTTTCTGGCACCCTTCGCCCCACACCAGCTTACTCGTGTTCTCCAGAGCCCCAGTGCTGCTCCCCAGGGCCCTCTCCTGAAGACCTGTATTCCAACTCTGCGGCAAGGCGTTTTTTGAATGTCTTCCACTCGCCTGCACTTGCTCAGCAGTCTCCTTTTGAACGGACTTGCTTCTATTCAGTTCTCCCTCATCATCCTCGCGTGTGCCATTCCCCTCTTATGTACTGAGAAACACTTATGTTATCATCCCGTGTCCTCCTCTGCTGTCTCACCTGCCTTCCTCGTGATTTTCACATCTTGCACTCCCACACAACCTCTTCTTCATATACGATCGAAAGATTAAGTGCTAAAATTATCACATTTTACAATCTTTGAAAGCAATAAATTATGTTTACATTTCAGAAAATGTACAAAGTTGTTTCATCTACGAGTACATGTTCATGCATACGTTTAAAACAGTACCAAACTTTACTAATTAAGTCATGCATTCTTGACAGCACGCATACATCAAGGCACTTAGTCAAACAATCGTATCTGAAAACAGTCACGATGATAAACATGCATTCTATCACACACAATTATTTACACAATTAAATCACTCACAATATAAACAAATTTATATAATAATTCACTATTGAATAACATGTAAAATCAGCATGGCAATTGCCTATTACACACTTTTTAACTATACAGTGTAAAAAAAATATACACTAACAACACCCTAATAACATCAACAGCTCAGCATATATTAAGGTGAGGAGTTTTGAGCTTTGCCAATGCTTTTTTTTGTTGTATTTATTAGTTTGGGCATGTATGTGCAGGTTTCCAATTCAAGATATCATAGATTTTTCCATTGCCCACTTGTAATTACCTCTCTTAAAGCCTTACCAGTGCATTTCACTACTGACCTAAGCCCACAGACTTCCCCTGTCAAAGTACCCTAACTCTGACGTACCAGTTCCTAACCTTAAACTGCTCATGTTGTAACATATTTTACATGTACTCAAAACCTGTTCAACAGCATTCCTGTTACATCACGCAAAATATTCACCACTCCTCTAACGTGTCAGTACATTAGGTGTTTAAAGGTGTGCCTAGAAACAATATCGTTTTATTGCGCTTATCAGTCACAGTTACAATGTTTCTTTTGGTGTCAGCATTTACGGATAGGGGAACTATGATGCATAACTTGCCCGGGCCATCTACACTGGGGATTTCCTGCAGAGGCTCAAGATTCAACTAATCGAAGGACACTACACCGGTTCCTTTTTAGGTTTAGTTTGCAAAATCTCCTGGAAACAAAAAATCTTTAAAAAGGCTTACAGCCTGCCCAATACTTACCATTGGTTGGCTCTGATGTCACTTGTTTACTAGCTTCAAATTGGTCAGAGACTACTCTTTACCTAAGTTTCTTCCTGAGGCTTTGTCGTGCGTCCTTGCTGTGGAGCATGGCCCAAGTATAGCTTCCCGTCTGTGGTAAGTGTTCTTCCACCAGGTACAGGCTCCTGCAGGTACTCTTCTTTTTTTTGTTTTTTAACTTTTTCACATGCACTGTTATAGAGCAGCTTGTGCTGCTGTGCAACATATTAAAAACACTGAGAAAGCCCATAGATTTCACATAGGCGAAACTGCCTTTCCCAAAGCTCATGTACGTCAGGCATTTGAGACAGCAGACCACTGCTTTTCCAAAAAAATCATACCTAATATAAATCAGAGGGGCTTTTAGTCAGTAGCTTCATTTATTTATTTTTTTTCCCTCACATTTTGCTTCTGCCCACCACTGCATACATCTTGGGGGAAGGGGTCAGCTGACTTTACCCACTAGCTCCCCTGCACCCTAAGTGACAACACAAGTCCTGTGCGCGTTGTTCTAACCCGCCAAAGAATAGTTCCTTTCTCGTCAGTGGCAAAGCTGGTTCAAAATGTGTTTTTTGGTTTCTTTTATGTCTTTAAATATCTTTGTCTGTACTTCAATTGATTTATTTTTTGTCTCATTTTTCAAGTTTCGGTTATAAAGTGTGTTGCTGATATATTAACATTATAGCTTGAGTGCTTACAATAACCACCTCTGTAGGCTTTGTAAACGAGATACACACATTGGACGCTTTGAGAGTCTCTGCTCCCATCGTAGCACATTGAGCAAATCTATAGGGACGTTGAAAACTGCTAAAAACTCTGCACTCTGGGGTGCATATGGACAATGCTCTAAGCTCAGTACACATGATATGATATACATCCATGGCATGTACACAGGACTTCAAAACTTCCACGAGGTGTGGCAGAAATAGCGGACTATAATACAATTAACTCGGAGACAAGCATATTTAAACAAGCAACAACAAAAATATGGTGGAGGCAAAGATAACACAAGCACCATGACACAGCCAGGGATTTCCATTTTTTATTTTTGGCATGAGGGATCGCAGGCAAGCAACAACAACCCGAGGGGGGGGGGGAGGAGGGGTGGCAAGCTACAATGATGGGAGGCAGGTGGGTGCAAGCAACAACGGGCAAACAACAATGACATGGAAGAAACAATGATTGGGGAAGCAAGAAGAAAAAAAAAGTACCTGATTGAAAGTACAAGCAGTGGAAGGACATTTATAAAGCAATTGATCAGATCTTGGTCTACGCTCCCTCAAAGGGACAAATACATGAAGAGAAAGTTGAACCGGCACACACTAACTAATGAGAAGCACGGAAAAGATAGTGACAATGAAGCCAACCAATGGTAATTATTTGGCAGGCTCTAGCCCCCTTAAAGTTTATGTTAACAAAGGATACCACAAGTGTCAGCCGCAGCACTGTTTCAGGCGAGACCTAAAAACATGTGTTGTTTCCAGCACTTTCGCTTTCTTTCCCAGATGGATTAAAACGTCATTTTTCACATGTATAAATAAATCTAATATTATGATAGGTGTACATGCAGCCCAGGCGCCTCATAACTAGATGGGACACCAGAGCAGCTATTGTAACACTGATGAAAGAATCTTGCAGGAGGATAAGTGTGCAGAGTTAGCATTGGACATCAGTTTAAGAAGCTCACAATAATGACGTAGAAGAGCTTGCACTGATATGCACTGTGAGAAGTTGACAATGATGGGCATTTTAAGATGTTGGCATTGCTAGGCAGAGAGGGACTCTCCAAGGGTGAGCAGCACATAAAGCGGGCACCGGTAAGCGGTGCAAGGCATCCCATGTTGAAGAAATAAAAGACAGCCTCACTGTTGGGCCACATGGGGAGTTTGCATTCATGGGCATTTTGATAAGCTAGAATTTTTGAGTTCTGTCTCCCAGAGTAGCAGTGGTGATCAGTGTTCACACTCTGCCTTAGTGTCCACTTAGACACTGCCACTGGGGGGCATTGTGAAACGCCAATACTCCTTAGAGTGCTAGGTGCTGATACTGGAAGAATGTGAGAAGCTAGTTTAGTGGGCATGTGATAAAGTGTTACAGGTGCACTCTTTGAGAAATTACATTGGCGCACCACAAAAGTGTAAAATTAATTCACTGATGCCTCTTCACAACTTCTGAAATCCAAGCCCCATTTATTATATGAAAACTGTGCTGTGAAATTCACCATGTTATCTGTTTATTTATTGCTTTAATTTTGTCGGGTTGAAGCACCCCCATACGCCACCGAGACCCTCTTAAAATGGCAGGCTTCACTCGCATGATTCGATTCGTGGAATGTATTTTATTTACACAACACTAGCACAAGTTATGCATCTGCCTAGGAATAAGTTGGTGAAGGGCAGAAAAAACCTCAGGTTGTCAGGCTGATGAGCAAGTTTGCCCCATAGAAACGGTTTTATAAGTGACAGTTTCTGCAATCTAAAAAATGCATTGGACAGAGACTACTCATAGAAAGATGAAAATAAGTGCAGCTCATGGTTCTAAAGTCTGGGTTGCTCCACCGGTCACCTAAAACACAATTGTCTAATTAATTAACAGAATCCCACCCAGAATGAAACAATATATTCCCAACTCTGCAAAACAGAGACTGTGTTCCGTTTGAGCTCCAGACGAATGTGCCACTACCCTGAATTACACTGTACTGGAGCGACACATACATATGTTTACCGAATTACCAAACACTGGCGTGTGGTGCACTACAGTAACGTTGCATGAAACGAGTTAAGAAATTATATATTCCAGGGTTTAGGGTAATTTGCGCTTCAGCGCGCAATGCTGGGTGTGAGGGGGGCGTGGTTAAAAGCCCACAATTCTTACATCAGGTCAAAGCGCTTGCGCGCTCGACCTGAAAAACTAAGGACTAAACAGACCTCATTACATTACAGCCCGCCTGTCTCCCAGAGTAGTCGGGCTTGTAATCGGGGAGTGAAAAACTGACACTTATTTCATGACAACGGGTAAAACGCGCTTTTATTTACAAGTGTACTAGACAAAATGCTCAAACAAGTCACTAAACAAACTTCAAAAGTAATTAGCAATGTTTGTTTCTGCTTGTGAACCAGCCCATGCAATCACTGCAGACAGCCTACATAAAACAACTGAACAAGTGTACCCTGACTATTTAGAGTCACGTTTCTGATCAGTGCTAATTCAAAATGAAGCTTTCAACATACCCCCTCGTTTTGACTAGTGTTCTCTGACAATGGCGATGTGTCCAGAAGAGTAGAATCAATAGCCAAACCAATAGGCACTGGCAGTAAAACATGCTGGCTTTGCCAGTGTTTTTCCTAGCTTGCAGTCACTATGAATGTGAACATTCTTCCGAGGTGGATGCACGTGCATTGATGATGGGCATCTTTTGAGTGCGTTTTGTAATGTATTATCAAAGGTGGGCATAGTTGATGTACTCATATCAGGCAGTGATCACCTCTGAAGCGATTTCATTAATTTTAATAAATCCTGTTCAAAGATGGCCACCATGGATATAAATACATACACAGGAGCCATGCTTGATTGATATTTGTTAAAAATAAAACAAGACTATGCACATGCACACACAGTCAAGCATTTTAAGATGGCTGCTGCTGATAGTGTGGTAAGCAGTCAAAAAGTAGGAGGGGCAGGGGTTTGAGGGGAGGGAAAAACACTAGGAGGGAGGGGTAAAAATAGAGAGGCAAGAGGTGAAAAGTAGGAGAACAAAGAGAGGAAGACAGTCTCTCATGCACACTGCTGTGTAAGGGCTGACAAGAGCAGTAGAATATGTGGACTAATCAAAACGCTGTGAGGTCTAAATGCTACTGGCTGGGGCAAAAGCAACAATAGGGAGGCAAGCCATCGAAAAGTGAGACAGAAAACAAAGTCATCCAGT
This sequence comes from Pleurodeles waltl, assembly GCF_031143425.1. Classification (NCBI taxonomy): domain Eukaryota; kingdom Metazoa; phylum Chordata; class Amphibia; order Caudata; family Salamandridae; genus Pleurodeles; species Pleurodeles waltl. Next base: position 606,838,358 of record NC_090436.1, on the reverse strand, counting down.
CAAAAGCAAGGGCTTGCCCAAAATCCACTCTTTGTTTTTATAATTTATTGGAACAGATCTACCACCGGGAAGCTAAAGGTGCCTAGGGATAAAACCTGTAATATTTTACATCACAGTCAGACTAACAGAACCTAAATTAAATTCTTGCCCAACAGATTATTCACCTATCCTGATTTTGCATGAGGTACGTCTGGGTTGGAAACAACTTATTTGGAACTAAAGTTTTCATCTCTTGTTCTTTAAACCACACTTTCGTTCACCATTTACCTCCCCGTGTATCATAAAAATATTTTTCTTTTTCTGACGGTGCATGTGAAGGTTTCAGGATAATGGGCCGCGAATTGCTCGTCTATTGATGGTCATAAGCACAGAAGCGATTGAGTCGCTAAAAGCTGCTATCAGTCATATCTGTTTGATATCCCGCTGACAAGTGGGAATCTAGGGAAACATCAGGAAGAAAGTAAACACAAGATATTTCACAGGTGACTAAGGCCTTATTCATCGGCACTGTCCCATCTGTCACTAAATAATGCTGCCACTTAAGATGAATAAGATATGTCTCTCACCGAACAATACTCTTACGGAAGATTAATAAAACCCACACGACATTTTTATTTTAAAGATTACAAATGTCATATAAAACACAAAGCCAATTTAGGAATATGGAAAAGCAGAGAAAAACAAGAAAACATTCTCCAAAATAACTCGTAAACAACTTCATGTCAACATGTTAACACTTCACATCACAATTATCCATCTTGCCATACGTGAACAACATACATTAATTCAACAGTAAAATTCTACAAAAACAAGCTTAAAATTGTGTCCATGTGTGTGAGGAACAAGTTATTTACATTCGCTAATGCGTTTATTGATTGTGAATATCCCCAGGCAACAGATTGGATCTGGAGATTTCTCTCAGAATGTCCGTAACTCACTTGAGGACGGTGCCATGCGGCTACACGTCGGGTTCATCCTGCCCCAGATATGACACAGGGCCAAAATATTACAGCCACCTTCGCACTTTAAACTCAGTTTCTTTGTGATATCTGTCCATGCCTTCGCTGGCAGAGCCACCAATAATCAGACTGTACCAATATGTAGATCTCCGGTTGGAATCTTTTTAGTATGGACTATGGAGAAACAGGGAGAAGGAAGGGTCAGTGAGGAATCTACAGCTAGACAGAGTATCCATCAGAAAGAGCGTTAAAGTAACTTGTTCTTCTGATGGTTACTACTAACCAGATCTTTCTCACATTGAATAGATACTAAAGCACTCTCTACCCAGGTGATGGGTCTGCTGATGGGCCAGACGAAGAAATCTACATGACTGAAAGGGCAAAGTGCTCTTTCCGCTGGAATTGGCTATCCAGACTGTAGTGCTTCATGAATGTGCAAATTGATGTGCAAGTTGCAGCTTGGCAGAGGTCCAAAAGAGACATTCCACGAGCTAGCAGAGTGGTAGCAGCTTTGGCTCTGATGGATGAGCCTCTAAGCCTTCTATAGGGTGTTTCCTAGCTAATCCATAGCAGATCCTAATACAAAGAACAAACCATCTGGTGATGGTCCGCTTCTGTATCACCTTTCCTTTCTTCGTTCCAAAGAATTCAATGCAGAGTTGATTGTCCATTCAAATATCCCTGTTGAGATCAATTTAGAAGCTCTGAACTGGTTAGGGTCTAAGAGATGGAGTCTTACCTCCTCCTTGGACAGACGAGGAAGGGTAAAGAATGGCAGTAGGGTGACAGACTGTACCTCATTCTTGCCATGCGCAATTGTGACTGTTAGGAAGAACTCTGTTTTTTATGGTTAATTGCCTCAGAGGACAACTGTTCATCAGTTGAAATGTGGTGCCCATTAGAATTTGAGAAACCAAATTCATATCACAATGGGACATCACAAAAGGTTTTGGTGGAAATATGTGGTTCACCCCTTTCAAAAAACACATCACAATAGGTGATTTAAACAAAGATGGCTGATCGGGTAACTGCAGAAAGGCCGATAAGTCTAGACAAATAACTTTCAACTGTTGCCACAGCAAGGCCTTGCTGGTCTACCAAAAGGGTAGAAAGATTGTCAGATAACTGGACTTGCAGAGGTTGAATATGCCTAGAAGCACACCACACAATAAACTTCTTCCAACACCTCACACAGATTGCTTAGGTAAAAGGATGCCTATCCTCCAAAATGAAATTTACAACCCTGGGACAAAGGTCCAAAACTATTACCTGTCGCCACTTGGTCTACTAGCATGGAGATGCAAGTTGTGCAAGCTCGAATGCAGGCCCCTTCTCCTGCTGCTGCGACAGAAGATCCACTTGAAGAGGAAGCCATAATGAAGGACAAAAGCTCATGGCCAGAGGTTTTGGGTACTACACCTCCCAGGTCCAATCTGGAGCCATTAGGACCCAGTCGCTTCTGATCATATTCAGATCTTTGGCAGGAGAGGTACACGCTGGAAGACGTACAGGAATCCTGAGCCCCAATCCAACCAAACGGTATTTCCAAGGGACAATCAGTGTGCAAATTCCAACTCATAACAGTTTGGACACAGTGTGTTCCCAGCAGTGGCAAAAATAATGAGCAAGAGTGATCCCCATTCCTAGAAGATGCCCTCTGTCACCTCTGAGTGAAGTCAAGATTTGTGATCTGCTAGGAGAAAGAAAGTAACAGGGGAGCAGCCAGTCCAGACTTCTAATACAGGAACCATCTTTAGGTCTTCCTCCTCCAACAGAGCATGAACGTCTTGTTGAAAAATGGACAAGTGGCAATTTGGAAGTCATTGTGTTGCAGGTGGCATGTCTGGAGGGGTGGACAGGAAGGGGAGGACCTCAAGGCTGCAGCAGATTATCTTCTGAATCCAAAAGGACTGTGGTTTCACTGTTCATCAATGGCGGTATCACTGCCGATGTGAATGCGCATGCAACCAGCGCTGTCTTTGGTGCCAGGGAAGGTGTTACAGAAGCTATCAGCCCCTGGAGTGGGGGCGGACTCTAGAGTGGTGGGACAAGAGGCGACTGAAGGCCTCCTCAGATCCACAAGGACCAAAGGTGTACCAGAGGGCTCTGGAAGGGTACCAAAAATTTGCAAAATAGCCTCTTTGAAGGCTTAAATTTGCAGCAGCATCACAGATGGCCTCAAGCACTCAGATTGGGACTAGTACTGGAGCTGGCTCCACGGTGGACAACTGAGATGTGACGTATGAAAGCTGCAGGAAGATGGGGAGCTATGTTTGGACTGCTTGTGTTTCTTCTTCTTTGACTTACCCCAAGATTTGAAGTGGGACGACAATCTCTCAGGAGCAGCCTTGTGACAGAAACATGTCTGCGTCCTTAACTTCGATCAGGATTGGGCCTTCCAAGCCTTCCTCTGGTGCTCAGCGAGTAGAATTAAAATTTCTGTTCCCAGATGGCCATCAACTTTATTTCAGCGCATTTGTCACACAACTTTGAGCCTTGTGAAGAGCCCAGACTCCAGAGGCAGACCTTGGGTGGTTCCATCACTGACATCTGTGGTAAATTTTACAGTTTTCTTTTTCTTTTTTATAACCAATTTTATTTTATTTAAGCGTGGGAACAGAAAAGAGAAGGAAAACAAAGACATGACAGCAAGTACATGATAGCACCACTGAATGAGGCAGGGCAACATCGTTCTTACGAAAGATATCCCTCTCCTTCTCCCCAAGCAAAACATAGCAATACTGCTCAAAGATGCAACCCTGATGTGTACCCATTTCCCCAAGATTTTCTCATATTTTGGGGGGCATCCACGCGGCTCGTAAATTGGCTTTTCTAGTTGAGAGCACCAGTCCACTCCGGCTCTCCATTTCGAATTGATGGCAATACCGGGCTTCTCCAGAGTTGGCCACCAGGCATGCAACCTCTATGAATATTCGGTCAGCTCTTGGTCCCCCCAGCTCCTCCAGAAGGCCCAGCAGTGCCACCCTCACATTTAACCCAATGGAACACTCAAGAACCTCAGAGATCTCCTGCTCCACCCCCACCCAGAAGGGACGCAACTTTGGGCACTCCCATACTAAGTGCATTAGATCTGCCCCCAATTGACCACATCTCAGACACCCGGGGGGGTCGCTGGGTGTATGTGTCACTGTCATCGCAGGGACAGGTATGTTATATGAAAGTAATCTATCTGGACCATCCTCAACCTGGCGGAAATGACCAGTTCCCTTGACGCAAGGTAGGCCTCCCTCCAATCATCCTCATCCAGCTCTCCCACCCAGGCCACCAACCTGTCCCGCAGCCTGGCAAAGACAACCGGTGCGTTAGAAAGCAAGGAAAGATAGATCTGGGTATTGGCACCATTCCCCAAGCGCCCCATCAACAGTTTTGCCAAATTTTACAGGGTTTAAACCACATTGTTTTCAGGGAAACATCCCTTGCCCACTGAAAAAATCTTTAAGAGAATGTCCAGACAGTGACCAAATCAAGGAAGCGAGTTTCAGATCTGCATTCGAAGGCATCGAACAAAGGAACTAGTGCCAACACAGAGATGGCAGCAACATTGTTGCCCTATATAATTTCCAGGGCAAGACAGACCAGACACAGAGCTGCACAATGTTACCTACTGACGTGCGCTGGAATTCTCCACATTCAGGCTGGTGCCTGGAGGTATTCACAATGAGAGGAATCTGCCCTTAGATGTATGCATCATAAAGAGAGAGATGTACAATTAAGCTAATACTGACCCTCTGCATAACAAGCTGCAACATATGTGTATTTTTGCTTTAAAAAAAACAAAGGTTACAGGGACTTTATAATTGGGTTTTGAATTTACTTGCAATAGAAATTCAGCAGTTAAGAGTTGTAACTCCCGACCTAAGGTATCTGTAACTTGCACTTCTGCAATGCACAGTTTTTCCTTCAATAATTGAACTTCTAATGTTTGATTGATATTTATATTGACGTTATAGAAGTTGTCACGAGTGCTGTAATATCAAGGGTAATTAGCAGTGCATGGCGAGGGCACGAGTTATAGTTATGTTAGGACCCCATTCCCCGGGGTCTGACCTTAAGGTATTGTTTTGTGGAGCAAGGTGGGCCGCACGGCCACGAGTAAGGCCTTGACAGGTTCCTGTTTGGCGTCAGTTTGGTTGGAGCCCTCTAAGTTCAGATGAAATGTTAGCAAAACGTTTGTAAGTTCCAGCTTTTGCAGTGAGGGCAGAAAGAGTATCCTCTATGACCAGACAAGGATCTAAGACCTGTGGGGCACCACTTCGGGGTAAGGACTCACTTCAGCAGAGGCAAACAGTGGGTTTCAGGACAGGTGTAGTTGGAACTAGTTATGTCGGTAGAAAAAGATGCTTCTGGAAGTTAGATGTGTGCCTGTAGCTCAAAAAGTAGGTCAGCCACCTTCTGGGTTCCTAGGTACAAGACAAGCAGGCCCAGTCTTCCTTCAGGTTCTTCAGACAGCAAGACAGTCCTTCTGATCCACACAAGTCCAAGAGTTCTCAGAGGAGGTTTGGAGGGGTCCACCTTTATGCCCAGTGCCAGCCTGTGGGGGGAGGCCAAGCCTTTGTCCACCGCTAAACCAGTTCTGGTCAGTTCTTCTACTCCCACTGGTTTTACCTGCTTTACTAAAGAGACCAAAGGCAGACAGGCCCAGGTGTCAGCTGGATCTGCCCGTAACCCAGTAAGCCTCCCTCTAACTCAGGAAGGGCCTGGGCACAGCCCAAGGTTACCTCTTTGAAGCTCAGACAGGGCCTGGGAACAGCCTCCACACCATCCTGCTCAGGAGAGGCACACCCCTCAAGACCCTTTGCCCAGGTATGGGAGCAATTCATATAACACTGCAGGAGAGCCATCAGGGGTCACATGACACTAGCAGAAAGGCACATCTGGCTTTGGCAGAGAAATGACACATTTCTAAAATTGTCATTTCCAAAACAGTAAATTGAAATTTAACAACCATTAAGTTGGATTTAAAATTACTATTCAAATGAGTCCTTGGATTATGTTTCTAGCTGTTACTAAACTGAAGTTATGCATTATAAATTGTTATCATGTAACCTAGTGTTCTATGGGAGAACCAATCTTGCACACTGAAAAACACCTTTGGAGGTTTTACATTGCCAGAACGTATAAAACTTTAACTATAAATGTCTCATGCCACAAAAAATCATAAAAATGTTATTAGACCTGCAGGTCGAATAGCTTGAACAATATACTCAATGATACCTGTAATGTACTTGACCCATAAACAGGTCACAAACTACGTAATCTCAGGCAAATATTTTAGTTTACAGAGTTGCATTTTTCCTCATTGTCGCATATGAGTGTACATTCAAATATGTGAGCTAAGCATTTCTACTGTACAAAAACGTCTTTGTTTGATTAAATGGACTAAACTTTGCGCTATCTATAAAAAGAAACTAGCCCACATATAGTAAACACATGAGGCATTATTTACCCCTTAGTTTACTAATAGCATTGCTAACACGACAGGAGTGTTTCTAGATTTATGTTTAAATACTCACTTTTAGTACATATTTTACTAATGCATGATGGGGTCGCACAGTCATTTACATGCAGAAAATTACCCAAAAATGTCCAAAAACCTTACAAATAACTTGCAGCTTTACTGATAAAACTATATAATGTATTAAACTGCGGAAATCTGGTTTCAGAAAACATATTTATTCTTTGCACATCACCAAGTGAAGTGTTCTGATTTATTTTCCTCCTAATAAAATATTTTTTTCATCACACAGACATACAACAACGGGCTTTCACAACTACTGAAGTATATTTTGAAATGTTTGAACAGTTCACTTAGCTACTAAAATGTGTGTTAGGAAAAACCTTACAAAATCCTGCAACTCTGCAGTCAGAAGGAAAATTAGAACATTGGAATGTTGCTAGCTCCATTGAAAACAATGGAGTGCTGCGGGCTTTTACTGGCCGGTAAAAGCCCGCAGCGCCAACATTCCAATGTTCGCTTTGTTCACAGCAACAGCTGTGAACAAAGCCTCATGGAGCCCGATGGGATTTTAATCCCATCGGGCTCCGTGAACATTTTTTTTTTAATAGAACATTCTGCCTTGAGTGGCAGAATGTTCTAATAGCCTTAGAACCCGCCGTAGCGGGCTCTACCGGCTATTAAAGTCCCTCTCCCTTGTTAGCGGGCCTTTAATAGCCGGTAGAGCCCGCTACGGCGGGTTCTAAGGCTATATTAAATGTAAGACAATCTTACTTTTGGCCTCTTTCTCTGAACAGAGCAAATATAACAAGATTTAAAGGCGTCTTTATTGCTCCTTCACTTTCTGAACAGAACACCTATTCGTCAATTCACCAGAAGGGGCGAGTAGGTCCAAAAATTTGCTCGACCTGATAAAATACAACTTGCCATAATGAGTGTGCAAGTAGGTTTTTCAAGGCCCGTTGTCCCACTTTTCAATTACCATCTCCACTGGCTCTCCATTCAGAAGAGATGCCAATTCAAGCTTTTGACCCACGCGCACAAGGCTCCACTCAACCAATGACTGGCGTACATTAACCACCGCCTTAACTTTCGCCTACCGTTGAGAAGATTGTGCTCTGCCTCCCTTTCACTTGCCCATACTCCCCGCATCTACCGAAGTAGAAGTGAAGGATGTGTCTTCTCTCACACCGCAGCTAAAACCTGGAACAGCCTCCCCGAGCACCTCCGGATCATCACCTCACTTCCGGAATTCCAAATGGCCCTTAAGACCTGGCCGTTCTAATAAGCCTCAAGGACCTGCAAGTGCCTGGATACCCTATCTGGTGATTAGCCACGCTGTATAAATCCTGATTGATGTAGACATGTTTTACAGTGACACTTTTTTGTCAGACATGGTTCATGAAATCCCAGTATGAGGAAATCACCTTGGAATACACCACAATTCCTAAAATTTGTATGGTACCATCAACAAATGATTTATATTGTAAATGAAATTAGCTTTCACCCTTTCTATGTTCTCCTTTTTGAGTCCCTCAAAACCTGACATTCACTACAATGCATTCCAATGGACGCTATCATGTATATTGGTCCCAAGATGGCTGCTATCACTTTCTGATTGAAGTGCGGACATCCAATCAGATCTCACCATGAGATCTGTGCTTAGTCTGCGCCCAGATATACAAATTGGGTTTTCCTCTAAAAGCCAAAAACTACAGAACGGATTTAAACAAATAGGAAAAAGCATGATCTGTGAACCAAAAGCTAGCTTTATTCCAAATTTGGTGTAATTCTGTCAAGCAGTTCGAGCTGTAGTCATGTTCAAAACTCCTATAGGAATTAACATGAGAAATGCACTTTCTTTGACCCCTTTCTTCTCAGCCACAGCTTCATATGTCAATCACCCCGAAACTTTCCATGCACAATAAGAATCAACAGCACACTTTTTTTTAGAAAATGTTGATCATCACAATTAAAGGGATAGCCCTTGAATGGTTACATTTTTTGTTTTACAAGTGATAATTAATACCATCTCTTTAAAACATTTCTGGTCTTCTCCTAAAAAGTCAAACTTAGGTCTGGACTAAGAGTCAACCATTGCCTGTTTATTCCTTAATACATATGATGTTGTATTTAAACCTATGTGGAAACCACTCAGTTAACATTTAAACTAAGGCTGGCAGTGGAGTGCCCTTATTACAGATTCCACAGAATGTCTGCCCAAACCAGATAATTGTATGGGGTTTGATATTATAAAAATGTATCAGGAAATAATTATGGTGGGAGACTGTGCAAGTGATTTGCCAAAAGAGGTCTGGCCACCCTCAACAGGCACATGTTTGACATAGTTAAAATAATCTGCGTTTTCTAACAGACTGTGACCTATCTTCCATATTACATATATCCACCTCAGAACAACCAGGAGGACTTTTCATCATGGGGTACAGACGACAATCCTCACTGTGGCTGGGGTCTCTGCATTCTCCAAATAATGCTAACGTATGTCTGCTACCTAGGATTCTACAAAAGGTTTAGTCAAGCAACTTCAAGTGCACTGGGATAATAGTATTAGTCTTGTCCCCTGTCCCACATGCTCCCCCTGCCAATACAATAGGGGGTTTTGGTCCTTTTCTGCGGCTTCTGGCAAAAGTCTTTCAATATATTCTGAAAATGTCATTGTCTGCCTGCAAATCGATGTTGGACCTCTGTCTCATTTGACATCATGAACTCTCCTAGTCTGTCAGGCAGGTTATCCTTAAATGTTAATGCAAACAAAACTGCCATCATATGGTTCGATCCATCCTCTCCAAGTGCACACAAAGGGTCTTCTCAGGTTCCATTCTTATCCCAAAAAGTGTCTCTGTCTTCACCCCCTTTAACTTCTATTTAGCACCACTATACCACATCTATGGCAACACCCATGTAAGGGTACAGGATTACTCAGACAATACTCAGGCTTACATCACATTTTCAAGTGATTACCACTGAAGACCTTCAGAGCATCCTGGGTAATGTGAAAGCTCCAAGCTTGGGAAAGAAACAATTACCTCCAAGTGAATAGGTCCAAACCAGAGGTTAGCATCTTTGTGCCTAAGAGACAACCTACCTGCATCACTTTCCATCTCTGTAATTTATTATCAAAATTCTTAGATAGCCTTGAACGTTAAAAATGTAGGTGTCACCAAGCAATATGACACTGAACATTCAGGTGAGATCTCTGGTTGCAAGCTGCTTTCATCAACCTGCCAAATTGGGGCCTATGCTAGCCCTTCTACCCCCACACACATTCTTAGTGGTGAGCGCAGTCATTAATTGGAGGCTTTATTAATGCAAATGCCTGAAAGTCGCTTTGCCAGTAACTCCATTTAAGAACATGCAGCATGCACAAAATACAACAGTGAGGCTCAAAACTGGGCTCTACAGTAAAGGGACCGTATCAAAGACCAGAAAACTGGACCTCTGAAGGTTTAAATATGTTAGCAATTTAACGTTCAAATATCTGTTTAGACACAGCTAGATATACCATCCTAGAAGAGCCCCCTCATTGCCTAGAAAAAAGCTTCTTTGCCTCCCACATGTTACGCTAAATGCCAAGGGTGGTAGAACTTTCTCTGTTCAAAGGACAGCATTCTGGAATATTCTTTGAGAAACGGAGGCTTCTTCTAAACTATGTTAATGTTTCTAGAAAAGTACTCAAGCCAAACATGTTCTAGACAATAGACTCCAAGACCACGACCAAGAGCCCATGTTGGTAGTGGGTGCTAAATAAATGCAGTGATGATGAAGCAAATCATTAATATTTGAGTCTTCCAGCTCACCTTCAGAGGCAACTACAACAGCTGCAATATGAAGTACAGGAATTAAACAACTTGAACAAGAAAGCAAGTTACTCCGGTGCTAAATGCCTTTCACTGGCCCATCGTGACAGGCAGAATTATGTTTACTAAAGTGTGGATTCCTCTACGGCTAAGTCACAAAGGAGTCCTGCGTTCATCAGAAGGAAATTGGAGATTTGTGACTCAACAAGTTCTACACTCAGCCCATTCAGATCATAGCATGCCTTTCATAACACTTAGCAAAGGTGGAAGGGCTTGTTTCGGTGCAGTTTAGGGGCGGGTGGCATTTGCTTCTATTGCCTGCCTTAAAAAGAGCCGTAAGAAAGAAAGATTGTGTTGGTTTCTTTAGCACTAACAGACTCCCAGTAGTTAGACTCTGTAAGAGTTGATAACATTTACAGGCGATGCAACAATAATGCAATCGACTCTTACAACTGATTTTATTTTTAGATGAATATTATAGCTACTAGATATCAGCTATTTCAATTTAAGAGGAAATGGGATTGAGAAGACACAAGCAGGCAAATATTCTGTACTATCCATCTAAACATTTGAGTTTTCTGGGGAAAAAGTAGTCCAGTACTCCCTGTACCTAAAGCTTACCCTCCCCAGTTGGCTAGGGCAGTCCATCCGAACATGCCAATCATTGAAGCACTTCATGAAACTCTTTGAACAGATTCTTCTCTTTAGAGTTTCCAGAGCCATGACATCAAAGATAGAATTTTGTGCTAGTCAAAAACTGTGCCATCGTTTTTCACTTCACTGCATCAAGAATGTGTTTCTATTCTTCATCATCTTACTCCACCTCGATGATTTTGGGCTATGTATTCACCTCTGGTTCCTTATATCTGAGGATCATTTGAGTTGAATGCTCTTCGTCTGGACTCAAACCATTTGCATTATCCTGTCTAAACCTTCTGACACTCCTAAGCGTCAGAGTATTACTTTTTGTTGTTTTCACTGAGAAAGGGGGGAAGGGTGTGCACGAATGTTCACACTGCAGCTTGTAGTTTCATACGACTCAAGATTCATCTTATGGATGTGGCACTATAAAGCTAATACAGTTCTTGGGTGTTTGTGGTATCTTGCAGGTGGGTATTGTCAAGCAGTTTGAGGTGAACTCGACGTAATAGGGTGGGGAAAATCTGACTTACAAATAGTTGATCCATCTGTGTAGTGGAACAGTACAGGGAGTAAAAAAATACAATAGACTTGAACAGAGCCCAGAGTAACTACCAGTCACAGAGAACAATTCTATCCAAAATCAAGCATGCACTTTGGAGGTCAGAAACGCTACAAAAATTTGCATACGTCATAACAAATGATATAACAGTAAATGCCATGCCAAAATCACTACGTTTATTCCAGATGATAAGGATTGACATATCGCCACTACTCATCTCACAAGGTATACCACTCATCTAAATACATGCTTTTCCAAGTTAGCATGAAAGCATAAAGCATAAAGCAGACTGACTGATTCTGGCAAACCTTAATATGTCTAGGAAAACAGAAGGGCAGAGCAGTAACAGGCAGTGATAGTTACCTCCTTGCATGCTGGTTAGCAAACATCTAATGGCATGCATACAAGGAAAGGGTTGAAACTAGGCTCACAGCGACCATGCACCTCCTCAATTCGATTCCCAACAATGAACATTATAGATCTTGTGATCTGAAGAAACTCAGTAGCGCGTACACGCTACTGTGACTAACATCAAGATCTTGTGATCTGAAGAAACTCAGTAGCGCGTACACGCTTTTGTGACTAACATCAAGATCTTGTGATCTGAAGAAACTCAGTAGCGCGTACACGCTTTTGTGACTAACATCAACACAAAAAGAGAGTTTGCCCTGTTTGCCTTGCATGTACATAATACAGATCTCTTTGCCAATGGTCAATATCATCCTCCTATTATGGTGCAGTACAAACGGGTATGTATGTTACCTGCACAAATGCAAAGGAAGAACTATTGGAAGACAAACGTGTAAATTACGGATAATGAATACTCCCAAAAGAAAAGCTGTCTAAAACCTCTCATTGCCAATTCATGAGTGACTGATCTATGGTCGTTATGGTACATGATTATTAACATCTCCTGTGTCAAGACATACATTGTCTCCAGATTGTGCAGAATGTATCTCATTGTTTCCCACAAATGTTGAAGAACACATTTGATGTGGTCCTTCTTGAGGTCCAAAATATTTGGAAGACTATGGAAGCCAAACCAACTGAACTTGTTATGTTCAAGTCACTCTGCATATGAAGCTCTTTGGGCTGCCTTTGAACTCTGTAAACCATCGCCCCACAAAACATATTGGTCCGCTTAAATTGTGCAATGGAAATCTTATTTTCGTTCAACTGACGGAAGAGAGCACGGAAAGAAGAGTAAAAGGTTACACGTGACACTTGATTAGTTGGGACTGTGCGTGTAGTATTTTTGCATCCCTTTATTGGTGTAACAAGTACAGTGATTACCCGATGTGTAATTTAAGTGGAATTACCAAATGTCCTAGCTGGGAAAATACAACCCTTGGTTGAGTAGTGGCGCAAGTTCATCGAGTGTCATTATTTACATGCTTTATAAACAACGCGCATCGCTCGTTAAATGTTGGATTTTTCCTGCGCCACCTTCGTACATTACAAGCTTATGAAGTAGACCGACGATATTCAATGGAAGTATGCACATAAAGACACTAAAACCAGTTAGAACACAGCGTTTAGAATGAGTAAACATCAAGAACACATATATCACAGGACCACAGCCACCAAAGATTATTACTTAAGTTGTAATTGACATACCTTCACATGTAGCTCGGGGTGGGAGTTCATGTAATCAAAAAGTCTTTGATAATTCTGAAACTGCTGGTCCCACTCTGAGCTGTCAGTATAACGAAAATCATCTCCAAGCGGAACGAGTAGAACCTTCGTGCGGAAGAGTTTTGACTTCTTTCTGTACTGATCTAGAATCATCGCAGCCCTTTTCAAAATAAACCTGAGCATTAGTTAGTTACAACGGTGGGCTGAAGCACAGTAACAATATATAGGCCCGCCTTGTGTGTACGCCATATTCCCTGCAGAAACGCTTGCACGCAAGTAAACAAAAGACAAGCACTGAAATATAAGTTGCATTACTAGATAATTTTTGCTTCAAAATGAAACTTGTTGTATGTGATGTATAATGTGAAACCACACATTTAATTTCACAGGATTCGAATAAAAGAAGCAGGAAGCCTACTCGCATAAGTTTCCTCCTACATTTGCGTTTTTTTTTTTTTTTTTGTAAGTCCAAAAAAGGCCAGTTTTACAATTTTGAAAGCTACAACAGTCGCAGGTTAGCAGAAGTACTCCTGTTATAATTTTGCTTATCCCATTTAAACACATGCATTAACTGCAATCCATATACACCGTTCAAAGGGGGAATGGTCTGGGAAAAGCTGCGAATACTTACAACGTGTTCGCCCCACGGTATTCCAGTACCCAGTAAAATGGAGGCTGCAAAGAAGGGGTGAACTACCTAATTTAATGATGGAACTACCTGACTGTGAAAGAGTTAAAAACCAGTGTATAAACTTGTTAGGCTCAGTAATGAGTGAAAAAAGAACCTATTTGCCGCAAATAGGACATTGATGTATTCCAGTCTTACTATTTGGGGATGGGGGTTTTAAAATAGCTAAGACTGGTTATGCCTTGCAAGTATTCATAACTGAATTTGAGCATCACGCTATGGAGAAGAAGCGGGATTTTAACATCAGTAATCACGGAAGTAGACCGAGGGAAGCAATCAGAAAAAAACATCTGAGTTATGGTAAATATCGAAAAAGTGAGCTTCTTTCATTATTTGTGAACTAAATTCACAAACTCCTACCAAAAAAATATAGTAATGTCAAAACTGTTCTTGCAACAACAAATTCTCATAGTGCAGTCATAACATTAGCCCAACGGAGGAGTATTCCTTGTGTAGAGGTGAGGTGAAAGTTTAGCATACAAAATCAGTTGCTTAAGAAAGGTGTAAGGTGCAAAGGTTTGGGTACACATTTGACAAAGATTATTAATCACGGTGTATCAGTTTATCAAAAGGACTCTTGAGTACTTCAGACTGCAATTGTGTTCCCCATTTGAACTGGGGTTGAACTACATGGGTGATGCTAAAGTTATTGGAATGTTGGATTAAAAACTAGATTAAACAGAAGTCTAATTAACCTTCGGATTCTCTCTTTTAAATCTTGAACACTGGTATAAGGAGCACTGGTAGATGATTTCGGAGGCATTATGCTTTATAGCACAAAAGGTTTATTTATGTTGTCTGCCTATAACTATGACCCAGTCCCCTAGAAGGTGATGTCCTCATTTCATGTCAACCTCATCTCACAAACTCAAAGCTGCAATTAGCTTCCATTAAGGTGCATGTAGCCTATATGATGATTCACAGAAAAGGTCTTTCTCAGACACCTGTCTTCACACTCCCTATCATCAAACACTTCAAACGTACTGAAGAAAGCATACCCTCCATGACAGCAGCCTTCTTTCCCAAACACACCAAGGAAGCTCAACATGGTTTCATGTAAATTGATAGCTTTCCAGTATTGCAGTATCTCACATGGACGACAGATATTCTAGTGGTAATTTGATCGGTCTGCAGAGCAAGTGCACTTCTGGCTTCATTAGAGGGTACAGCCTTCTACAGTTTTACACTACAACATGGTCATAATTAGAATACATACTTTTTCATATCAAAATTAATATTGGATTTAATCTTAATCAATGTGTCTCCTTACCGATTTTCTTGTATAGTCCTTCCTATTTAGCAGACATACTTCTCGAGTCCTTGAATGTTACGAGAGTTCTAAAGTTTCACTCAACAATTTGAGAAAATCCAATCTGCTCGTTCCCAACTCCAGTTCACCTTGCACTGGTTAAACTATGCCCAAGCCATCCCGTTCCACAAGGACAGTTTCATATACTTCATTATGCTATTAACCGGCCTACGCACCTCTGCCTTGTAAACGTTAAGCACAATCAACAAGGAAAAGCAGCTTCAGCTGCTTGGTTGAATAATGTTCCAGTGTTACATTCACCAAGTGTCATTGTTTAGAGTAGCCACAGTAGTTGGTCAGACTGCCCTGAAGACATTTACTGGATAAGATTGTTCTTATTCAATCAGGCTTCAATTGTTGTTTTGCATTTAGAATTTATAGACCACACGTCTTTCAGCATTATCTTGCTATTCTATTCTGATTTTGTTGACTGCATTGAAAATCCTACAATGCAGAAAGAAAAAAGGTTACTTACCTACCCCTGCATTGAAAGAATCTTCATTGAAGTCATACACATTAGAATAACTCCCTGCTGCGTGACTGGACAATAGAACACTTCCTTTCAATGTATTTGTTCATAAGGTAAACAGGGAAGATGCATTTTTTAATGTTTAAGAGTGTATTTGAAAGCAGGGCAACGTCGTTTGAGGATGACATTTTCAAGTATATTTGGATATGGTTGGCATAGAGGTGGAAGGGAATCTCAGAATTTCTGAGAATTACACATAGAGGTTCTAGTTAGAGGTTAAAGAGGGTTAGGGAGAGAAGCAAGCCTTGAGGGACACCTTGGTGAACACTGACTGGTCACGAGACCAAGTTGGCCATTTTCACAATTTAAGAACGGCTGGATAGGTAAGTGGAGAACCAGTTGAGTGCCCGTTCCTCCACATGGCATGCGTTGTTCAAGAATACAAAGGAGGTCAACATGGTTGAGCGTGTCAAATTCAGCAGTTAAATCCGGGAGGATGACGAGGAAGAAGTTGCCGAAGTCGAGGATTCTAAGGTAATCATCGACTATTTGGAGGATCGCAGTTTCTGTGCTATGACTGTGACAGAAGCCTGACTGGAGAGTGTCTAGAAAGCTGTTTGGATATGTGAGACTAGTTGAGACGCTACACAACTTTCTATGACTTTGCCTAAAAATGGTAGTTTGAAGCCTGGCCCCCTAGTTGTTCAGGTTCTCTGGATCAAGGTTTTTTTTTTTTTTTTTAAAGAGCATAGTGATTTGACCCATTTCTAGTCGTTCAGGAAAGATGCCCTGTTTGAGAGACAAAGTGACCATGGTGGCCAATATGGGGAGCAGGTGTGTGGCAAGACAGTTGCTGATAGAGCCTGGAATAGCATCCTGATGATGGTTTGAAGGTTTTATTTTGGAGATAGTTTGTAGTAGGTCAAACTCGGAAACTGGAAAGATGACAAAGATTGCATGTTGCATGTTCACAACTGTTTCAAGGGAGTCGTTGATGGGAAGCAAAATATGGATGTCTCTAACTTTTTAATAAAATAAATCCACAAAGTTTTTGCAACGGCCCACAGAGGGCTTAGGAGCCGGAGATATTGAGGGATTAACAGACTGTGCAATAACCTTGAATAGGGACTTCAGTCTATTTGCAGAATTCATGAGGACTCTGATATGGGAGGATTTGACATTGAGGATTTTTTTTTTTTTTAAATCTTTTTCTCACTTTCTGCAAAGCTTAGTCATTCTCAGGAAAGATGGTGCTTTTCTCCATTCTTTTTCGTATTTTCTGATAAGCTTTCGCTCTTCATGAAGCTCTTTAGAGAACCAGGGCCTAGAGGGTTTTGGTCTGAATAATTTGCATCTCATGGGTGCACATTTGTCAATAACGGATTCCATGCAGGAGCTGAACTTGTCGTGGGCCTCGCTGATGTCAAGATGTGTGATCACAATTAGGGTGGGAAAGGCCAGGATGGCCATTGCTTCTGTGTCAAGGTTGGTTGTGACTCTAAACCATTTTTTCTCTTTCTTGGGTTGCCCATTTGTTTTGGTGTAAGAGCCGATTAGAAAGAATGGGATCTGCATGTGATCAGACCAGTTAACTGGAATGGGGTCAGATGCCTGTAGGTGGGAGGAATTGGAGAGTATCATATCCAGAATGGCGCCTTTGTGGTTTGTAGATTTATGACAGTGTTGTTAAAGCTCATTGGCACTAAGAGAGGAGGTAAAATTGTCCACATAACTGTTGCCCACGTCTTCCCAGTGGATGTTGAAGTCACCAAGGAAGATACTGTTGTCAGAGCTGGTAAGTTGAGAGGTAAAGTAATCTATGTATTCATCAATAAAGGTGTTGTTTTGACCCCATGGGTGGTAAATCACATTCAGTCTGAGGTTTGAAGCAGTGGATGTGGACAGTTCCACCGACAAGCTTTCGAAACACTGAAAGTGAGTTGTTGGGAGGATTCGGCATCTCAGAGAGTTGGTGAATAAGTGCAAGACCTCCACCGTATCCATCTTCACAACTGCGGTGCAAATTAGAGTAGTTGGGAGGAACAAGAAGGTCTAGAGCGTGGATAGATGAGACATTGAGCCACATTTCCCTGAGGATCAGGACGTCAAGATTATGTGTCAGGAATGAGTCTGATAACTTTAGACAGTGTTCGACTGCAGCTTGACAATTGTGTAGCATGCAGTCCAGGGAGAAGCGGTTGTCTTTCTGACTTGGCTGATCCTGGAGGTTAGTTGGGATCTGAATTAAGTTAAGAGGGGATGAGCGTGCACTGGGATGGTGTGTGAGTTTTAATGCAGTCAGAGATGATGGTGGAAATCTGGCGGACCCCTGTGCGAAGACAGGCGGAGGGGGTAGCGGGAATACTGGAGGTGGGGGTAGCGGAATTTGATGCTGTGTATCTCTTTAGGAGAGGGAGGAGGTATGAGATGTGAAGAAAATGTTTGGGTGTGGGTAGGCGGCTGTCTCTCAGTATGCTGGAAAGGTGTCTAGGGAGAGTCTGCAGGGGGTGATGAGGATAGGAGTGATGGGAAGGCAGTCACTAAGCTGGAATAAAGCCAAGGTGAGGATGTCCCTTCTTCAAGCAAGGTGTGAGAATGAGGAAATGAGCTTGTTGAAAAGAAGCCAGTTATGTTCAGTAATTGTGGGATGATTGGGGTTGACTGGCAGGAACTGACTCTGAGGGGATGAGATGTACGTGGGAGGGGGGGTGCTGGGTGTTGGTGTCTGGTGTTTGGAGATGTTGGGGCAGGAGATAAAAAAGAGAAGGGGGGAACATATGGGCCGACTGGGGGCATGAAAGAATGGTGGCAACAGCAGCAAGAGTGAGAGACAATGGTTTGTTGAAGGTTGGAGAGGAATGATGCAAAGATGGTTGGTGGATGGGACGTTCAAGGTCTGGACTTGGCAGTGAGCTGTGGGGACCATTATGGATTGTAGGAGAATCCAGGGTGAAAGAAGTTGTCTGGGTAGACGGGGGTGAGCAGTGTTGAGGGTGGACAGAGAGGGGGATTGTGGAGGATCATAGGAGGGCCTGACAGTGAGATAAATTAGGTCAATAGTGTCAAGGGCTTTGTCGTTGGTTTGGAACATGATCTTCCTACTGTAAATGGATATAGAAAGGTTGCCTGGGAGGCCAAATGGGGTGCAGCATTTTAGCTTGTGACCAAAGGGGATGTTAGAAAGAGAGAGAGGGATGGGAGAAAACTGCGTAAGAATCTGATCCATAGGTCAGTGCTGTGTGTGAAGAGGATGAGGTCAATTTTAAGAGAGCATTTGTGTTGGCAGTGGTATTGGTCTGCAAAGAGGACTTCCAGGAAGTCTCTCAAGTTCTTGTGTTTCAAGTTTTTAATTGTGTGTTTGGAAATGTTTGGGGTGTATTTTATCTTGAAAGCATTTGCACTGGATTTGGAAAGGGGCATTGGAGGGGAGGTGGTGACAGCTGGTGTCAACATGTTCGGGGCTGATGTCAGGAACCAACTTCTTATAAATAGTTCTCAGAGGTATTGTGTTTGCGGTTTGTCAAGGAGAAGTGTGTAAGGATCCAATTTCTTACAGACTGACCACAATTGGGGTTGTGTTTGCGGGCTAGTTGAAGAGAGGTGTCTGAGCAATGGGTTGCAGTAGATGAGCAGCTGATTCATTTTAACATGGCCACCCTTCCTGATGTTTTGGTCAGTGAGCATGAGCCCAGTCCAAGGCAGCTGCTGCACCTTGCTTTACAGTCCTTTTTCCAGTATTAAGAGGAAGGGCTGGTGAAGGTGAGTCAAATCTAAGATGGCCGCCATTCCTGATTCTCTCAGTCCTCTTTCTATTGTTGTGAGGAAAGGCTAGTGAGGATCTCCTCATTTTCTATGGTTCCCTCATGAGTGAGATCACTAAAATGGATGCCACAAAGAAAAAACTTTTGGGGGTGGGGCTGGTAGTCTCCAGTATGCAGCAGGGGCTGTCGCTCTAGGCAGATTGGCTAACAGATATTCCCCCAGCGAGTAGGATCTTTTTCCCTCAAAGAAGCCAAGACAGCACAAGGAATTTGGGGCCTCCCCTCTCTGAGAGGGAGTCGTCAAGCTGAGACGAAGACCACACAACCACACCTCAAAGCCTGTGGGCTAACAATAGTTTCGACTCACCGGGAGGAGTCCAGCCGAGACGGGTGAAGAGTGCTTTTTTTGGGACTGGCCTGGAATGTGACAGATGAGCGCTTCTACTTGGAGGCTCAGTGTGACAAGTGCAAGTGCCCAGCACAGAACCAGCCTTTGTTGCTTGTGGGGCTGACAACAGGTCCATTTTATCGGAGCCCTCTGCAGGCTTTAGCCCTTTCCTTCAGCATGCAACTTTCCTCACGTGTTGCATGACCTCCATGTGGTCTGCAGGTGGTAAGGATGTGATTCAGCCTCTGCTGAAGAGCAGATTAAAAGTGTCTGCAGAAAACAGCAAGACCTTCTCAGTCAGACAAGCTTTTCCCTCAGCCAGAAGCTCTCCGGTACGCTGCAAACCTTCCCACTCTCCGCTGACAAATTTTACATTAGTCTTGCCTCCATAGCGGCATAGCAGAATAGACTAAGAAGCTAATTTCTGAATCTAGTCAGCTTGACCCACTTTAGTGACACCCGGCATGTCTGAATCTAAGTAACTGCACTTGGTGAACATATGTACTGGTCTCCGCATAGTCCGAAGACAGCTGCTAAGGGGACATTGCTAAAAAGAATGCTGCGTTATTATAACTATTCTGTTTGCATGGAAGACTACAATTCTATTGCAGAAAGAGCTAGCATGTTGTTCACACTTCGAGATAACGTTATAGCATTAAAAAAAGAGTTTTCCACAAGGTATGCTGCAATGTAGCCTTCTCAATATGCTCATATGAAGGGCCCATTTATTTTGGAAAATCTAAGATTAGCTCTCATGGAGAAGATGGTCTTTTGATGGGAGGGAACACATTCTTTAGGCCTTCTAAAAAGAAATCCTTGATCATCTTTATCTTGAAAAAGAACACTTGAGTAGGAGATTATCTGTACACTGTAATGGAATAAATATTAACTTTTATGGAGGGAAACTGCACTCTTGATTGTGCTAATTGTAAAAGACGTAGGACAATGTTTTCTTGATATAATATTGGGACATAACCAGTATTTTGGCACCAAATGTATATCTTTTCTATTTCATGGATCAGTATGTTGTTGCTGATAGACGTTTTGCTTTCCTAAGAGTTTCTAAGCATTCTGGTGGTTAGTGGGGGTGGGTGAAAAATTCTGCTCTGCTGGCAGAGTTCACAGAGTTTTGGTACTCCACGTTACACATGTAATGTGGAGTTCTGGTCAAATTCTGCCCTCCACCCTGTGGCAGAGTTTTGTCTTGCACGCAACTCACCAATAGTAAGTTGGCAAGTGAGAATCAGCTTCACCTAGTGTGATTTTCGGGTGCTAGGAGGGCACCGAAAGAGATTTTCCCAACACAGGCGGTTGTGACCACTCAGGTAGGAAAAACTGCAGCTTGATTAGAAAATCTACTAGAGCCTCAGCAAAACCAACTCAAGCAGCAGCAGCGCCCTCTGGCATGCACCATGGTGCTGTTCATGCTAATTTCTCAGTGCGGTACAAGATTCCCCGCTAATCATCAGCGCAGGCAGTGCAACCTACCAATTTCCTCCCGCTCGCTGAACTCCGTGGAATCTTGCCGAGTTTTTATGTAACAAAAAGTTCCACCCACCACCTAGTGGTTAGTTAAGATGTTCCTACTGTTTGACTTCAGGAGCCATGCTGCCAAGTTTAGCAATATTAAGTTCAGGTGCTGGATCTTCCCCTGGACCCTGGTTAGAAGACTGAGATTGTACAGCAGCTTTGTGTGGCCTGAAGGACATTCGAAGCAGAAATGGATACTGCCACTCTCTCTGCTAGTCTGGAACTATGACATTCATCTTTGCCTGAGTTGTGTGTAGTCTCAGCAGTACGGTCCGAATGAATGGGATCAGTAGAAGGATATACAGAAAAATCCTTCACCAACTGATTAAAAGGCCTTTGCCCCTGAGTTTGGTTCAGGCATTGAGGAAAGCAGGAAATGTGCTCAGCAATCAATTTGCTGCTGTTCCATAAGAAAGCACTTACCTAGGAAAGATGACACTGTCTCCTCCAAAGGATACGCTTTTCCCTACATGATGGCTGCCATCACTCCAGATAGGATAGATTCTCTATGGGTGTTGAGACTGACTTTTGGAGGTTGATTTGTACAGCTAGTCTGTGAAGTAACATGGATGTTATCTTGAAGTCTGGTTTCAACTGTGATCAGCTGTGTGCTTCGATTAGCCATTCGTCCAGGTAAGGATGATGAAAACTCCTTGTCTTTATATATATGCCACTATTTCTGCCATGCATTTGAAAAACTTGCTTGAAGGTTACGGTGTTGAATGGCAGAACTCAGTAATGGAAATGTGATTTCCCGACCACATATCTTAGGCACTTCTTGTGATACTTTGCTATGGGAAAGTGGAATTCAGCATCTTGCATGTCTATTGCACACACCCAACTGTTCAGTTTTCAAATACGGTAAGATTTGATGTGGGGACAGCATCCAAAGGGTTTCTCTTTTGATTCACTGGTACAATGTACATTTAGTATTGTATTACAGTTTCAGACCTTTCTTTTGAATCGGGAAGCCCCTTTAGTAAATTCACTGACTTTTTGCTGAGGTGGAATCACTACTTCACATTACTCAGAAATACTGACGTTTCATTCCACTAGATGGAATTTGGTGTCTGTATGTAGTTTTTGGGGAAACTGGTGGTGGTGTAGCCTTGAAACATTGAAAGGATGCTGCATGATTCACAATATTTAGAACCCATTTGTGGTTGATCCCACTCTTGCAGATATTATAATACTGCTTTCCCCACTGGACTAGCGAATAAAGGGAGGCTATTAGGTTGCCAACTGCTTACTGCCAGAGGAAAGTCCTCTTCCAAAGTTTGAAGATCTAGTATGGACAGATTTGTCCTCTGATGTCTCCCACTAGTACAGCTAGATCTATGAGGGGATTCGTGTACTCTGTAGGTATTACTTCTTGCTAATATACAGGTGTCTAAAACACCATTTCCTTTCACCTTTGGTGCTGCAATGTGGTCTTATTAATTAAATAAATTGCATAACATTGGCTTGTATAGACTATGCTGGATGTACCTGCATCTAAGTGAGTATGTTATTATTTGGCAATTAAGTATTCAGGGGTTCTCACACAAAGGCAGCAATATTCTATGTTTGGGACAGAATGGCAATTCTATAATGCAGAAACATGTTTAGGAACAACATGCAATGTCGAAGACTGGTACGTAATTATAAGGGTGCTACTAAACTCCACTTGTTGAGAAATCAGGTAATATGGTGAACAGGAGAAGAAATTATGCCACTGGCTAAAGGAAAGTTGTGGTTTGGATACAACACTTCTCCTGTTTTATAGCTTTCAATAAAGGGAAATGTGAAAAGATTTGCTGATTCTTCTAATGAAGTAAAATGGCATTAAATGCTATATTAGAACTCAACAGTTCTTACTGATACATGTATGCTATAAAAGGCTAATAGGCTAACATTCATGTATTACATATATATATGTATATATATGTACACACACACACACTTTTTTATATATGACCTATTGGCGGTCGCCTGTAAGAAAAAAGCATTTTTTGACCTGCCTATATCTTTGCCACTGTTTAACAAATATTCAGGAAATTTTCCCCAAAAAAGTGAGATGATAATTCTTCTTGCGCATGGGAAGTTTCGGGGTGCTCCGCAGGGGTTGAGAAAGGGCGGGAAGTACGGGGTGAAAAAAAAGAAAAAAAGTGTTTCCCATGTTACTTTCCATAGGAGTTTTGAATACAACTACAGCCCGAACCACTGGATGGAACTGCACCAAATTTGGCAGAAAGCTAGGTTTCGGTGTGCAGATTACGCTTTTGGATACTTGGTCTAAGTCCGTTCAGTAGGTTTTGAGACATTAAAGGGGAAGTAAATTTGTATATCTAGGGTTGCAAATTCGCTGCAATGTTTTCACGATTATCATGGCAAATTCGCAAATGCATACGCCAACAGGAATGCCGTGATTGGCTGGCCGCAAACTGACCAGAAAGCTGCGGCTGCCATTTCAGGTAACTGAATATGGTGCCTGAGGCTGAAAAATAAAATGAAAAGTGCCATATGGGGTCAGGGTGGAGGTACCCTGACCCCAGGGCTGTAATACAGGTGTCTTTGAGGATGAAATTATGTCCTTAAAAGTATTTTCTTTCACCACACGATATTCGCGAATACGCTGTGACCCTCAGCACGGCCCTTCCGTAATGTCGCAACAAATTTGTAAATAGCAAAGAAATAAAATTTTTTTTAAAAATCAGACTCATTCATACACTAATTTATTCACTCATAGCAGCACTCAGACACTCATGCAGCTACTGACAGAGCTACTCACCGACACGCACCCACTCACACACCCACTCAGACCCTTACACTCTTGCTCACAGACCCACTCAAACACTGATGCACCCATTCACAGACCCACTCAAACTGGCATATCCACTCAGAGACCCAACTCAGATGCCACACATCCCATCAGACCCATTCAGACCCTCACGCACCAACTGACAGACCCACTCAGACCCTCGTGCACCCACTCACAGAACCACTCAGACACTCATGCACCCAGTCAGACCCTCACACACCAGCTCTCACAGACACACTCACACCCAGAGACACCCTCTCACACTTATTTTCACACTCAGAGAGACAGACCCTTTGGTCGTGCATGGTGAGGGTTGGGTGGCTATAGAGGGTTGGCCGCAGGCCCTGCGGCCACTCTTGCCGCACACAGCCATAGGTGGATTAAAATTACATTATTTTCCTTTTAAATGAATTAAAACTACTTTACGTTAAAAAACTATAGAGATATACTGAAAAAAAACAATGGTTACAGGGACTTTACAGTTAACAGGATCGGTATTTTCCCTGTTTGTACCCCATCTAACTTGTGCAAAACTACCCTGGTGAAGCCTAAGAAATAGAACTAGAAGTGGGTGAGGAAGCCCTAAGTCAGCTAGTATGCACCATTAGACCATGTCAAATGCCACCTTAAAGTCAACAAAAGTGACACAGAGGCTACCCCTTTTTATGTCTCCTTTCCACCTTATGAACTGAAACCTAAAAACTTGGTGGACTGTACCAATTTTGGGATGAAACCAGACTAAAATTGTGCTAAAATGTTATTTTCATCGACCCAGGTGAGGAGCTGATCTAATAAAAGCTTACAAAAGATTTTTGGGACTGAATCAATAAGGCTAATTGGGCAGTAGTTTGCTGGGTCCCATTTTGGGCGGTTGTTATGAATGGGAATAAGCTCTGCCCCTTTCCATGAGGTTGGGATCTTGTCTCCTGCTAGGATTAAATTAAAACGTGTGTAACAGTAGTGTGTCCAGTTACCAGTTCAGGCTTAGAGGGTAACCAGAATTCGATCTAGCCCAGGTGCCTTTCCTGCCTTCTGAGAGCTAATGGCCTCAGCCGAGGAGCAACATGATTTCCCAGCTTGGTGCAATGTCTATTTGCCCTGGTACTGATATTAGGGGGTGAGATTAGGTGTTAACAGGCAGCACATTTAAAAGAACATTTTCAATAAAAACAGGTGTATATGCTAGATATTCGGGCGTTACAATTCTTGCTGGCAGAACTCCTTCTCTGAGCTGCTGAGTCTCTATGATATGACTTCACACTCTAACCTATCATGTACACTGACACTTAAGGAACATATTATATGGTTTCAGCTGCATAGTCACCCATTTTTAGGTCCAGACTAAAAGAAAACACAGCTGTCTGTTTGGAGACTTATTGTGGGCTTACCAAGAACATACAGGGGCTTAGATCCTACCTATTGCTTAACACTGGTTGGTTTTCCTGTCTTTCTCATTGCCTTCAGCAACACAAAAAGATGACCAACGGAGTGTTGAAACTTTTCAAACACTCACTCCCAGTCCGAGATCTGGGTTTAATACATCATTATTTTGCTCACCATGCCACCCCAGGTTGGACCCAGCCATATGCAAATCAGTCTTGACCCGGTTCCCCAGGGGAACAGACCAGCCCGAACTGCCAGGCCAGGCCCTCCCTGGACCGAAAACAAGCATCCTGGGACCGGTTTCAGGTTATCATCCTTTATCAGCCAAGCTAGCTTGAATCCAGTGGCACAGTGAGCAAGGGAACAAAGTCTGGGCATACCCTTCCCACTTAGGGAAACTTTAGCATTGCTAAACTTCTCATTGCCTACTTCATATTTGTGTCCCAGGTTGTCAGTCTTGTCTTTGTCGCTCTCATGGAGTGCAATCTATTTGACCAATTCCTTTGATTTTCTGCCTTCTATTCTTCCTCTGTTTGCTTTTCAAGAACTACATTTTTCTTTTAATTTAAGCACTCCATTAATGTGTATGTGTTTTCCAGCTGTCTCCGTCATGTAATTCTCTCCCTCCCACTCCATGTTGTTCTTGGTCGACAGCATGCTTCTCCCCACATTTTTCAATGTTGTGCTTCCCTGTTGATATCTAACCTGTTTGTCCCCCTCACCCCAGGTCCATGTAGCTCTCTCTTCCGTTGCTTCTCCTCCACACCAACACCCTCCATGTTGGTTCAACCACCCAAGTCCTCCTCCTCTCATGCTCACCCATTGCGCTTTCACCCACTGTTTCTTCTACCTATCCCATGTTGCTTCCCCCACCAGTGCCCTCCGTGTTCTTTCTTCCACCTGTCTCCTTTGTAGTGTTCCCCAACTAGTGCTAGCGGACATATGAGGGAACTACAAATGCACCGCACTTTATAACTCCATAAGGAGAATATCAGAAAACTAGAAGCACACAAAAAATAATACTTTTATATATAAATACATAAAATATATTACAAACACACCATGCCAATCTGTATGCAATTGGTACGCAATTATGAACAGTTTACTCCGTCTATAATGTACAGATATTTACTGCATGCTAAGAATGATTTACCAATTGTACAAGTCAATAAAACATTAATAAAATAACAGTTTGATTAGGGGCATTCGACACATTATCAATGTGATCCAACAGTTTTTGTTTTTTTAGGTTAGCACAACTTAGGTATAACTGTTTTTAATTAGTTTCGCTCCGAAATATGGGCCGGAGATGCAGGAAAGAGCCCATGATGAGGGAAAAGTAATTAAAAGCCGTCATTACCCTCTAAGGGAAGGAGAATTAGGCTATTTAGTAACCTCGCGTGATAAATCCAATACACTGCGGGTGATGAAAAAAAAACAACTCCTCTATGCCGAGGACTGCAGCTCACAACCACTTCAACATTGGCTCTCTATTACCAGAAGCTGGTCTCGCTGCCACACTGTGGCCTGTGCCCTGAACAAGGGGTAAGGGGGGATACGCTGCTTTACTTGAGTCTGTGGTCACGCATGGTGGGGCACCAGCACTCATTTTTGGGGACAATGACTTATATTTCACCATCATACTGTAACTCAGAACAAAAAAGAAATGCAGAAACGGAACAAATGCAATGGTGCTGGACGAGTTTTGCGTTGTGGGTGCTGGCCAACAACATAAACCCACTAAAGCCAGGGATGTGAAAAATCCAATGCTGCTTAAAGAGCAAGTGTATTTAATGGGGGATACTCATTCAGTGCAAGGGATGGAGCAGGGTGCGTTAAAGTAGTGCGCTGTGAAGCACGTTAACAAATATATGTTTAAAATGTGGGGTATTATGGTACTGATTTCTGCTCCTGAATAATAATTCCAAATTGTGCGAAAATACCACAACTTTTCCAAGTAAAATTTGTGTCAGGTAAAAACCTTGCAGAATCTATTGGAGAAATACTGCAATATTGTGCATTTTGAAACCCAGAACAGAAGAAAACGTGTTATTAAAAGGAGTGCGCAAAATGTGCATATTTATATGCATTATTTTGCGAAAATTAAGCAAAATTGCCCATATTTAAACAAAATGCAAATCTGTCATTTAGCACTATATTTTAGCATGCATTGGCCCTCAAGTCATTTCTTGACATGAAGACGCATTTTATGCAAAACAAATAGCATTAATCAACCACAACTGCTGCGAGTTCTTATGTTTGTGCGCTCCTGAATTATAATTTTGCCACAATCTGTGGTGTAATTAGATGGAAACATTTCAGAAAATTCGACTAACAAGCGTAATTCAAAGTGTCCATTAATGTAATTACGCTAATTACGCCCATGTAACTTAAATGCCTACCAATTCACTACTCATTCGAAGGTGTAGACCTCGAGATGGGCATATAATACTAAACCTTGTAAATACCGCACCACAACAGTATTAGCTGGGTAGTATTACCTCCTCACTTACTGTGGGTATCATAACGAGCCCCACTGTCTTTCGAAGCTGCTGATACGTTTGAAATACTTGAAAAGTTTAGCCTAAACAAAACAGACATTTTATTTACACGTGTTATAACATGTTGATATACTGCAGCATTCTTCTTTCACACTCTCCTGCACCCCAGTAATAGTTTCAGAAATGTCCAGTTTTTGAGCCAGCGAAATGTAAAGACACCCTCTGACATTTGAAGTTTTGTACTAAAGGTGAACTAGTTCCATCGTAATAAAAGAGGGGAGAAAGCAGAGAAAAGAGACAAACGGAGAAAACAAGTATGAAAATGAACAATCAAAACTGCGACAAAGTTAGGAAGTGTAGGTAAGTAAAATAAAGAGGTAAGAGAAGCTATCAAAACAATACCGCAGGTTGCAACTTCAGCGTTGGGTAGCACAGACTCTCGAGAAAACCTTTAACACATTAAACGCTAGAGGAATGTAAGCTTGAGTGCCACAGACGAAAAGAGGTAATACACAGGTTACTTTGTATAGTTTTTATACTTGTTAGTGGTTATTATGGGCTCACACTCTTCATTTACAAAGTAAAGGGAGGTGAAACCACGCACGGCGTGTCAGAGATCGGTTTCCGATCAGTGTTGCAGGTGTGCTTCTGCACCGGGGGGGTGTCTCACTCACCTCGCCATTCGCAGAAGAGGCAAAAACTAAGTTGGTAGAGGAGCAGCCACATAGTTTGGAGCAGGATGCGCTGTAGAGTCAGAGAAGGAGCAGCCACAGAATGCTCCCTCAGCAAACCTTCCGCTCGAGGTGCTAATTTTATTTGTTGAGAAAACTTAAATTTGAATACATTTTTTATGGAATGGTGATAATTGGGGTTTTCTAATTACTGAAAATGGTGATTCGAGTTTTTGTACAACTAAAACAAAACTAGATTAAAAACAGAAAGAAAAATCTACACTGTATTCATCACGCCATATGGAAACACAAGGAGCATGAATCAAGGGATTCGTTAAAAGACACCTATGTATTAGTCTTCCTAATTCCGCACCATCTTCTTAAATCACATAGGGAAACTCACGGCATACTGAATCTATGACCGCTCAAGATACATTTTATACACATTTAACCATTTACATTTCTAAATTGCATGATATGCGTCATTACCTATGCTGGACGTTACCAGGATGGATTTCCTCAGGAGGTATTCTCCATGGGCAATTTATTCTGCCTCCAGGAAGACGTTTGAAATCAAACTGGCAGCAGATTTTTGGATCAGGACCGCATGTATGGGGGATATCATAACTGTAAAAAGGCATCATGTGGCATAAAATATCGGTGCTGGATCCAGAATCTGAATAGAACAGGGTGAAAAAGGAGAGTGTCTGAATAAGTAATCGTCGTTTGTACAGCAGGACTTTTTATCACCTCTTCCACCGGTACTCTGGCAACTGCGCTTTAATTTAGATTTGTAAAATGTTACTTGCAGCCAATATTTTTGGAAATCTGGTAACAGTAAAATATTCACACTTTTCATCTCACTTACCTCAGCAGTTACATTTTTGCACTAATCAAATATAAAATAATCTGCTACCACTATTTTGTTGCTAGAGGTTTATTCAGCAAAAGAAAACATATTAGTCCTATTAGTCCTACTGTTGACTTCACTTCACAAAATCTGAAATTGTGCCGGGCTTCAATACTGCATCATAACAAGGATGAATATAATTTAGGAATATGGAACACTTTGCTAAAATGTATTTATTTTAAAACTAATTTTATTAGAAAAAGTAAGCTGGACGTAATAATTAATTCACCACACTTGGGCTAGCAAATCTAAAATCTAGCAATATTCTCCGATCCCAGCACTCGTTTGTACAATTAGTGTTGCCTAGAAGAGTAAAAAAAAAAAGTGTGACCAACCAAAAAGTCACCACTTTCAGTTTGTTCATCTCCTGCAAGGTTTACAACGTAGGTGTGATTCTTCACCCTGGAGACAGGCAACTTACTAGCAAACATAAACCCAGTTTAAAAGGTTATATTTGCAGAAATATTCTCTTGTAGAGCGGGTGGCTGACCACTCTGCAAGATTAGTCTGCTGTGTAAGAGCCCCGCATTCAGGGGTAAATAAATATGGTCTATGAGGAGTTCCACGTCAGGAGGTTCTGTGTCCTATCTGGAACTCCCAGTTTGGTAATGGAGATCCTACAAGATGACAGGTCTTTGTTACTACCTATGCAGCACTGCTTCTGATGCACAGCTGACAGAGGTGGTTGGGTAGTCAACTATGGGTTGGAGTCCTTATCCTCATCATGCATGGCCTACTACCTACCTTTCGGCAGAGTACTGCCTTCTTACTGTACGAGTAAAGACAATATTTAGTACTCACGTATCCTGAAAGATACGAGGGGAAACAATATCTTAATCTAGTTAAGCACTAGACAGCCGTGTATCCATGACAGGTATCAGAGACAGCATGGAATTGTTTGGACCCACCAGATACTGCAAGACAGCCCAACACACAACAGAAGAAGCAGGTATCTGCTTAGACACCCACTGGACTACTTTAGGCATTATGATATTTTCCTCATTACTGCCAAGTTGACCTATGGCACATGTGACATCCTCAGTTTTAGATAATTGCATGAGGTTCTTTACAGATGGAAGACATGGGCTGGGAAAGGCAGTGAGTCCGTGTCGCAACATGTCTAAAATAAACAAAGAGAGCCAGCAGGCACACAACACCCTTTACTGTTGCCTTGCTCAATAAGACAGTCACCTCATTGCTGCAAAGTTGACCTAAGTCACTTGTGACATGAGATAGGGATGGATAAAGAGAGAGAGGGAAGGAAGAAAGAAAGGGATGGAGAGGCAGAGATATAGAGATGGGGGAGGAAAGAGAAAGTGTGAGAATGACTGAGCAAGAGAACAACAGAGATAGAGAAAAAGAGTAAGAGGTAGCAGGCCTTTTCCATCTATGAATCCAGGATCTGAAGCAACATCCCTGTATCCATCAGGGCTGCCGCAGTGCTGCTCCAGTTTAGGAAGGAACCTATTTAAGGAGCACTACATTACAATGCATTAACAAGGCACAAAGAAGATACCTCTCCAATCATTTGCTGACTTCATGCTTGCAAGTAGGGAATAATGCTATCCTGTGGAGTATCTTTAGCTGTATCAAATTAAATTGTGATGCTATGGCCACCTCCTGTGGGGCCTCCACCACCTCCCTACAGTCTTCATCCTCAAGGAGACCCAACTTCCCCTCCCACGCCCGTCTAACCCCCTCCATCGGATCCCAGAGATTGCGCATCAACATTGTATATGTGTCAGATAGTTTATGCCCTCTGACATTTGTAAGGAGGATCTTAGCCTCCATCCGGGAGAACTCAGGGATGTCCTCCATCAGCATATGGCAAAGAAGGGCATGACATAGCTTCAAATATCAGGAAAATTGAGTATGGTGCAAGGCACACTCATCTTGCAAGTCCTGAAAGGACTTCAGCATTACCACATGAAGTACATCTCCCAGCTTAGAAATGCCTATGATATCCCAGAAAATCCTCTAACACAATCTGTGGGAGATGAACCCCTGCCACAACGGTGTCTTCAGAATCAGACGATCTTTCCATTCTATTATCTTCAGGGCCGTGTTCCATATCTCAAGCATCACCTACGTGACCGGCAGGAGTGCAGCAGGAATCCTCCCTCAGTACAGCAAGTGAGGGAGATCCAGCTCTACCAACATCCAACCTTCAGTCGCATACGCTGGGTCTCGAAAGGTGCAAAACCACCAGTCGTTCACAACGAGTAGGTGAGCTGCCCAGTAATAAAGGAATATGTCTGGGGTGGCAAGGCCCCCATCAATTGTTGCTATACAACATTTCCCAGCCTCCCCCCCACCCAAACGATCTAAGCAGTGTATGCATGGTTTTGTAGGTGGTACAGGAGATGCAGCAAGGAGACCATCTTCTGAGCGCCCTATCAAGGACAGTAGAAGGCACACCAGAACTTGATGTCTTATCCAACACCAGTCAGCAGAGGTGCCAGATTGCCGTCAACGGAATGGGTTGCATCGTCCGTAATATATACCCCCAGGTACTTAAAGCCAAGGGAAAGTATCTGGATGCCTTTTGCCCACGGCAAGTCCATCTTGCAAGGGGCAACTGCATATATTGCTAATTTGTGGGCGTTCCTCCGTAGGCCAGAATAGGTTCTGAAAACATCCAAGATCTGGAGCGCTCTGGGGCTTAAGGTTGCCAGATCATCCAGAAACTGAATTACATCGTCAGCATAGAGCGCAATTCTATCACTAACTTCTGCCGACCACTGGAAACCTTGATATAATGCGTCTACCCTTACCCAAGCCGCCAACGGTTTAATCACTAGTGCGAAAAGCAAGGGTGATAGCAGACAACCTTGGCGGATGCCTCGCATCACCAGAAACCACTCCAATACCTCGCCCCCAAAACCCTTACCAGGCCAACAGATTTGTATAGAGGTGTACATAACTTAGAAGCTTTGGGCCGAATCCACCTCAGGATAAAAGGGCAAACATGAACGGCCAGTCTACTGAGTGGAATGCCTCCTGAAAAATCAATGTACAACAGAGCCCTGTGATCTTCAACGGCTCCACTCAGAGGCATTGCATTGTGGACTCTCCGCAGGTTATGTTAGGTTGCCCAGTGGGGCATGACCCCGGATTGGTCAGGGTGCACCAGACGGTATATGTCTCCTAACAAACGAGTGGTTAGCATTGTGGCTTACATATTGAGAAGCGATTTTGGTCTAAAGTCTTCACACTGAGAACCCTCTGTGCCTGGTTTCGACAACACCACATTCTCGGTCGATCAAGAGGTATTTCCCCGGTCTCCACAGCCTCATGGAAGGTTTCTAGCATAAGGAGGCCCATCTGTGTCCATAACAGGTGCCATAATTCGGCTGGGAAGCCATTTGGGCCAGATGACTTGCCGCGTGAAGCTGAGCCAGGTCTACACACAGCTCCTCCCTGGTGACATCGGTCTCCGAGACCTCACTCTCCCCTGGGATCAGTCGCAGCAGTGGTAAGACCGCCACAAATCGGAATTAGTCCTCACAGGGACTCGTGGGGTCAGTGTTATATAGCACACTGTAACAATCGGCAAATGCTTCCGCGATGGATCCGCTCGCTGTCACACGGGAATCATCCTCTGCCAGCAAGTAGGCCACTAGGGCTCCCACCGCCCTCGGGGTACTCAACCTATGCAGTGATTTGCTGGCTTTGTCACCCAATTGATAGATTCTACTGCGGGTGGAGAGCCATCCTTCACTCACCTCTTGCATAAGCTCCTTTCGGAGCACTGTTTGGGTATGTAGTGAATCTCACAGGAGAGGTTCCTGCTGTGTAAGCAAGTATTGATTTTCTAAAGTCAATATCCAGTCTTTCAGGTTCAAGACCTTCTGCCTGGCCCTGTCCTGTTTACCTTTAGTGTAGATGATAAGTTGCCCCTTCACTGTGGACTTCTGCCCCTCTCACAGGGTACCGTTGGAGGTCACCAATCCCTCACTATCTGCTTGGAACTGCTGGCAGGCCCGTTTACACAGGTCACAAATTCTTCCTCCCTAAGGCAACAAAGGTCCAAGAAGGATCTCACCCCCCTCCTCTGGGCACCACACAACATCTCTACTGCCACCTGGGAGTGGCCTGAGAGGCCCCACGCCATCAGGTGAACATCACAGATGCGGTGGCTCACCTGAATGGGCATAAAGAAATAATCCAGATGAGAAAAGGAGCAATGCGCTCCAGAGTAAAAGGCGTACCCCCTGTCCCCAGGACGGTGGGCTCTCCACGTGTCAGTTATGTTCCAGTATTGTGCAAAGGCCAACTACAATGTAGTCCCCCCGCCCACTCCCATCGTGGCCGAGGACCAATCCATGCCTGTGTCACACACCCCATCAAATCACCCCCAAAACTCACAATTACCCATAGTGCCTTTCGGGAATGTTCTAATAAGCTTGACTAGGAAGTCTGAACTATGAGGATGTGGGGAGACTAATTGGCTTTTGCTCTCACATATTCGATGCCTTGATTACTAGGCAGAACTATTGTAGGATTTTTATCTATTGGGTTACACAGTTCTCGATGGTTGCATATGTTTTGTAAGATACGCTAGCTTTATTCCTGATCCCATAATGTCTTTTTTTTTTTTTTACCCATTCAGTATGGGAACCAGATCATACAGCGTTGCTCAGCCCAGTGGTGAACACCGTTCTGGTCTTTACTTAAATGATAAATAAAGAGTCCCAAAAAATATTCCACTGGAAAGGATAAGGAATGAAAGGGAAGCAAGCATGTTCCCTGGTGATGCAACAACGGTGAGAAACAATTTTAGTTTGTCAATTCTGTTGTGGTATAGAATAACCGGATTTTGATCCAGTTATTCACACTAGTAGCTGACTCCCAGAAGCATAATTAATATATAACCCTTGCCATACTCACTGGTCCCTCGGAGGAGAAGGCAGAGACTTTTGATTTCTCAAAAACAGTCAATAATATTATGCGTTTGTCTGAATGTAACCACTAATTGATGCTTCATCTTTTGAAACCAACCACCATTACAAAGAAGTGAGTAAGAATAAGCGTGCTTATAAAACAAGTAAATTCTTTCTCTAAAACGTCAAAGAAGCAAACCTCTTTCATTGGTGTTAAAAAATTGACGTTTTCTGTGTTAAGCCAAGGAATCAAACCAACATTTATCGCTTAAACCTATAATAAAAAGGTAGTGGGGGGGAAATAAATAAATAATAATTTCTATATCTGCTTTAGTTCAGTTTGACCATTTCTACAAATGCATCCCTGTATCTTCAAATGGTCATTCTCTAAAACAGAACAGTACAGTAAGTCCTGCCTTTAGCCTCATATGTATTTTGTATTTGTCTTCATTAGTAAGACTACATGGGGATTTCCTTAGTAGATATGATCTCCTCCTGGTTGGACTCAGACATTGTAATCCAGCTGGAAACTGAATCATTACATCAAGGTTTTCTTTAGAATTGTTTGGTATCATGTCTATTGTGGAGGCCTCAGGAGTACTATATTTGTATACCTTAAACTAGTTGGTGAAGCCCTTTATCTGTCGGCTTCCTTCACCCGGAGCTAAGAGATAAACCAAACCTGGACATAAATTCATTTGGTTGTCTTAGCGGAACCAACTGCTCATAAACGACACCAGGTCAGAAACACAAACTTTAGAATGGTTCTTCTGTTTGGTCCATGTTTTTCAACTACAAAATAAGAAGTAATTTTGAACTCTCAAGTTTGCTCTGAATGCTGCATTTGAAGAACGATAAAGCAGCTGGTGTGGCTGCAAAACTTCCAACCCTACAGCTGACTATTTCTTCTGCAGGCTTATCAACATGCTATAAGGAGTTTGATGACATATTTAGTGAAAATAAAGGTAAGACACTGTCCCCAAATTAATTGGCTACCAGGGACCTGTGTCCAGTGTAGTCATATTTAAGCCCTCACTGAGAAGGAAAATGTACCATCCTAACTGGTTTGTCTGACACTCAAACTCACTAGCTTCACTCCTATTGCACTCCTGTTGCTTTTTGTATCCAAAAAGTCTAAAAGCTGAGGATATGCACTAATTATAGGGCACTTTTAATTCTGGCCATACTGGGTCAAAAAAATCAAATCCTTATACTTTCGTTTCCACAAAGTTAGACATGCGAAGGCATAACACGTCATCCAAGGACACAAAGGGGACAAGTTGAAAACAACCTTTAGGAGTCAATGTCTAGTATACAAGTACCAGAGCATGCTCTCTGGGCTTTTTAGCACCCCAGCAATCTTCAAGCATTCCATTAACAGTGTATTAAAAAAGAGTTCGCCAACATCTTTGTAGTGGTGTACATAGAACATATTTCAATCATTGTGTTGCTTCTTTCATGTGGCACCATGCATTCCAGATGGTATGTATTGCTCCTTCGTGTCTGGAGATCATGTTCTTTCTTGTGTTACTGAGACTTTTTTTAAACTCTTTTTCGGCGTCTTTGCTGCAAACTTCAGGAGGACAGGTGCTTGTTTCTCATCGGTCAGTGTGAAGATAGTATAATCTCTTGTTGGGTACCCTGAACTAGGCAGCACTAGGTGGCTAATACAAGCTCATCACCTCCACAGTACAATCTTCGGAGGTCACCAGTTAGAGGGCTGTCTGGTATGTAACACAGTTGTCAGACCAACTGGAGAGAGCATAGGTTTTAGGAAACCTGTAGTGCAGTTAAATGAGAATCACTGTATATATCAGTCTGCCCAGGCACATAGTCTTGGTATTGGCTGCAGCTTTGGTTTTTTGGAACAGTTATGGTGCATTCCCTAGTCCTATCACAAACGGCCTGTTCCCTCTTGCGTTCAGGGATGACAGAACACGTTATGTCATTATTCTAACATTCTTTCCGACATGCAGTATTACTGTTAGGTATATCTTTATATTGTAAGGAAGGTGACAGGGATGACAAACAAGACATTATTAGCTAAATTACTTGCAAGCAAGTTTCAAAACTCCAGTCAACATTTATATTACACAGCAATAATTGACAAAATATCTGCATTTGTCATCACACAAATCCTAAACATTTACCAAATTCTGTATTATGCATTTTTGTCTAATTATCACTGGAGGTACATACTCGTATGAAAAAAAAGCATGCACCAAAACCATGTAACAAAAGCTTGAGAAGATGTAAACAATCACAAGAAGCATTTAGAAGCTTGATTTTAAAGGTTCTGTCTCCACTCAGAGCGCACTGAAGAACCCCCTTTGTTGCTACTGCCTGATTTGTAAAGACTGAGGTCTGAAATGTAAAGGCTGGTGCTTGGGAGGAATTATATCCTCCAAGAAGGGTGCATTAAAAAATATAAGAGATACTTCTGAAATAAAAACTTGTTTGCCGGGTGTTATAAACTTGTTTGGCGGTGCTACAAGTGGCAAATGAATTGTCGGTCTACTATATGAGGAATTACCATCACAAAGTAGTGACTGACGGAAACATCTAGGATTGGCAGTAGTGAATATCACGTATAAGGCATAATACCATTACTGTTAGAGTCCTAGGACACACAACATTCTTGTTATTCTTAGTTTATGTATTTGTTAAACAAAAGCTCCTACTTTTGTGTTTTCGAAACTTGGACTTACAGGACAAAACAGTACGTACCCCAGTTTTGCCGCCAGAAGAACTCCAGTGCTTTTTGTTTTGAGAGGTATTTCTTCACAGAATAATGAACTCTCTGTATAAGCATGTTGGACAACCCAGAGCGCTTAAGCAGGTAAGCTATTGTAGGTGAGTGCCCAAAAGGATCAACAGCCCATCCAGATTTCGGCTTCACTCCTGAAAATACGAGTAAAGTTAAAAACATTACAAAACTGAACATGCAACCCATAAAAAAGCACAATGATCAAACACTGGTAGCAATTCATTGTTGTTGTGATTCCAAACTGGAAAATGTAGTGATCAACTACTAAGTATTAGACATTTGCTGATACACGTACAGTTCATTAACACACATGGTTGAACTGACATAAAAAAGATAAAGTTATATTATTGGTGAATCAGTTACACTTAGTCCATAGTTGGTTCCCATTATGAAACTTGGTGGGAATCCGTCCACCAAGTAGCAGGACTGAAAAATGCTTGAAAAGCTGTTAGCACACAAATTGGGCGCTGGTATCCTAGAAGCATTTCTTTCATCTCCTACTCTGCAACTTCTTACTAGTTGTTTCTAGAAAAAAGTATCCCACTATTGGATGCTTTGGCTGCTTGTTTATAATTTGAGAGGAGGTCGCAGCTAACAGGAACGGGCTTTTAAGTTCCTGTGCTTTCCCATTTTCAACTGAAAAAAAGAAGAAGAGGGGTACATTGGGCATCTTTGGCCTATGCAAACATGTTATGCTAAATATCAGCGTTAATCCTGGCAGAAGCCTTGAGACTATAATGCTGGCAGGACCCATGTGGTCTAGCCTATGTAACCTTCTGTCGCACATGCTTCTGACAAGTATATTTCTGGAAAATACCGCCAATTCTGCATCAGCCATGGTGGAGTGTGGGCTCTACAAAGAGCCGCAATGGGTGACAAAACATAATTAATCTGGCAAACGTAGCCCTTGTACCTGCTTAGTCAGCATCATGGTATCCACAAGTCAAAAGCAATTGGTGAGTATAACCCATGTCCCAAATTCTATTAAGTTAATAACGCAAAGTACATCTCTATAGTTGTGAAGAGTTGTATCATCAACAGAATCAGAAAACCAATCTACTAATTTAAATGGAATTCAAATAGTCCCTTATAAACATAGGTGCGATGACACCTTAGGACCATATTGTCCCAGTGAACTGCAGTAAGAGTGTCTAAAGCACAAAATGGTTTCTGACGACCTATTAACCTGTATAACATTACAACAGAGGCCCAGCTAAATGAACTACCACAGGATGGATAGGAAAAATGGGTTTTGTCCTGTTAGAAAAACCCTCACCCACCAGGGCTACCCATTGGTGGCTTGCTTCATCATTGGGTTTCTTACCGTTCTGCTTCGGAGTGTGGTGTGCTACGACCTACGGCATACATGGGAGCACTGATGTAGTCTCGTCAATGTGAATCACAGGAGGGATAGGAGTAGTGAGGTCTTGAGTGAGTTAAAAATACCTGTCTCCTAGTAATTCCAAAGATTTAATAGATCTCTTGGAGGCGGTATGATTAAAAAGGGGGGCTGCAGAAGAGGGGGATGTAATGTACCTGACTTCCTAGTCTACATGCTTCGGAGCCTTACACCTGGGCTCCTCTTCAGGATCAAGGTGGACTCCATGGTGCAACTCCAAGTTGGCATAAATAATACATGCTCAGTGATATGGTGCAATTCACCTATCTAATGTTGTGTCATAAGATGATACCTATCGTTTTTGGTGTCCGTCATTGATACCTGTGGAAATACAAGACAGGCATAGTTATCATAGCCCCCATTTGTAATGAGCCGCTATATAGGTTGTTTGTGAGTGTGATGCCACCTACTTGCAAACTGCACCCCACTTGTGGGAAATGGCACTCGTGAATATCAGGAATGAGAGACCAAAGTACTCTCACAATCAACAATACAAGACATACTACATTTAAAACATGTAAACACGTGAAACTCACCAAACAGCACACACGTGGTGCATGTGTAACCTACTCGGTTGTATTTGGACTCTCATATCATAGCTCCTCCGGGAGGGGTGTGTGTTTGTAGTGACACTCTAAAGATTTGCAAAGTTTTAGAATCGATTCATCTTACCGCATCTGTAGCGCGACGTAAACAATGTTCAAAAGGCACTTACTTCCTCAAAGCGACACTCCCACTCTGTATCTAATGCTCACCTCCCCGGGTCTGAATAATGAATGCTCACATGGGAGGCAAGTTTAAATGTGCAGCAGCCCTTGGATCTCGGAACGCTAAAGCGTGCAGCACTAGACCTCTAACTTCCCCAAGATGGTGGCCTCCCGTAGAACAAAAGGGGCCATTAACCTGTCCACCAAGAACAACTACTCCCACCAAAGATTTGTCAGAAAGCTAAAGGCTCAAAGGCTTTGTCATTATTCCAAATAAAACTAGATTGAGGTCACCACTATGTGAGTGGTGGGAGGGAAACGTGTTTGACCTATTAGATGGCTTTTGACAACTTCAATGGCCATGAAGGACATCTCTGGCCTTTTCCAAAATTCCTACTGCCACTAAGTAGGTCTTGTAGGTGTCCACCAGGAGCCTAGATTCAGCCACATGCCACCAAAAAAACATATGCACTGACTGGAAAAAACCTGCATGTTTCTGACCAGATAAATTAGGACCCCCACTGAAAAAACCTGAGTCTATTTGGATGTCAACATTTCCATGCACACTCAAGTGGACAGGCTGTCCCAATCTACCTACTACAAAATGAAATCACTTAGATACATCTTTCCTCATCTTTGATTTCCTCAAAAGGAACAAGCAACAATATAATTAATTCTCTCAAAACCTGACAATGCTAACAGACTATGCACTCCACTCCCAACTATCAGAAAACTACAAAAAATCCAAAACTCAGCATCAAGACTACTTATCAACGTACAAATAAAAACACTGCCAAGTGTTGAAGGCTCCACAGTGGCTCCCAAAAGCAAGAGCCGCTTTCAAATTACTGTGCATCACTCAGAGAGCTGTTAATGGCAAAGGACAAAAACCCAGACAAGGACTAAGGACAAATCATATCCCAGAAATCAATGCTCCAGACTAGCACCACACTTAATAGCTATCTATTGGAAGAAAACCATTGGTGGCGTTACTTTCACTGTAGAAGTGGTAAAACTTTGGAGTTTGTTTACCAGCAAAGATCAGAGCTATTGGAGTTCAGAAGGATAGATAAAAGGGTTTTTTCCCACATTTATCCAACACAAAGTCCACACATTCTCACTTCTTGCAGACCAATACCCACCAGGGCCTCCTAAAATCAAAGCAGTGCTAAATCAAAGGAATTCCTCTGCAAACAACGCCTAACATCAGAAACAGCAACATTTTCATAAAAACTCAAACCCATGATTCTTTCTCAAACAAACAGATAACAGCATGATCAATGCACACCCCACTGATAGTTAATTCCTCAAAAAAGCTAGAAATTATTCTTTCTCCCACCTTCATATTTGAACGATACACTCCTTCCTTCAGACCTTAGTGCCTCTGAGTTTACCCTGTCCCTGCACATTCCTGTTACCTTACTCTCTACTACAGTGGTTCCCACAACCTGTGGTCCAGGTACCCCTGAAGGGTCCGTAAAGCCTCCTCTGGGGGTCAGTGACTTCTTAGAAAACTAAATATTATTAGCAGATTAATACAGTTTATATAAATACATTATAAATGTACAGTTGGAAATTTTTAAAACATACTGGTAATGTCCAGGAATCTGAAATACGATGCTAAAAATAAAATTAGTATCATCAGATTGATTTTGTGGAAGCATTGCAGTTGAATTAAACAAAATATAGTATGGACAATGTGTGGCATCAATTGAATTTGGAAAAGCTCCAACCTTTCTAGTAAAGACTGTATTTTTTTTATTTGATTCCCAAGTAAATACAATGTGTTATCATTTGTGTATGCGTTTGATGGAATACTTGGTCCTGTATTTTTTGTGTACTGTTTTGCAGTTCAAATCAGAGACAATGTTTACACCTGGATCCCCGGCTTCCAGTAATGACTCAGTGAGGTGGGGGTGGGTAGGGTCCGGATTCCAATGATTCAAAGGGGGTTCCACGGTTCGAGTAATGATAAAGTGTGTGTCCACAGATGTAAAAAGGTTGGGAACCACTGATCTACTAAATCTTAGTAAAATAACCATACTCCTTACATACATACACTTTCCTTCAGAGTACCCACAAGGGCAGCCCCTCCGCAATGGATTCATTATCTTTTTTTTTTCTGCTGCTGGCTCAGCCAGCATGTGAAGTGAGGGGCGGGGCGGGGCTGAGCCAAGAGAGTGGGAAGGAGGACTGAGGTGCACTAAGTGTGTATGTGTGTTTGGCCGGCCTTGGCCGGCTGTCTTATGCCGGCCAAACACACATGCGCACTAAAGTTTCTCCAATCTGGCTGTGTTGCACAGCCGGATTGGAGAAAAAACACAGACTCCCATGCAGTGTGAGCGGCAGACCAAGGAGCTCAGACCAACCCCAATGCTGCTCTCATGCTAGAGGTGGCATGAGAGCAGCACCAGGATTGCATGGGGGAACCTGTGCCGCTGTCCCAGGGACTGCTGGGACACTAACATCATCCAAAGAAGAGCATGAGGCGAGCTGCAGCAGCAGGAACAGGTAAGCTTTAAAAAAAATAATAATAATAATAATTTGTTTTCCACCCTCTCTCCTCTGTCTCCCGTCCCCAATCTGGAGATTTGTGGCGCCCACCACTGGCAGTTACCAACGTATAGAGAAAGCTGGTATTGGAGCACCCATGCGGCGCAACTGAACTCGGGAGAGAACTCTAAGCAGTGAGTGCAAGTTTAGCTGATCTGAGCGGTCCAAGACTTTGCCCCATTATATTACATGCCTGCTCCATGAAAAGTTTGCCACAGTATAATGAGGATTAATAGGAAATCCCCCTTCAAGCAAAACAGGTGACACCGGTCCTGCTTGGCAGCATTTAAAACCAAATACGCTCCCTCGACTGCACAGTGAGAAAAAGGCACAAGCACATCTACAACACCATAACGCTACATGGATCAGTGAACTGGCCGGCCCACACACCCCAGATGAGGGAAGAGAACTGCCACAAACACATAGGGGAAACACCCCCACAAACACAACCGTGTCCAGAAACAGCCTGGAACAAAAGACCTTCACAAGTTCCATAGTGGCATCCCTGTCACAGGAAGATGTAACTCACACCTAGGCTTACCACTGTTTAAGCAGCCAGAGTGGCACCAATCACAGTGGTGTGGGGGTTGGGGGGACCTGTCCAGAAATGGTTTACAGGGAGAGTTCCTTATTCCCCTAGACACACCTCAAAGGTGTGTCCAAAGCTCTGACCAGGGGAAGAAAGATTCAGTCATGTTGAATTTTAGCAGAGCTGGGCACTGCCGAATTGTTTAGGGCCAAACCCCCAGAGTCAGAGTAGATAGGGTTGCCCCTGGGAACTTTTCACTATAGTACGGGGACATTCCCACCCAAAAGCTAATGCTAGGCATAAACTGATCCCATTGGGCACCTTCTTCAGGACACCTTTGCATGTGGAAGACAAAAGAAGGACTGCCCCCGCTGATGAATCTGAAGAGAGACCCCAAAGGCTAGACTTGCTCCCATGTGTAATAAGGATGCAGAAGTGAACTCCAAGGGTGAGTTGGCTGGCCTCCAGTTTAGCTACAGAGACTCAAAAACTGCGAGAAGCCCAGCTTCCTGAAGAGCCTAGCTGACCAGTTCCAACTAGTCCTGCCCTGGACCATATTGGTGGCTTCACTTGGAGTGAGTCCTGAACCCCGAGTGGTGTCCCTAAAGTCGAGGATCCCCTTAGATAACTGCCAGAGTGCACTCCTCTTGCCTTACCCTAAAAGATGGGACTAGGAAACTTTTTCAAGGATTTTTGCCAAAAGAACCAGAGGCTATAATTGGATGTCGAACTGTCGGTCGGACTAAACTTGTTGGTTTGTCACATTTAAAGGATCCGGTCTTCCAAAAAAATGCCTATTTCCAAATGCAGAGCACTTCACCAGGACAAACACAGAACAAACCAGGGCAAACACCTTTCTTGGCCTGATCTTCAGACTTGACTGTTCAGGTTTTCCCACCTTTGACATCAAGAGCCTCAAATTCTGCCAAAGGTGAGGCTCCCACTGAGGTCCTGCACTGCAGCCAGCTGCCGTTGACGAGTCTCTCTCGAGGTCCAGCTCGGACTCCAACTGATCAACAAAGCTTTTCTCCATGAAAAAGACTAAGTCAGAAGGTGATTTTTCCACCAGACTGAACCTGGCCCCTTGTATGCAATCCATGTTCCATTGGAGTGTGCCTTAACGTTTTGGCCCTGTCTAGCACAACCAGATACCAGACAGCTGGCACTTTGCGCTTTTCGGTTCTAGAAACCCAAAGCTTTGAAAAATCATCTCACTGGTTCCCTACATCAGATTTTTGTAGCTTTGTTGTCTATTTGGTCATTAAAGTCTACTTTATTTTTTATAAATTGAAGTAGGATTTTTACTAAATTGGGTTTTCTACTTTTTAATTGTTTTGGTACTGATAAATGCTTTACGCATTTCTCCTAACCTAAGCCAGTCTGCTCTGTGCTACAGCTTTCAAGGGTTGAACTTAGGTTTAATTATTGAGACCAAATTGGACCTTGTCAGGAATCATGCCATTATTACTTGAAGAGGACTACCATCCATACACATACTGAAGACAGTCCTTATAGCTCATAACAATCATTGTAGATCGGATGCTTCCATCATCATCTCCATCTTAAGAGTTTGAATCTCTTCCAATCAGATCATGTATTCTGTTCAGATAGTTTTCCTCATGCCTCCCTTCTTGACCTATTTGAGGCGTGGCTTCAGGGACTGGCACTAACGTTGCCAAGTCTGGAGCCAAAGAAGGAGGCACTGGTGGCACCAGTAGAGGTTGTGCCGGTCATGGTATAGTCAGTTGTCCAGGTGGTGTGAATCCGAGTGGCGTTGACCCTCACATAATGGTGGTCTTTCTTGGCAATTTATGGGCATGCAATGAATGATCCCACTACTGGTAAAAGGCTAACCTGGCACCATGGCACTAGCTCTGGCGTGATGTTGGTTTCGAACAAATTGTGGTCAGTCTTGACATAGGATGCACATTCACTGCACAGAGGCAACTTAACTTCTAGTTAGGTCAAAATATCCTGGCAGTATGAAGATCTTGCCATTCGGTGGGGACACAGTGCACAATAGTGGCCACCTCTTGCATAATGTTCCCCATAGCACAACAGTTAATAAGTCTTTGCATATTAAAGTCATCCGTTGCACAATGGTGGTTCTGGCTCTATGGTAGAAATTCTTGCCATGTTGTGGGACTACATAGCACAACTCAACAGACCCCTCATATGCCTCTAGAGAGACATCTGCTATAAAGCTGGCATCTGCATGAATTTGGCAATTTAGGACACAGTGGGTATGTGTGGCATTATGGTGCCCATACTGGGACAAAGTTGGCCCTGGCTTAATGGTGTCAATTCCTAGCTTGTGGGCAGCTATG
This sequence comes from Pleurodeles waltl, assembly GCF_031143425.1. NCBI lineage: Eukaryota > Metazoa > Chordata > Amphibia > Caudata > Salamandridae > Pleurodeles > Pleurodeles waltl. Next base: position 606,793,694 of record NC_090436.1, on the reverse strand, counting down.
GTGTGATGGTGCCAAGGCACAAATATAAACAATTCTTGCAACAGAGTTTAAGCAGGCCCAAACAATTCAAAAACGAGTGCAAGTGAACACTGTAACATGTACACTGATGTACATACTTAAAAAAATACAGGAAAGATGTGTGTTTGTTAATGCCCAGGTATTAGAGACGGTGTTGGGCAAGGAGAAACTTGCTGCATTTGTAAATGCTTGCGTTCATTTGTTTGGGTTCATCCCTGCCAGGACCTGGATTACGTAAAGCACAGTTTATAGGGGAAGTTCAATGCCATCTTTTTTAAGTGTTTCCAACTTCTGTGTTAATACATTTTCAGTCATCTACAAAGTTTAAGGCTAATTTATGTTTTTTTAGAGAAAGTCTGTGACTGATAATTTTGTTTTGTGTATCCTCAATATCACTGGTTAGATTTCAAATGCTTTGCCTTGTGTGGAAGAAAATACTGAGCAACAGTCTGAGTTGCACATCGTCTTGAAATATAGAAGTAGTATATCAATCACATTTCTACTTGCAAATCATTGTACAGCAGTAGAGAGGCTCAACTGTCATGGTGTAATGTACATCTTATAGCTCAAACTTTATGGGGTAACTTGCCTAAAACACTTCAAGATTATCTCGAGACTACATCTTGACAGTGTACATTCACTCACCCTAACAACTAGATTGACTTAACATTTAAAAACCATACTAATTACACAACTCTTTGGACTCAATTTGGACAGGGTTATTATTTGCACATTTGAGTACTCGTATATTTTACGGCTCATAACTTACACTTTATAGTTCTCAATTGTGCTTTGGATGAATACCATTCACCATAAAGTACTGTCACTCAACAATACTGATGCAAATTTACCAAAAAGGCTTTCAGATATCAAAAAATGTATTGCAAGAAGCACATATAATATTTATAAGATTAGACATGCCATTCGCCTACTGCCTAATGAAGACTGAGATGAGATACACTACCTGTGAAGAACGTATTCAGGACATCGTCATTAAAAAAATACAAGGAAAAATGCAAAAAAAAGTACTGCAGCTAAGTTAACATATTAGACAGGCATTTGACTGTTAAGTTATCGTCTGTCTCAAGTGCAATATTGTGCAATGTCAGTATGTATTTTTATGATAGCATTTGTAAAAACAAATATTAGTGGAATAGATTGGCAAAAGTGTGTGTGGACAGTGAATTATGCTGCAAGTGTGTTCTCTTGCAAGTCCATAAGCAAAGACTTAAGCCGTAGCTGAAGCAACAATGCAGATTTTATTAGTTATTATAAACAGTTATTATAAACAGGCCCAAATAAGGAGATTGTCAATTGATGTTAAATTATTTTAATAAATGTGTACCCCTGGCTTAAAAAAACCTCACAAAAGCACTTGCTAAGGCATGGAGCGCCTTTATGGCTATGCTCACTAGTGGGTATCTAAATATGATCATTTCTTTTATTTCCCTGTTCACATTCCATCTTTATTTGAATACTATTGTTCAGCACTATTACAGTATAGTCTACTCTATAAGAAGTGATATAAAAAATAATGCATCAAAACAAAAAGCAGTATATTACAGGCTACTTAACTGATGAAGATCCTTGTATAGTCTTGCTTGGGAGAGGTAAGGCCAGTGACAAAAACTGTTTTAACTGTGCCAAGCAAGTCCCTAAAGGGGTCATAGTTACTGCTGCAATGCATTTACCTTGGGTTCATGGGTAGGGGGACGACCTGGCATGGAGGCACATTCTGAACAGGACTGTAAAATATTCAGGACAAAGGGTAAAAATTCAGGACAAATGCCAGGACAAAATGTCATTTTTAGGGACACATCCGAGGAGAGGCCATACCCCACTACTTTAGCAGTGTATCTATTTACTACTTTCTAAATAGCACTATTTATTCACTATGGTCATTTTGTGACTGCTTCTAGGTATACTAAATATGGGTGACACATTATATCCTTATTTAATAGTAAATTAATGTCTTTGAGCATGGTGTCAAGGTCATCAACCCTCCTCAAATTTACCCAATCTTTCTTGGAGAGAAAGCAACAGCAACATTTTGATTAGGTTTCTAAACATGTTAAAAACCCATGGCTAACAACTGGGAAACCTGACCTCCTGCTCGTCAAAAAAAGGTGAACAAAAACATCTGGCTCACCTTAACCACCAGTGAACTTTAAACCTTAAACAAATTAATGGGACGGAGCAGATGGTGTGGGTGACAGTCTCACACCGACAACTTATCTATAGACTCAAAGCAATAGTGTGTGCTTCTGGGGCTCTGTATTTACCTCAGAACTGGAAGCCAGGACTACCATTCAAACAGAATTAAAGAGGAGGATAAAATCAAGATCAGATGGGAGATTGTCAGAAATGTGGTCTTTCCACAGCAACTAAATCAAAGGCATGTTGCTAAGAAGTGGATAAATAAGGATGAGAAGAGTAAGGTGGGGAAGTTCCTCAAATTAGACGAGATGGGCCTGTCAGGAATACTGGAAAATAATGTTCACCAGGAATGTTATCTCAGCAGACAGGAGAGAAACATGAGAGGCACTGACAACTGGTTGAATAAGCAACATTCACCCCCGCAAACTCTTCTGGTGAAGTAGTCCCCCCTTTTCAAACTCCTGAGGGGTGAGCAGAGGCCAGACCCCTTGGAAGGTTATGTTGAAAAATTGCACACTCTGGGCCTGTCTTAAAAAGGTTTAGCAGTCGAGCCAAGGCCAAACCAGTCATCTGGTAAACTGCCAAAGTACACAGAGAACCACAAAAATATTTGGGATATAAATTACACAAACAAAATGTAAGAACATGATAACGATTTTAAAATGTAAGAAGTGTTTCTTTAATATAAGGTAATGTTTTCCCCTTTATGTACAATTAGACTCCAGATTGAACTGGGAATCAGTTACCTTTCGACACCTACAGATTGATATCTACCATTCCACCACTGATTTGCAGAATAGAAATCTGGGCAATCTGTGTGTCTTCCTGGGTGTCTGGTCGTCCCCTGCATGAGATGGGGTTTACTCATAAAGACTTTAAGGAGGACTTACTGCACTACTCATTTTTTCCTAGTGAGCATTCTACAAAAAACTACCTGGGGTTATTTCACAAAGCTTTTTCTTGCCTTACTAGACCTGTAAACTCACGAACATGAAGAAATCCTATGCTCCTGCACTACCTTTACTAGGCCTTCACACTCTCAGAGGACGGCTATGCTTGGGGCAACTCCGTCAGTGGCATTCTGCAGTCCTCTCAAAATTGGGAAATTTGTTTTTGGACGACAAGCTATCATATTTCCAAACCAGTAAGGCAGTCTACAATCTTCACCCGAGTCAACTCCTTATTTACGAACACCTTAAACAATCATTAAATACCCTATTTCATGTATGCCACCTAGCACAACCACACATGAGGTGTGCCAAACACTCTACACCATAGGCACTGGCGGCACACTGATGAGATGGGTGTACAGAGCTTTTCGCAACATGGAGACCACACCACGGCTTCTCTCCACTCTATCTTGGAGAGTGACATGGCCAAACCCCTGCACGATACGGATTGGACTGACTAAAAAATTGGACTATTGCCGCAAAGTAATCTGCCACTGCCATTTTAAGAATAATAAATGTAATATTCTGAACTAAGTCTACTTTACACCTGCCCAAATTTGCAAAATATACATGGAAGCTGTAGCTGCATGTCCTTGCTGTATAATATAGGCTGCTTTTCTCTCATCAAGTGGGAGAACACATATCTCAATACTTTACTAAATTGTCTATCACTACCATTTAGTAGCCTGCTTCATTCTTATACATTTGGCTACCATAAAGCCTACTAGGACACCTCCTTAGGACAGGTCCAGTGAAAGACAGATAAGGAATCCGAGACAAACCCATAATGAATGATAAGTGAAGGCTAACATAAGCCTTCCTCCTGAGGCGGACCAATGACAGACAGTCAATAGAGGAATAAAATGAGGTTTGCAGTTGTTGGACAGCGCGTTACTACAGCGTATGTGCAGGAAAAGGCAAGAAGAGCCCATCATCTAGAGAGTAGAGGACACTGCACCTCATACCTCAAGATGCTGGATGCACCTCTGGGCTGAAGCCCACGCATAAAATTGGCAAGAAATGTTCTAGAAATAATGCATTTGGGCCCCACTTATTCTATCAAAGGGATTTTAAGACTGTGTGTCTAGAAACCATGGATATTTGCCCAAATACAGCCTTGTACTGTTGACGTATATAGTTGAGTAAATGAGTCGTCTTTAGGACCAAGGTTAGCCAAGATCTTATGATTTTTCTAAAATTATATATGTAATATACTTATCGAGAGACACTTTCAGTCAGCCCTCTTCATTCATTGGCCTGCTTTGGTCTAAATTACATTTTTCTTCCACCCATTACAGCATACAGCATGGGGCAAGGGGTCAGCCTATTTAAGCCACTCTCTGTGGTACCTCAAAACAAAATAAGCATTGAAAAAGCCAAATGTCTGGCAGACCTCTTGGCTTTGCTAACTGGTTTTATTATAAATATTTCAGTAGTTATGAATATATATATATATATATATATTTTTTTTATAGTGCAGCAGCATTTTACATATGTCCTTTACAAATTAAAACAATTTCCAGAACGGAAAAGTTGATAATTCCACATGATTGAAAAGCACTGGCTTAAACTACTGCAAAACATTTTGCTATATTTTCACATAGGAACAACATTCATAAAATGTGCATGGATGAAAAATATATCAGAAACTTCGTGAATCACACCAGAAAGCGTGTTCAAGGTGATGACAAGGTGTATTATTCACAGAATCGAACTGCACGGGCTCGCATAGGAACATGTTCACATAAAACAATGGTGCAGTGAGTATTTCTGAATGTAGTCGTGTAGCACTATCTGAACACTCTTGGAAACAGCAAGAGAGTGAATGAGCTGCCGATAGCACAGCTCTGCAACACAGCAGCACCCGCAGCTCGGTTTCTGAGTGAAGCTGTCTACAGCTCTTGCACCAACTCTCACATTTACCCAGGCCCATTCTATACCTGTGCATAGTGTTCATGAATGTCCGAGTTCAGCCGTCTGCACCTCATGCACTAAGTGATAAAGTTAAGGAATTATGCTCAGAAAAAGGTGCACACGGGGCGTGTCCAAGATGGCGACCGGGTCGGACGCATAAATCGCAGCTCCGACCCGGCCTAAAATAATAATCCTCTACAAAGACCCTTGACCCGCTGTGGGGTCGAGAACCATCCCCCCCAGCCGCGAAACCAGCGTGGCGGGGGCGGCGGCGAGCGGAGCGGCGAGTGAGCTGCCTGGGGCGCTGGGCTCGCTTCTGTTCTGCGGGGCGCTCGGAGCGGCCATTACTGCCACGCGACCGCATTGAGCGGAGACGGGGGTCACAGATTACTGGGCTAGTTCACAGATTACTGGCACTGCCGGGGGTCACGGACGCGCGGGTGCTGCGGGCCCGCCGCGATCGGCCTCCACGCAGGAGCTGGTGGCCTGAGCCTCCCCTCAGCCCTCGGCGAGGAGCGAGAGGCAGAAAGCAGGGCTCGTGGTGAGCAAAAGCGGAATTACCGGCTCTCTCTGCCCCAGATCCTGCCACTGTCGGAGGCCCTAGGATATGGTGATATGCTCTCGGAGAGCCTCCGGCGCTTGGGGCGCTCGGCTCGCTGCTGATTTGTGGAGCGCTCGGAGCGGCCATTGCCGCCACGCAACCGCGCTGGGCGGAGACCGAGCGCTGACTGCACTAAAAAGGAGGTGCGGTTGGAGCCGCGATCGTGCGGAGTGTCGGGGATCCCCGTAGGCGGTAAGTGGCGGCTCGTTTGCGCTATTGCTTCGCCTCGGGGGCCTCGCTCCATTGATACTGCGGCCGGCAGTGGATACGACGGCTGCACAGGCACTACATAACTCTCCTGTACTCCTCTAAAAAACTTGTGGGCTATCATTTAACCAGGGCGATAACCAGGAGGCTACCAGTCATATAGAAATAAGGACAATTGAAAGGCTAGCCCAGGATTTAACCACCAGTGGCTGTAGCCACAAGGGAACAAAACACCCCATCACACTAGAGGCAAACAAAGAAAAGTTAAGCCAAGTTGGAAGACCTGAGAAAAGATAATATTACTACAATGTAAGACATTAACAGGAACACAACTAGCAATAAACTGTAGAAGTGACTGACCCAAGAGGCGCCTACCAGTAAGTGTGAGGTAGGAAAAGAGCGGACCGCCTGACATCCTCAAGCGCTGAAGCGCAGCTAAACCTTTCAGCACCATTTTAATCACGCTACCAGCATTAAAGCACCTAGCCAATGCGATAAAATCAAGCAACGCAACGTTAAATCCAAAGACCAACAACAGCATTGCACAAAAAACACCTAATGGGAAAACCAAAGACTCCACGAGCGCCCCCTGGAACCATGGATTCTGCTACGCCGCCCCTATCTTCCGGGGCCTCAGACACATATCAAGCCCTTCAGAAAATGGAAGGGACATTGCAAACGCACTCAGCACAATTCGAAAAAGTGCTACAAGCCATACTCGAGACCAAAACAACCTTGGAGGCGAAGATTGGCTCAATCACAGAAGATGTTAACTTGCTCCGCACGAACCAACAGGCGCTGGTGGAAAGGGTCGCTGAGCTGGAAAAAGACTCGTTGCACCTCACGCCATCTATGCGTGAGGTTAAGTCACAGCTGGGTGCTATAAAGACAGAAGTTGAGACACTTAAACGCAGAGCCGAGGAAGCCGAAGGCAGATCACGTCGAAATAACATCCGGTTCGTGGGATTTCCGGAGCGCGTCGAGGGCCCCAGCACAGAACTCTTTATCGAAAAATGGCTGACGGAATCGGTATTGAAAAATAATGTCCCAAAGTTCTTTTCCATAGAGCGCGCCCACAGGGTCCCGGGCAGACCTCCACCACCGGGAGCATATCCACGTCCCCTCATAGCAAAATTACTGAACTACCGTGATAGAGACCTTATACTGCCACTATTCCGAAAAGCAGGCCCAATGCACTTTGAGAACACGCAAATAACCGCCTACCCGGATTTTACAGTAGAGGTACAAAAAAAACGAAACTCATTCTACCGGGTCAAGGAGCGTTTGAGAGAGCACAATATCAAGTACTCCTTATTGTTCCCCGCTAAACTTCGCATACAAGACAATACCCGCACTCTATTCTTCTCTACGCCTGAAGACGCATGGACATGGCTTCACGCAAAAGGTCTAGCTGACCCACTATCACCCAATGATAAAAGCCTACCTCCAAGGGATAAACGCAGACCTCGCAGTAAACATGATAACAAACCTACTCCTGAACAATCGCGAGTTGAACGATCGCTATTGCTACAGTCTACATTGTGATTTGCCAACGCATCACCGACATCCTTATCTGGACAATCAGAAACAGATCCTGACCCAGAGTTAAACTCCGACTCGGCGGAGTCTGCCCGCGGCCCCAGCCTTACTCCACGTACAGCAGATGACATTTGTTAAATATTTTCCCCTGTAGATAGGTGATCGCCTCATCCGCTACTCCTGTCTAGATACTTCCGTAGTTTGTCATCACAAAATTACTTTCCCTAACTCGTGTGGTCGGCTTGCTGCCGCTCCTGCTCGGCATGGATACCAACTTGCGCAAAATGGGCCGGGTCTAAGACACTCATCCACCTGCAGTCTTGGATAACCCCCCCGCTCCATATGGACCGTTACCCTAATTCGACAAGTTTTGTTTCCTTCCTGTTATTATTGCAACTGCTGCTAAGTATAGTAGATTTTATAGTTGTAGTTGAATGTAATGTTTTATTGTTATATGTATTGACATGTACTATTTACAGAGCGTCACAACACAATATACACCTAAGAGGCAGGTCACACACTCCAGTGACTAGGAGGCTAATTGACAAGTATGCGTTTCTAAGGACAAAGAAATTCAGGTTTACGCAGCCACAGGCGGTATCCCCCCATATTGACTCACTTAAATTCCATGGCATCCCAAAATCAGCGCTATACCACACACTATAAAATTCTCACATGGAATGTAAAGGGCATGGCATCCGCAAGCAAAAGGCAACGGATTTATACATACCTCAGGAGGCACCAGATACACATAGCGATGCTGCAAGAAACCCATCTAGTTGAGTCCTCGCTGGCATATACCAAAACGAAATGGAAAGGCCAATTATACGGGACCACCTTCTCAACATATGCTAGAGGAGCGATAATCTGGATAGCCCCCGGGGTTCCATACACTATGTCCCGCACGCAATGTGACCCAAACGGGCGGTACGTGGTACTGGAGGGTACTTTAGATGGAGTCCCCCTAGCCCTGATAACATTATACACTCCTAATACAAATCAACAAGACTTCCTCAAGGCACTGGGTAGCAGCATGCTCAGCGACCCCGCAACAGATGCCATATGGGGCGGGGACTTTAACTGCGTTCTAGATATCTTGAAAGACCGTTCTACCCCTCCATTAACTCACGCCCCGGCTAAACGAGCATCGCTTGACCTGGCAGATTGGGCATCTAATAATAGGCTAAGTGAAATCTGGAGAACTTTTCATCCCACACTACGTGAGTACTCTTTCTATTCACCAGTGCACAAACTTCACACCAGGTTAGATATGTTCTTCGCTACACCTAACATAATCCCAAAGGTAGCTACATCTGGCTACCTAGCCCGTACTCTATCAGACCACAACCCACACTACTCAACATTGCTCTGGGGCTACATACATGCCCGTATTCCAACATGGCGCCTGCAGCCAGACGCCCTGACTGACCCCCCTTTTAATACTGAATTGGCCACATGTCTGTCGTCCTATTTCTCTCTAAATAGAAACACAACATCAACCCGAGCAACTGAGTGGGATGCCCATAAAGTAGTAATTAGAGGGCATTGCCTGGCAGCATCTGTGGGCATTAAGAAAATGCTGACCACAGAGTTATTAAAATTAGAATCCGAAATACATAGGGCGGAGATCGAAGTCTCAACAAATAATACCCCACTAGAAACACTAATCTCACTGAAAGCAAAATACAGAGAAACGGATGACAGTCTTAGCAAGCATGACTACAGACACTTCAAAACGAGACAACACGCCGAGGGGGACAGATCGGGCAAACTGCTGGCGTGGCTGGTGCGTCAATCTCCGCAATCGTTGCCGATAGGGGCTATCAAATTACAAACAGGAATAGTGGTTAACACTCAAGCTGATATTAACAAGGCCTTTTACACGTATTATCACTCGTTATACTAATCCTCTATCCCCCCTGCAGAACAACAACTGGCTGAATTTCTAGCTCAGATCCCTCAAAATTCAAATATTGTCAATAATGCTGACATGCTAGACGGCCCCATTACTATTGAGGAGCTTCGCTTGGCCCTCTCCCAGATGGCGCGCGGCAAGACCCCTGGCACAGATGGTCTACCACTAGAATACTATAACTCACAAAGCACTCATCTACTGCAACCCTTACTAGAGGTGTTTAATGAAGCACGAAATAGAAAACAATTACCAGACTCTATGAGGGAAGCATTAATAGTGGTCCTACCAAAACCGGGACGAGATCCACTGGATGTTAGATCATACAGACCACTCTCTCTTTTGAACTCGGATTGCAAACTCCTAGGGAAAATCCTAGCAAATAGATTGCTCCCCCATTTGCCGCACTTAATACACCCTGACCAGTCGGGGTTTATCCCGGGTAGAAACACCTTTCTTAACATAAGGCGCCTAATCCGTATCATGCAAAATACCACTGACCCAAATAGTGTGACCGTGTCACTAGATATAGAGAAGGCGTTCGACACACTAGGTTGGGAATATTTATTCCGCACCTTCAAGGCGTTCGGCTTCCAGAGTGGCTTTATCAACTGGATTGCTACACTATATTCTAAACCAATAGCCCGAGTTAAAACCGGTCAGGTAGTGTCGGAAGCCTTTCCTGTAAATAGAGGAACCAGGCAGGGCTGCCCGCTTTCTCCATTGCTTTTCGCAATAGCTATGGAACCACTCGCAATTAAGCTCAGGGGATGCGCACAAAGATGGGGCATACGGGAGTTTGACACATATCACATAATATCATTGTACGCAGATGATGCCCTGATATACTTGCGCAATCATTTTATCTCCCTTCCCGGGATAATGCGCATACTGAATATGTTTGCTCTTGTCTCTGGCTTACATGTGAATTGGTCTAAATCCTGTATCTTCCCTCTTACTTGTTTGCCCTCTGTACAGCGAGCGTCTCTCCCCATGCATCAACTACCAGGGACACACCAGACCTTCAAATATCTGGGTGTTCAAGTATATCACTCTATGTCAGATCTAAGGGAAGGTAACATAGACAGGCTGCTTCGCTCCACCCGAGGCTCCTTGATATTTCGGAGTTCCTTACCTCTATCGCCAATGGGCCGGACAGCAATAGTCAAGATGCTAATATTACCGAGATTTTTATATTATTTCTCCGCACTTCCGGTGATCTTGCCGCGTTCGTTTTTCCACAAAGCGCATTCCCTGTTAACTGACTTGCTCTGGGGCAGAGACAGACGCAGAGTAGCTCTAACTACCACACACTATCCACAAGAAGAGGGGGGCCTGGGCATGCCGAACCTTGAGCTGTATTATGCAGCAGCCCAACTTCAGTGGGTCACTAAATGGCTCAATGAACCATCCAATACAGAGTCCACAGCTATTAGGGCTTACACAACCCCAACACCGACATTAACATGTTTACTAACGGGCCCCTCTCATCTACAACATAATACTCCCTTACTGGACTCGGCCAGACACTGCTGGAAGAGATACGTACAGGGCAAAGGGCAGCCCCTCCCCTATTCTCCCCTGCTCCCACTGCCACAGCTACCAGGTATCCAGGCCCTAACCTCTCATCATGACGTACGAGCGGTTAATACCCTGAATGTGGGAGATTTTTACTATGACTCCAGTGCAATCAGGTTTACAGACTTGGTTGCTACGGAGGTAATGAAACCGGGTGCCTTTCTGACATACAATGCCATAACTAATCTTCTACGTCACATATGGGGCTGCGGTCACAACGAACCAAAAGAATCTCCCCTGCTTACTACAATACTCTCTATGGGTGAGGCAAAACGCGCTGTTACCAAACTATATAAAATACTTCTAGCAGGTAGCTGCAAGGCCCTTACCCAGGTCAAGCACCGCTGGGACACCGTCCTTCCTGCACCAATTGCACAAAAATCCTGGGACACAGCCCTTAGTTCGATTAAGTTTGTATCTCGCAACTCCAGATTAAGATACACGCAATTCAATTATGTGCATCAAGCATATCTCTCCCCAGCTCGTATTCATAAAATATACCCAGGCGCTAATTCCATATGTCCGAGATGCGCTACCCCGCAGCAACTTTCTACCATATGGTCTGGGAATGCCATGCAATTAACACTAGCTGGAACCGCGTTGTTGCTACAACCGCAGACGTGGTAGACCTGCTATTAACCCCTACTCCAGTATCTTGTTTGCTTAACATACGCCACCGCACAAAAGGAGATAAACATATCCACAAGTTTGTGGATCTGGCGTTTGTGACTATAAACGCCTGATAGCTACACATTGGAAGGCCCCAAATGCCCCTTCTCATTCCCTCTGGCTGCGAGACCTGCACGATTACGCACTGGCGGAATCTCAAACACTAAGGCAATTACAAAACAGAGGTCAGGCACAAGGCGGGACTGAAAGCTGGGACCTTTTTGTAGTCAGAATTGAATCCAGAGATGACAAATATCCACCATGAGAAAATCCCTTTAATACTCCTGGGACACGCTATTACTAAAATTAACCATAATAATCAAGTTTGCTGAAAACAGTCTCATCCTGCTGTAACGCCATGCCTAACCCATAACTTATTTTCCCGCCAGACGCCCCCTGCAACTGTCAGCTCCCTACACCACAGCGCATACATAGTAATGAAGCCCTTAATGCCTACATAGTCATACGCTCTCAATATTATATTTGACGCTAACATACATATTTAAGAATAATAACCTTTATGTCAAGTGTTATTTGTTATATAATGTTAATTGAAAGCCAGTACACTAAAATACAGCTATGTTGTACAGCGTAATGTACAAACGTTAAGAAAAGCATATGGAGTGGGAAGCTGGGCATTCTCTCACCAAGCCTTATGTACTGTACTGCTATTCTCGTACCCTGTTTTGTATTAAGCTTAATAAACAGATTTAAAAAAATAAAAAAAATAAAAAGGTGCACACATGCGTTCTGTGCCTACTTGACCGAGATGTAGTCGCAAATGAACACGGGTGAACATTGGTCATAATAAGGACCATATTAGCAAGTCACTGAAAAAACGTTTTGTGCTCTGTGATATGGACCATGTTGGCTAGTTGCTTAACGTTTTCTGCTCTGACAGCAATATTGGGTGACTTAGTTATAAGTAGCACACATCGACTGTTCTGTAGTTTACTTGGCTTAATAACTTTTGTCCCTTTCAGCAAGTTGTTGTCACCTCATTTTGCCTGAACTCTTACAAAGACTGCACCGTAATCTTTCGAAAGACTTATTAATAGGCAACATACTGTAAACAAAAAATGTCCCCTACCAAGATTCTTGTCCAGCCACTGGTGTCCTTCGATCAGTTGGTCGATTATCGAAAAATAATGGGCCGAAGCTTCGTCAGTCATGACCCAGCCTCCAGTAACAATTTCAAATTGCCCATCTTCCACCAATCTGTGGGGTATTAAGAAAATTATTAGACATTTATTAATGGACATAAACATGTAATGACAGCTACATATTTAAAGTATTACCAAAGTCAAATAGGAGACAAACCTATCAGGACTGCAGTTATCCACCTCTCATTTACCACGGAGTATTATAAGACCCGTAAGATGAGGGCAGAATTTGTCACTGAATCAACTTGCAGGCGACAGGCAGGTAAACGTGAGTAGTGCCTTGAGGAGGCGCAGCCTTACTTTCGGTAAGCAACAGCGCGCTGTACAGAGCGAGAGGAGGTAAACATACAAATATGAAAGCAAAGCCGGGGTGAGAAAGGACGACAGTTACTGAGCACTCGAGTGCTTGGGGAGTTTAGCACTGGCAGTGAGGACACGATGTGAAATGAGCAGTCTCCGGCTGGAGAAGAATGTGTTGCTTTTCGTCGTCTAGTTGGCTGACTTTACTTTTGCAAGCAACTGGTTCAAGCATCTGCAAGATGATGCTGCATGATGAGTTTCGTAAAATTATTTAAAGCGGTGCGAGTCCATTGAGATGACATCTGTTTCGATACCACAAGAGTGTAGCTACAGAAGAACTGTTTGCATGCGTCTCCTACATACACGTGTTCAGAATGGCAGCCACGGAAGTGTGATTAGTTGGGGGTGAGATTCCATGTTTTCGGATGCTTAAAAACAAGCTAATAGGTAGAGAAATGCTTTAAGGGAGCCCGGTCATCCCGACGGATTGTTGAGGCCTGGGAGGAATGCTTTCCTTCTACTGGTGTGCAAGACGACGATGTTCTAGACGGTGACTTGGAAGTTTGAACCTAGAAATTAGGATAGGATTTTCAAAATCAGCATACCTGACGCCAAGTTTTCAAAAAGCCCTGGAAACAAAATGATTTGGCACAGATTGTGAGCTGCTGTTAAGCCACACCTTTGAGAAAATTATTACTTTGCTATTTGAGAACAGAACAAACTGAGTTGTTAGTGTGGAGTACGAGGCATTTTGAAGCTATTCAAGGCGGAAGTGGATGTGAGGAACTGACTGAGGGGTGTGGAAATTAATAAAATATTTACTTGTCCACAGGACAGGATGCCCCATAAAATCTACTTGTACTGTAACAAAATCCACTTGTCCCTTTGATGCCATGAATTGCGCTGACAAATTATGTCAGCAATCTCATTATATAAGAGCTCTGATTATAGCTTCTCTGGTTATGCCAGGACTCATAATATAGTAGAGTTTGAATACTAGCAAACTCCTTATTTTGCCTCCTTTACACAAATGTGCATAGAGAGGCTGTAGATAGCAGTAAGCAATAGTTCCAGGCTTGGAATGCCTTTTGAGTCTTTGCAAATCTACAAATTTGCATGTTTTAGGGGCTTTACCAGGTCTTCTCTAATTGTTTTACATACTGAGAAAGCTTGGAAATGCATTCCTGACAGTTGGGGGGAAAAAGTCATTGTAGAGAATGCAAACTTCTAAATGCTCAACAGATTTTCACATGAGCAAATCCACAAATACATATTTCCTTGAACTAAAATGCATTTCACAAACATTTTCTAGGGGTACCATTCCCTGGCCAACTTCTGTAAATTATTGGTAATTCATGAGTCGCGAATCTGCACTATTGCAAGGACGTATACCGAGGTTGCACTTATATGGCTTTCTTTTAAGAATTCGGCCCCTAATTGGGCCTGTCGGTAACTTTTGCTTTTATTATAGCTCTGTCTCTCTGTCTATTGGCTGGCTTCACTATGAGTGACAGCATTGTGCTCTTCCACAAGGAGCATATCAGCACACAAAGTAGTTTTGTTCAATGCCAGTACCTACTATGGAACTACTGTGGCAATCCTTGCTTTTTGAGACCAAAATATATTTTTGCTTTTGCCAATGAGGGCCCGGCAGCTCCCACAACAATAAACGTATACAAAAACCATGTCAAGACAAGGCACGCACTGACAAAACCAAAAGGCTGACGACCAATGTAAAACCTACTGACTTTGACAATGGTTGTTTATTTTCATGTGTCCCATAATCTTTTTGAATCTGGCTACACTGATTTTTCCATTACGGATATATATATATATATATATATATTTTTTTTTTAGAAATGCTAGCAAGCACCAACACATTTCACTAAATTATGCTTCAAAGAAATGGTACCTAAAATTTGACAAGAGCTTATCAATTTTTTTTTCCCTCACTGCATTTATTTCAATTAACATTTTGACTACGAAATTAAAGAATCCTCAATATTGCTTTCAAGCTTCTGTAAATATTTGCATTTAATCAAAGAGCATTCTGGAAGCATTAAACGTAGCCTCATATTGTTCAACTTTGCAAACGTGTGTAAACATTTTTATACTGGAACTACCATTCAGTAGTGCTGTCTGAGCTTACATTTACTTAGTGTGTGCTCACTCTAATAATAAAGGCTTTGCTTTAATGAACCATAAATAAAAGTTCGAACAGTTTTTATACATGGACACATTACCTTTACTGTGGAAAATGTCACTCCCTGATCCATAAACTGGCAGCCAAAGTGTTTGTGCTGCAGGGGTTTGGACCTACTTGTCCCAAGGACAAAATAAATATGAAACCCTGTTGTCCTTGACCCAAACAATATGTCCAGGGCATCGGGCAATAGGAATTCCACACCCCTGCAGGTAAAATTCTGGTTATCACTGTGTGCTGACGTTCATGCTTTTCACTTGGATCAGGATTTCTAGGTGGTTCATGAACAAGTACTGCATCTTGTGTGCCATTTTGGAAAAACGGGGGCCCGGCAGGTAATTAGAGGTGAAGCAGGATGAGGAGGTTTTCATTTAAATGACTCACAAGATTGCTGGGAGAAGCTAGTAAGGGCACCCCACCAGAGGCATTCAAGAACCCCCAAAGGCCTGACTACAGGAGTGCCAATAGCCCCACCTTATTATATCCACACTTTTACAAGGGAGCGCTGGACCCTTTAAACTGCTACTCTGGCTTCAACAGGGTTGCCTCATACCTTGTGGTTTTAAGGACGTACCAGAAACTATCTGCACTGTATACTGATGATACACAGGTTGTAGTTTCAATTTAAAAAAACAATGTCCACTCCAGTGACCTAAGTGCATTAGTTCAGTAAAGCAAATGGATGGACTACAGCTGTCTGAAATTGAATGCCTCAAAGACTGAAGTTATTCTGTTTGGCAATAATGAACAAGTTACTTACCTTCGGTAACGCCTTTTCTGGTGGATACACTAGCTACCTGTGGATTCCTCACCTAAAGAATTTACCCCCATGCGCCAGCATCCGACGGAAATTTTTCTTCTAGCTCTGCACGTCGACGATGACATCACAATTGCCCGACTCACACGTGATGCCGTATGACGTCATCCAGGCAATAAGAGGTCCTCGTCGGCGTGCAGACGTCAGTTATCACCATTTTTTACGTGCCTTTGAGGCGAACAGGTGAACACTGATACTACGTGTTTGACATGAACACATCAATCAAAACTTATATACATCACTTAATTCAACCAATGGAAAACATAACGAGTAGAAATAAACATCCTACTGTATACAGTTCTACAATATCAAATATATCTATATATCTACATATATATATATATATAAACAATTATATACACATATATAAATAATTGCATCGGTATATACATATCAACAACATACAGATGCTCACCCAAGGAAATCTTGGTAAGACAACCAGGCAACGGGGAGGTGGGTGGGACCGTGAGGAATACACAGTTAGATAGTGTATCCACCAGAAAAGGCGTTACCAAAGGTAAGTAACTTGTTCTTCTGATGGATACAACTACCTGTGGATTCCTCACCTAAAGGATAGAGTCCCAAAGCAGTACCGCACTCGGTGGTGGGTGCCTGAATGGTCAAACCAAGAAATCCTGCAGCACAGACCGTGCTAAGCGGCCTTGCAGATGTCAACCACAGGAACACCTCTAGCTAAGGCCGAGGAGGCCGCCTTAGCCCCGGTGGAATGGGCTCTTAACCCAACAGGAGGTACCTTCTTTGCTAACGAATACCACAATTTGATGCAAAGAATGACCCACCTGGAAAGCGTTCTCTTGTGGACAGCCTTGCCTTTCCTCTTCCCCACGTAACCGATGAAGAGCTGATCGTCCTGTCTGAACTCGCTTGTCCTGTCGACGAAGAAGCTCAATGCTCTTCTTGGATCTAGTCGGTGTAGCCTCTCTTCCTCCTTTGATGGATGAGGTGGAGGATAGGAGGAAAGTGTGATAGACTGTCCTAAATGAAAGGGTGTAAACAACCTTCGGTAAGAAAGCCGCCTTGGTCCTTAACACCACCTTGTCCGTATAAAAGGAAGTATATGGGGGTTCCACAATAAGAGCCTGGAGCTCACTCGCCCTCCTAGCTGACGTAATGGCCACCAGGAAAACAGTTTTTAAAACTAAAAACCTTAAGGAACATGAATGCATTGGTTCAAACGGTGAACCCATAAGAAAAGCTAACACTAAGTTCAAATCCCACTGTGGCATAACGAATGGAGTGGGTGGAAACTTGTTAATGAGACCCTTAATGAACCTCAAAACTATTGGGGACTTAAACAAGGAGGGTTAGTGTGGAAGGCACAGAAAGGCTGACAGCGCGGACAAATAACCCTTAACAGTCGCAACTGCACAACCCCTCTGCGCTAAGGATAGCGCAAATGACAAAATGTCAGATAAGTGGTCACGTAAGGGATCAATTTGAGTCTTTCCACAACAAGTCACAAATTTAGCCCACCTGCTTGCATAGACAGATTTGGTGGAGTGTCGCCTGGCCGATAATATAACATCCACCCATTCTGGTGGGAGAGAAAAAGTACTCAGATTGCCCCGTTCAATCTCCAGGCATGGGGGTGTAGAGCCTGGAGGTGGGGGTGTAGAGCCTGCCCCGGCAACTGCGAGAGGCGGTCTGCCCTGTGAGGGAGACGGAGCGGAGGGCACAGAGAGAGTTGGATAAGGTCTGAATACCACACCCTACTTGGCCAATCTGGAGCTATTAAGATGCCTTGGGCCCGGTCTTGGCGAATCTTCCTCAGAACCTGAGGAACCATGGGTATGGGGGAAACGTGTAAAGCAACTGACCATTCCCGGACATCTAAAACGCATCCCCCAATGCTCCTTGCACCGGATACTGGAGGCTGCAGACCGACGGGCAGTGCGCGTCCTCCCGAGTGGCAAATAGATCTACCTCAGGAAACCCCCACATCCGGAAGATGCAAAGGACAAGGTCTGGATGAAGACGCCACTCGTGATCGGTCGAGATGTGCCGACTGAGGCTGTCCGCACGTACGTTCAAAACTCCGGCCCAATGGTTTGCTAACAAGTAAATCCGATGATCCTGTGCCCAGGACCAGAGTCGCAGAGCTTCTCTGCAAAAAAGGTACGACCACACTCCTCCCTGTTTGTTTATATACCACATCGCGGTAGTGTTGTCCGTCAGGACTTGAACCAACCGACCACGAAGGGAAGGGAGGAAGGCCTTGAGAGCCAGACATATCGCCCTCAATTCCAACAGATTGATGTAAAACCTCTGTTCCACTGGGGACCAATGACCTTTGACCTCCAGGTCCCCCAGATAAGCTCCCCACCCTAGAGTGGAAGCATCCATTATCACTGTGGCCACTGGAGGTGGCAGCGAGAACAGCTTTCCTTGAGAAAGGTTGCCGACCGCAGCCCACCATCAAAGATCCACTGCAGCATCTCTGGAGATCCTGATCAATTCCTCAAGACCCCCTTTGTGTTGAAACCACTGACTGCAGAGGCACCACTGAAGAGCCCTCATGTGCCAGCGTGCATGAGTGACCAACAGAATGCAAGAAGCGAACAAACCGAGCAGACTAAGGACCTTGAGGACTGGAATGACCGCTCCATTCTGGAACATTGGAATCAGTGCCTGATTGTCCTGAATCCGCTGCGGCGGAGGAAAGGCCTGATTCAATATTGTGTCTAGTACTGCCTCTATGAACAGGAGGCGTTTAGAGGGCTCCAGGTGAGATTTGGGCACGTTCACCGAAAAGCCCAGATCGAACAACAACTGGGTTGTCGACTGCAGGTGACAAAGCAAGAGCTCCGGAGACTTGGCTTTGATCAACCAATCGTCCAGGTAAGGGAATACTACTATCCTCCTCCTTCTGAGCTCTGCTGCAACCACCACCATCATCTTTGTGAAGACTCGAGGTGCAGAAGTAAGACCAAACGGAAGGACCGCAAACTGATAGTGTTGCGATCCCACCACAAATCGCAGATACTTCCTGTGTGACTTGAGAATCGGGATATGAAAGTAAGAATCCTGCAAGTAGACAGACACCATCCAATCCCCTTCCTTCAATGCCAAAAGCACATGTGCTAGGGTCAGCATTTTGAACTTTTCCTGCTTGAGGAACCAATTCAAAATCCTCAGGTCCAGGATTGGCCTCAACCGACCATCCTTTTTGGGGATCAGGAAATATCTTGAATAACAGCACTGACCCCCTCTCCTGCTCTGGAACCAACTCTACTGCACCTTTCGACAAAAGGACTAGAACCTCCTGTTGTAATAAAAGGAGATGGTCTTCCAAACAGAAGGATGGGTGAGGAGGGATGAGAAGGGGAAACTCCCGAAAGGGAAGAGTATAGCCTTTCCCCACAATATCGGTGACCCAGGAGTCCGATGTTATTGACTCCCACATGTGGAGAAACTGAGACAATCTCCCCCCTACAGGAGATGCATGCAAAGGGGTTGATGGAGGACTAAGTCTGCTTTCCCTGCTGCACCCCTCCGGAGGAAGAGGAAGAGGCAGAGTGCTGCTGGTGGCCCCTCTGGTACGAACCCTACCCCTTCCCCTATATATTCTATAGGAGTGAGTAGAGGCTGCCTGCTGGCCTGTCTGCTGAAATCTCCCTCGAAAGGAAGAGGCACACCCAAACCCCCGAACCTCCTGAATGCGCGTGAAGGAGTGCAGGTGGAGGCCTGCAAGTCTAATGATTTTGCCATGGCCCTACTCTCCTTCAACCGCTCCAAGGCAGAGTCAGCCTTTGTCCCAAAGAGTTTATCTCCATCAAAGGGTAAGTCAAGTAGGGTTGACTGCACATTGGGAGAGAATCCTGAAGATCGTAGCCAGGCATGCCTTCTTGTTGCTATGGACGTGCCCATTGCTCTGGCCATGGAATCAGACGTGTCAAGTCCAGATTGAATAACCCGAGTTGCCGCTGCCTGAGCGTCCGTCAGAAGGTTCAAAACCTCCTGAGGCAAACCAGGATGCGTCGTCTTGGCCTCGTCCATCAGGGCATAGATGTACCTGCCCAAGATACAGGTTGCATTCGTTGATTTCAGGTCCATGCTGCATGAAGAGAATGCCTTTTTTGCCGATTTGTCCATTCTCTTGGATTCCCTGTCCGAAGGAACCCCTGGGAAAGATCCTGGAGCTGTGCGGGAGGAACATGAGGCCTGCACAACCAAGCTCCCTGGAGTTGGATGTTTTAACAAGAAAGCTGGATCGCCAGGAGCCACCCGAAACCTCCTTGCAACTGACCTATTCACTGCTGTCGAAGTCACAGGCTTCTTCCACACCTCCATTATCGGGTCTACAAGTGCCTCATTAAATGGAAGAAGTGGCTCCGCCATAGCTGAAGAAGGGTGCAACACTTCAGTGAGAATGTTAGTTTTTATTTCAGCAGCTGGAAGAGGAAGGTCAAGAAAATCTGCTGTCTTCCTCACCACCAAATGGAAAGAAGCCACCTCTTCAGTGTACTCCCCCGGGGATGCTAAGTCCCATTCCGGGGAAGAGTCCAACCCACTGGCAGTGTCCAAGCCCTGTAGGTCCCCCAGGGGCTCTGCAATCTACCCCTCTTACAAGAGCTGTTTCTCATATTCCTGCTCCTCAAGCAGCCTCAGTGCCAATCTCCTGGAGCGCAGCCTAGCCTCAATTCTTGGCGTCGATAAGGCGTCTGCTGATGCCGAAGACCTCAGTCGGTGTCGACCCTCGGATTCATTCGACGCCGCATCTATCGGCGCCATAGGTTTCTTCAGCGTGGATTGAGGTTGTGGTGAGCTCATCGGCGCCGGGGCAGCAGGCGTCGGCGGCGTCACAGGTCTTCTAGGTGACGCCAACGGTACCGGCGCTGACCCAACACCTCCCTTAGGAAGGAAAGGCATGAAGGGCGTTGGTCTGTACGGAGCTGGAACACCCATGTCATATGCCAAAGGACCTGAAGGTCCAGACGAGCCACCTCCCGGAGCCATGCTGGCAAAGATGTTAAACATCACATTGAGAAATGCGGCAGGGTCCGTACCTGGCGCCGGGAACGCCGGATATCCCTGTTGAGTCGGCGCCTGAGGTGAAACCAGCGTCGGTTCGGGCATCTCCGTCTGCACCGGTGAAACCGCTGGATCCTGTTGAAGATCGACCTCAAAGACAGATAGAGGAGATGTCGGAGAAGTAGGAGTCGTCCGAGGCGGAGGTGTTACCATCGGACTAACCTCCCATGTCTTACGGCATTGAGCTGATGGCGACCTTGAGCAGGATCGGTCCTTATTCGAACGACGTTGTGATCCGTGCCGGGAGTCTCAATGACGCCTGTGCGTCTTTGAAGATTTAGAAGAAGACCTACGATGGTGATGTCTTTCATTCTCCTTTGATTTTGCCAAGAATAACTTGGCCTCCCGCTCCTTGAGTGCTTTCGGATTCATACGCTGGCATGAACCGCACGCCTCGACTTCATGGTCAGAACTCCAACACCACAAACAATTTTTGTGTGGGACTGTCACCGAAATTCGGCCACAGCACTCCCTACAGGGTTTAAAACCAGATTTGCGTGGCTGAGACATAGTAAAACTCGAAGTGAAACAGTAGCTCCCTCGAGCCTCGAAGAAAATAAAATTACTCGAAGGCACGGAAAAAAGGGAACTGACGTCTGCACGCCGACGAGGACCTCTTATTGCCTGGATGATGTCATACGGCGTCGCGTGGGAGTCGGGCAATTGTGACGTCATGGTCGACGTGCAGAGCTAGAAGAAAAAGTTCCTTCGGATGCTGGCGCATGGGGGGAAATTCTTTAGGTGAGGAATCCACAGTTAGTTGCATCCATCAGAAATGTCCTTTTGGTCCCCTGCTTTTGCGGACTTTAGATCTGTTTCAAAGGTAAAAAATCTTGAGATGTTACTAGACAATAAGCTGAATTTCAAAAGTCAAGTGAATAAGGTCATCTCATCTTTCTTCCATGCTCTAAGAATGATTAATAAAATCAAACAAATCATACCCTTTGTTCTTCTAAAAACACTGGTTACAGCACTTGTACTGGCTAGACTACATTACTGTAACAATCTTTACTTGAATCTTCCTAAGGGCTCCCAAAAGAAACTACAAACTCTCTAAAAGGCAGCTACACTGTGAGTCGGCGAAAAAGGCCATAAGCAGTCTCCACTGGCTGTTGGTTAAACGTGTCATCTTCAAGGATTTACAAACGGCCTATAAGACCCTTCATGGTCTGGGCCGAAACCACTTTAAGATGAAGTTGAGGCCAAACATACCTGGCAGAACTTTGCGTTCCAGCTCTGCCATGAATCTGGTGGTGCCGTACTTCAAATGGCCTTCCTGGGGTGAAAGATGTTTCTCTAGGTCCACAGCATTACATTGGAACCCTCTTCCTAACAATCTAAAAACAGCTGCATCCCTTTCCCCTTTTTAGGAAGTCCTTGGAAACGTGGATCTTTTCCTTGTTCTTGTGCAGTGCCAAGACGTCTTCTGTATTTGTTGCATTTAATAAAACTATTCATTCATTCTAGTTTAAAATGTTTTCAGACTAGCTGTTGGAGACTATACTTTTCTTTTGACTGTCCTACACTAAAGGAAAAATCAGATAAGACCTATTGATCAAGGGGGGTCATCTGGCAAAAGGGCACTATGAGTAGAAAATATTTATTAATTTCTTCTAAATATACCCTTCTAATATTGTTCTCTTCCACAGAAACGGGCAAACATGCTGCCTTCACTTAGATATCTTAGTATCTGCCTTGGCATTGCTACCTGGACAGTAGTGGTGACAACTGACATTCTGTACTGTCCAAGTTGATACATGCAAGATTTCAGACAATAGAGCTTTGACTACGAATGCCATTATGGTTTCTCTTTACTCTCTCCTCCTGTGGAGGGTGCTTTTACTGCCAACTAGCTACCTATTAACCTTGGTATAAAATAATTAGATACAACCTACAGGTTGCCTTTCTATTGGATACTTTGTAAGTCTTGTTTTGGACATTCTATAAGAAACAACAGTGGATTTAACTATGTTGGATTGCAAGAACCAATATATCATAGTTCATAAGAAATAAGTTAGTCACCTGTAACTCCAGTTCTCTAACATTGTTATCTCTCTGCTACAGTATGCAGAAAGCTTCTAAGCAACCTTTTTAACGTTAAGGGAGCAAGAACATGCTGCCAATCCTTGCTGTTCTGCTTGCAAGGCCGGATACACCCACCCCCCCCAAAAGTAATAGCTTGCCTGGTAAAAGTTATCCACTTTGTGGAGCAGCTATTCAAAGCTGAAGCACAACCAACCCAAGGAACTATTTTCTAAAAGCTTTCTTTCCTTATTTCATCTTCACTTTCAGTACACTGGCAGTTGACCTTATGTATGTCTTGCTCAATTATGGACAATTACTGAAGAGTCCACTTGTTTTAAGTATGCAACTGTACCTTTCAACTGTTTTTAAACTGGTAATATGTGCCACATTCTCCAATTCCATTTGCTACACACTAGGTCTTTTAGGTAGCATTAAGGACTATTCCTGAAGGGTCCACACACTGGCACTTCACTTTGTGTACGCTTGGCGCAAACAAGGACAATTACTGAAGAGACTTCTTGTTTTTAGCATGTCACTGTACCTTTTAACTGTATTATACTGGTATCAGCCACCCCCATTCTTGACTCTCATTGCATTAGCTATTTTTGGCAACTTATCATGTAAAGGTTTTAATTAACTGCATCACGAGTAATAACATTTACGAATAAATAACGTAAATATTCGCATACTTGAATCATTCCTCGATGTCACGCTGGGAATTCCTGGTACAATAAATTGCAGTATACACCGATATATAAAATAAAATACAGAATAAACTAAACTTTGTGTACGCTTGGCACAAACAAGGACAATTACTGAAGAGACTTCTTGTTTTTAGCATGTCACTGTACCTTTTAACTGTATTATACTGGTATCAGCCACCCCCATTCTTGACTCTCATTGCATTAGCTATTTTTGGCAACTTATCATGTAAGGGTTTTAATTAACTGCATCACGAGTAATAACATTTAATAATAAATAACGTAAATATTTGCATACTTGAATCATTCCTCGATGTCACGCTGGGAATTCCTGGTGCAATAAATTGCAGTATACACCGATATATAAATTAAAATACAGAATACAGTGTTAAATGGATTTGAACCAGCATATATTTAGCGCAGAAGTGAAACACATAATGTTGTGTTGCTGCTCAGCTTTAAAAGATTTATGATCTGACATGTTTATCTGATTTTAAGATAGACAAATGATTTGGTGGAAAAGCCCAGCTTTGTCACAAATGGATGTTGATCCCATTCAACGAAAATCAGCCCACCCAGTCTTGATGCCACCTAGGTCTTTAGAATGGCATGTTTTCAAAATAATGAATCTCTCACAAGGTAATGAGTTATATTAAATTTACATTATTCTTATAATTATCCATTTGTACAGTTAAGCAACTGCAAATTAACATAAATAAACTGAATCCAAATACCCCTTTCCTTCATTATTACTCCACTAGGTAACCCCGAGATCACAAGTCACCAACTCACACCATCAATAATCTTTGAAAGAATGCTTCTCTCACCATGGTATAAGTTCTATCCTCATCCTACGGGTGGTGTGCCTTGATAAGATGTCTACGGCTATCCTTCTATTTAACAAGCTACCTTGATTGGAGGAAGTAAACTTGAGTCCTAGTTAGTATTAATGGACTTAAACACATTTCTCCTTTTGATGTAGGAGGCAGAAGGAAACAGTTACCCAGTAGACATCTGTTTGTGGCATGTAGTGTTGTAGATTCACATGCTTTGCATATGTCTGCCATCTAGTGTTGGGTCTGGAGGTCTGCAAGTTATTTTTGTTTCAATAATCTTTTCAAGTCATGGGATCGAGTGACTCTTCCTCTCACTGATACTGCGCATGGGCATCAAGTCCTTTGTTAGGTTGTTTTCCTGCAAGTAGGAGAGGGAATGAGTGTATAAAGAGTAGAGAAAAATAGATAGCCATCCAATGTATTTACATATGAACAATATTTATATGCTAATGCAACTACAATGGCTACATAAGTCTGGGGGGGAGGGTGCATGTGAATCTACAGCACTAAATTTCATGAACAGATGTCTACTGGGTAAGTATCATTTTTCGTTCAATGGCATGTGTGGCTGTAGATACACATGCTTTGCATAGACTGTAAAGAATTCCCTCCAAAGAAAGCAGTGGCTAGGCATTAGGAGTTGGGATTGCTTGAAAAAATGTTCTGAGAACTGCTTGGCCAACACTGACTTGCTGGCATGCCAAAACATCTACACAATAATGTTTAGTAAATGTATGTGGTATAGACCAAGGAGAAGCTTTACAGATGTCTGCTATTGTGATGTCACCTAGAAAAACCATAAATGCACCCTTCTTCCTAGTAGAGTGTGCTCCGGGGGTAGCAGGTAAATGACTTTTGACTTTAGCACAGCAAGTATGAACACATTTAATTATCCATCTGGCTATACCACTTTTGGATATTGGGCTGCCTTTATGAGGCACTGAAGATGCTACAAAAAACTGTTTAGGTTTCCTAAACTGTTTGGTTCTGTCAACATAATACATGGGAGCCCTATTAACATCTATTGTGTGAAGAGCCCTTTCTGACACAGAGTCTGGTTGTGGGAAGAGTACTGGTAATTAAATTGATTGGTTGAGACGGATTTGTGAAACTACTTTTGACAGGAATTTAGGGTTTATTCGAAGAACTACTCTATCTCTGTGTATTTGGAAGAATGGTTCTTCTAAGGTTAGGGCTTGGAGTTCACTTACACATCTTGGAGAAGTGATAGCTACTAAAAAAAAGACACTTTCCATGAAAGGAATTGTAAAGGGAACGTATGTATTGGCTCAAAAGGTGGGTCCATGAGAACAACATTAAGGTTCCAGGATGGTGCAGGAGGTACCCTGGGTGGCAGGGCTCTTTTGAGACCTTCCATGACGGCTTTAATAACTGGAATTCTGAATAAAGAGATATGTTGTCTGTTTTGAAGAAAAGCAGCTATAGCTCCTAAATGAAGACGATTAGAGGAGTATGCTAAGTTTGCTTTCTGAAAATGTAGCTGATAACAAATAATGTCTTGGACTGAAGCTTTGAGTGGGTCAATGTGTTTAGGTTGACTGTAGCATCCAAAACATTTCCATTTTGCAGCATAACACTGTCTGGTTGTAGGTTTGCGTACCACTTTTGGAATGTCCATACATTCAGGTGGTAAATTTAAGTAACCTACCTCTATGACTTCAGGAGCCATATCGCAAGGTTGAGAGATTTGGGGGTCTGGATGCCTTATATGCCCTTGATTTTGAGTAAGAAGGTCCGGCCTGTTGGGGAGCTTCTTGTGTGGAACTACTTGTTATAGTGTTATAAACGAAGCTCGATGTGCCCATGTGGGAGCTACACGGATTATGGCGAGAGAGGTTTGCCTCAATTTGCAAGCTAAAGAAGGAATGAGAGAGAAAGGCAGAAAACCATAAGCAAATATCGCTAACCAACTCATAGAGCATTGCCTTTGGACTGAGAGTGTGGGTATCTGGAAGTGAAGTTCTGGCATTTTGTATTTTCAGCAGTGGCAAAGAGGTCTATTTAGGTTGTTCCCCACTTTAGAAAGTACTGCTGAAGGACGTGTGGGTGGAGTTCCCATTCGTGGACTTCCTGCTGAGGAGGTCTGCAAATTGGTTGTCCATGCTTGGGAGATACTCGGCCACTAAGTGAATGTGGTGGTGAATTGCCCATTTCCATATTGTCTGAGCAAGATGGAGCAACTGAGAACGTGTCTATCCCACCCCCTCCCTGTTTTTGCAGCTAATACATGGTTGTCATGTTGTCTGTACGGACTACAACCACTTTGTCAGAGAGTTGTGGAGGAAAAACATCATTGCTATGAAGACTGGCTGAAGCTCCTGGTAATTGATATGTGAAGCTTACTGAATGTGGTTCCATCAACCTTGTATTGTGAAGTCGTTGAGGTGTACTCCCCAACCTGTCTGTGATGCATCTGTAGTCAGAGTGATCGAAGGCACAGGGTCCAGAAAGGGCCATCCTTTGGAGAGGTTGGTGGGGTTCCACCATTGCAGAGAGTGGTGAGTCTGGCGGTCCAACAACACTAGATCTTGGAGATGACCCTATGACTGAGACCACTGATGAGAGAGACACTGCTGTAGGGGACGCGTGTGCATCTGCCATGAGGTACAATGGCAATGTAAGATGCCATCATCCCCAATAGCCACATTACTGTCTTCTCTGTGTAAGTATGGTCTTCATGCAACTGGGAAATTAAAGTTTGAATTTGAGCTGGACTTGGATATGCCAATCCTATCTGCACATTGATCACTCCTCCTAGGTTAGGATGTATCTGCAAAGGATGGAGATGAGATCTGAGAAAGTTGATCATGGATCCCAGGGTGTGAAGGAGATCCACTGTGATCTCAGTGTGTCACTGACAGTGTTGTAACGTACTGTCTTTGATGAGCCAGTCGTTCAAGTAAGGGAAGACATGAATGTGCTGGCATCTGAGATATGCGGCAACTACTGCTAGACATTTTGTGAAGACTCAGGGAGGGGTTGTGACCCGGAAAGGTAAGACTTTGAACTGGTAAAGTTTCCCTGCAATTACAAATCTGAGATATTTGTGGTGTGCTGGGTGAATGGGAATATGGAAGTAAGCATCTTTTAGATCTAAAGTTCTCATAAAGGCACCCTGTTCTAACAGTGGAATGACATCATGGAGAGTGACTTTATGAAAATGCTCTGAGACAATGTAGAGATTCAGTGGACTGAGATTCAGAAGTGGCCTAAGTGACCCGCCCTTCTTTGGTATAAGGAAATATAGGGAGTATACGCCTGACCCTTGCTGTGAGAAGGGGGCTGGTTCCATAGCCCCTTTGAGAAATAGGAATTATACCTCTTCTTTGAGAAGAGCAAGTTGTTCCTGTGAGAATTTGTGAGTATGAGGAGGAATGTTTAGTGGAGTGGAAGTGAGCTCCAGACAATAAACATGCTGGATAATTGAGAGAACCCACTGATCTGTAGTGATATCAGACCATTGTGGGAAGACGTGTTTGAGTCTTCGCTCTACTGGAGAGGTGTGAGGTGAGAGAAGGCGTAAGTAGTCACTGGCTTGCAGTGGAGGCAGATTCTTTAGAGGTGGATGTATTCCCTCTGACTTTGTTGTTTGAACCTCTGTAGGATCACCTAGAGGAAACTCTATGGTAGAAATGGGAGCCTTGTTTGTTCTGAGAGGTGGAAGGCTCGGTAGCAGATGGGTTGAAGCCTCCCCTGAAATGTGGGTGACAAAAATTACTATGTTGTGTGGTGGTGAGTAAAGCCCCTATAGCTGTTTATGTCTCAGAAGTTTTTTTGTTTAAAGTTTTTCTATGGTGTTATCTACTTGTTGGCCAAATAAGTGTTCTCTGTCAAATGGCATGTTGAGGACTGCCTGCTGTATTTCTGCCTTGAACTCTGAACACTTAAGCCAAGCATGCCTGCTTATAACGATACTGGTATGAATACAGCGTGCTGCAGTATCTGTAGCATCAGTTGCACACCTAATGGAATTATTGGAAATAGCTGGCCCTTCTAATACTATCTCTTACGCCCTTTTGTGATGCTCCTCTGGGAAGTACTGAAGGAGATCCTCCATTAAGTCCCAGTGGGTCCTGCCATAGCATGCCAAAAGTGCCTGTGAATTGCCGATACGCCAATGACTGGCAGCTTGTGCAGCTACCATTTTCCCTGCTGTATCTAATTTTTACTTTCCTTGTCAGGAGGGGGCAAATCTCCTGTGGATTGACTATTACCACGTTTTTGTGCTGAAGTGACTACTATTGAATTTGGAGAGATTTTCGTCCGTATAAATAGAGGGTCGATAGGTGCCGCTTTGTAACCTGGGACCTTACATGTTTTTAAAAAATATCATTAGCATGTCTAAGCAGGCCGAATAACATAGGGAGAAACTGACTCTTTATGTGTGGTAGTCAGGGTGTCAAAGAGGAAATCCTCTTCAATAGGGTCAGTGTGCAGCTGGACATTGTGGTATGTGGCTCCCCTTGCTATGACCTGCTGATAAGATGTTGTGTCTTCAGGAGGTGATGGCCATGCTGGATAAAAATCTGGGTCATTTGGCAGGATAGGTTCTGGATCATATGAATACCATGGGTTTATGTCATGTAGTATATCACCCAAATCATCTCCTTGATGCGGTGGTGAACCCTGTAGTGAAAACTGTGGTTCAATAAGTGGTGTAGGAGATTGGGGAGGTGGTGAAGAGGTAGAAGGAAGCACTTGGGATTGTGGTGAAGAAGGTTGAGGTCTGACTGGATCCTTGCCCTTGGAGACCTTCTTGGGGGGAGTAGTAGTGTCCAAGGCCTCTTCAAAGGTGAGCTTCCTTATAATTGGAACAAGGGGGGAAGCAATTATTCTCCAGGTTTCCTTTTGAATATGGAGTTGGTGCATCCATTATCTGTAAGATAGGCTCCACTGGTGAAGACTTCTTCAGAGGAATGAATGGAGTCTCTAGAAGTCTTATGTTCCAAAGTTTTCGTAGTCGTAGTCTTGGATCGGGTCGCAGCTGTTGGCTCCGAAGTGGTTGCAGAAGCCTTTTTGCTAGGTGCCGAAGCGCTTAGTTCAATGGATCTGCGCGATCCTGAAGGTGCCTGTGATGTTGCCGAGCCGAAGGTCAATGCCAAAGACGTCTTGGCTATTTTCAGTGCCGAGCTGGAAGGCAGGGCATCCAAATGTGATTCTCGAATCCGACCATTGCTCGAAGGCAGTGGAGGTCTGGCGACCAACTTCTGGGGTTTCTTTAGAGTCTTTGTATGGTGAGTAGGGGCTGTTCTACTCACGGGCTGCTCAGAGGTGACAGGTTGGCTATCAATATCGGATTGGACATCCTACTCAGAGTCTCTGATGGAAAAGGACTCCTCCTGTTCTGCCTGCGTGTGCACTTCCGCAAAGATATCTGGAGTATTGGCTGGTGTTTTGGACATCATCTTCAACCGATGAGCTCCGCAGTCCCGGAGAGTCTTTGTGGATTGAAAGGAACGGCAGGCATTGCAACTCTGTTCGTTGTGGTCCAGGGAGAGAGACATATTACACACCAGATGGTGGGTAAATTTAGAGTGGCTTCGAGGGCAGAACTGAAATGGAGTATGTGCCATTAGCCATGCATAGTCACGTGGAGGAGTAGGCCCAGGATGGGTGTGGATGCCCCGAAGGCCGGTGAGGCGGCTACCGGTGCGGAAATTCGGACCGACCACAAAATATATAGAAAACCCAGATCGAAGTACAATACTGTCATTGAAAGACGGAAGAGAACAGATCGGAACAGACCGAGCCAAGGAAATACCGGAGTAAGAGGAACACACATCCAAACCCAATGGAGGAGAGAAAACAATCTAACAAAGGACTCAATGCCCATGTGCAGTATCACAGAGAGGAGGAGTCACTCGATCCCGTGACTTGAAAAGATTCTTCAAACAAAAACAACCTGCAACACTCCGGACCCAACATTAGATGGCAGACTTATGCAAAGCACGTGTATCTACAGTCACATGCCATCGAACACATGCTTTCTCCGACTTATTTCAAATTTTTCAACATTTATGATTTTTCATCCAAAGTACTTGAACATGTCAGCTAATAGTTCGATTTTTGGCATACCTAGTTGTATACACCTTTATACCATTTCATATGATTCTTAAATAACTCTAAAAAGGAGAAGCCAGGCTCAGGGTAGAGTTGTTTAAAGCATAATTAATAAGTTTTAGATGTAAATCAATCAATATTTTTAGAGTGTGCTACTCAGCTTTGGGGTCTCAAGGCGCTGTGTGGTGTGTCCTCAGGATTCAGTCGAAGAGCGAGGTCTTGAGGTCCTTCATGAATTGAGGTAGCGATGGTGACTGTCTAAGGTGGAGAGGTAAGATGTTCCAATATTTTGCTTCAAGGTAGGAGGATGATCTCCCTCCAGCCAAGGACTTCCTTATGTGGGGTACAGTGGCTAGCGACTGCTGGGAGAAGTGGAGAGGTCTTGCAGGGGAGTAAAAGGTGGTGCGTGGTAGAGAGATCTGGGTTCAAGGTTGTGGAGCGCCCTGTAAGCGTGTATGAGGAGCCTGAGGTTGATCCTCTTCTTGACAAGGAACTGATGAAGGGGTCTCAGGTGTCCTGTGATGTGTTTTTGGTGGGGGATGTTCAGGTGCTCAGGTTCTTCTTGGTGGTTACGGCATAGAGTGTGTTGCTGTAGCCTAGTCTGCTTGAGATCTGGGCATGTGCCACGGTTTTGCAGGAGTCGCTTGGAATCCATCTGAAGATCTTCCATAGGAGTTGGAGAGTTTAGAGGCAGGTGGAGGCGACAGAGTTGACTTGTCTTTGTGTAGTGAGCGCTGAGTCGATGATGACGCCGAGGTTACGTGCATGGTCTTTAAGGGTGGATGGGGCTGCCAAGTGTTGAGGGCCACTGGGAGTCATCCCAGGCTGAGGAGGAGGGTCCCAGGATGAGGATCTCGGTCTTGTCAGAGTTTAGCTTCTCGCAGCTCTCTTTCATCCAGCCGACGACTGCTTCCATCCTAGCTTGGAATTTCTTCTTGGCAGTTGTGGGGTTTTCAGTCAGGGAGATAATCAGCTGGGTGTCATTGGCATAGGAGATGATGTTCAGTCCGTAGTTTCGGACGACTGGGGCGAGCAGGGCCATGTAGACGTTGAACAGCATGGGACTCAACCAAGATCCTTGGGGTACTCCACAGCTTATCTCTGTAGGTTGTGACATGTAGGGCAGGAATCTGACTCTCTGCGTTCTGCCTGTCAGGAAGGAGTGTATCCACCAAAGGGCCTCGGCGTGTATGCCTGCTGTGTGGAGTATGACGCATAGGGTGCTGTGGGACAGTGTACTGAATGGAAAAGATCTAACTTTTGTATGGGAAGGGTATGATTAATATGTATTTTTGGACACTCCAGGTTATTGTGCTAATTTGAAGCTACACCCTTGTCCATCCTTTCTACATTTTAGTCAATGATTTAGACAATGATTTAGATTTAGGTTGGGCCAGAGGTTGCTGCAATGGAACAGAGTTTTCTTTTTGTTTTAACTCATTTTATTGTATTTTTCGTAACAGAGTACACAATTATACAATATCATCATTGTAAGACCAGCGTTCACTAACCAAACAAAAGTACAACCTTAGGCATAGGAAAATATGCGCACTCTTTCCTGAATAAAAAGACATACAAACACACCTAAGAATACAATGGATGTTTGTAAGGCATGTTAGGATTGTGTCATGTTAATTACACAACTCCTCTCCAGGGGTATGTAAATCTTCACTCGAAACTCCTGTAAATGAACATGCAGTTCTTTGTCCTTTCGCACCATCTTCATCTGAATTTCCTCTGCCAGGGACCACTCAGGGACATCTTTTTTCACAATTGCAGAGAAGGGATCAACGATTGTATCCAGCGGATCATAATCCTACACTTGGTGAGTACTAATATTAAAGCTACAAATTAAACAAATTCTTCCCTCTTTTCTATGTTAAGAGCTCAATCCCCATATGCAGTGTATCAAAGAGAAGTCTATCAGTAGCCTCTGAACCTGGGACATGGCCTCCACTAGCTTTGTCCAATATTTGTGCACCGCGTGCAAGCCCAAGTCATGGGTAAGAAATCCACCCCATTCTGGTGGCATCAAGAGCATTCATGCAAGCGTATCGGATATATTTTGCTAAGGGCTTACTTAGTAAGGTAAGTCCGGTGCTGCTCATTAAATTGTGTCAGACTAAAGTGGGCATTGCTGAAAATAATTGTATGACATCGTAATATTCTAGCCCACTCAGTGTCTGTAAATAGGGAGGTCCAATCTCTCTCCTATGCGGTTCGAACTCTCCCCACCAAGATCCTATGTCTGTTCCTGTCACAGTGCCTTGTATAGAAAGGAGCCCCATCTAACCCCGTCTGTAAGGTCCACAATCGCTTGTAGCATTGCTGATTCTGGGGGTCATCCGGAGAACCCTCCACAACAACATCGAGCCCCAGATGTCATCTTGGAAAATGTTAAACATTTTTCTGGGACCAGGGAGAGCTTCCTTCTAGACCCATTAAATGTTTCAAAGTCCTCTTCCTCATATAAATTTCCCAATCCCCTGCACCCTCCATCAATACATCCCATCGCCCTCTGCCATCAGTTTTAATTTGTATAAGTGTGGGAAAACCCATACCCCTAAACCTGATAGTAATTGGGTTCCCTCCGCTATACATTTACTGGTTCCAGATCTGAGACATCAAAACCATGATGCGGGGACTCCCCAGATCACTTGTCTCAAAACTAAACACACAAATCCCAGAGTCACCATAGGAGAGAACTACAGCAGAAAGTTCCACTCTCTGTTGGCAACTTCATCTCTCCAGAGTGGCAAATGCTTCACTTGGGATGCCAAGTAATTACATTCAAAGTCTGGACATCCTAGGTCCCCCTTCTCATAAGGAAGCTACAGTGCTCTAAGCTTAATTCTATGTCATGATCCGGTCCATAAGAGAGCGGTCAACAAATACACTTTTCTGTATCAATCATCAACATCCCACACATATAAGCACCAGCCTTTAGCAAAAATAAAAACCTTGTACAAATCATTTTATCCTGGATCATCATCTATTTATAACTATTTATGCACCTCATAGTGCATGCATAAAGTATCTCGGGCCTTTTGGACCATCACATCCTTTCGCAGGTAACAAGGGAGCCATTCTTAACACATTTATAAGATTTATTCCATATTTACCTAGCACTTCTCCAAGTACCAAGTTTGGACACACAAATGGAGAATGATAAACCAAAGAAAAAACGTGCTTGTGCACAGTATTATGTTATGGAATTATTATAAGTATAACTGGGTTTAAGAAGAAGGCTTTTCATTGTACACGTTAGTAGAACATTTCACAGTGTCCATTCATACGCTAGCATTGTGCTCATTTTAGTCATATACCCCATCTAAACATTGTGCATATTTCTGTCAAACTGCTTTAGAATAGCTCCCCTGTAATTTCAAAATACTTAAATTCAACTTCGAATGTTACACCACATGATTATTTTGCCAAGGAGTGTACATAAATGTGGGCAAAAATATATGGCTACAAGAACCAATAGCAAACAACGGCGCTGCATGTAAGCTTAGTTCTCCTTGATAAAATGTAATGTTAATATCCTATTTGCATTATGCTTGAGTGAGTATGCGTTTTTTACAATAAATCTCACATTCCAGGCTGAAATAGTATGATAATTACTTTTATAGTTTATTAGGTAGCTACTTCTTTAACAAGAAAAAAAAATGACCATAGGGTTTTCGTACGGATTTTACAAAGATTTTAGATCATCAGAACATGGTAGAACATAGGACGAAACAGAATTGAATGCAAGTTTTAATTTCCTACTTAGAATCCAACTAGTCTAATGGTGACTGCTTCATTCAACGTTCCTTCACCCTGGACAGAAAATGGTCACTTTTTCACAAGTGAAGACACAACAGCAGGTTTTATGCAAATCATATGAAAATACACTATGACCTATAAGAAAATCTAGGCACAATGCACAGATGAAGAACATGTTAGTAGGTAGACATCACAATCCACTCTTTTCTCGTTTCTGTTATATTCTGGACAATAACAATGTTTATATATTGATCATGGCCAGTTCTATAAACTGCCTTCTACTCTCTTTATCAAACATATTCTGTTTCCAGGGATCATGAGAACATTTCCTGGACACCTATGTACACCGTTAGAAACTACTGTTGTGGGAATTCTCGTGTTAGGACTGATATTAAGATTTACAACAGTGGCACATCAGAATTCATCTTAATAACCCTACCTCTAACTTTCATCCCAGCCTAGACTGCTGCTGTATAGGTTAAATGAAAGAGTGGACCTTGTAATATGGAATGGACACAGTCTAAACAGTCTAAACACAGACAAGGCAGAAATCCTCATCTTTGGCACCAACCCCTCAACTTGGAATGACTCCTGGTGGCCCACCTCCCTAGGAACCGTGCCCTCACCCACCACCCACGCACGCAACCTAGGCTTCATCTTGGACTCCACACGCAGCATGACTCAGCAGGTCAATGCCATCTCCTCTTCCTGCTACAACACTCTCCGCATGCTCTGCAAAATCTTCAAGTGGATTTGCGTCGAAACCAGGAAAATTGTCACCCACGCCCTGGCCAGCAGCCGATTGGACTACGGAAACGCCCTATGTGCAGTAATAACAACCAAACTCCTAACAAAGCTGCAAAGAATCCAGAACGCATCCACCTGCCTCATTCTGGACATCCCATGCCGCAACCAAATTTTCCCCCACCTCAGAGACCTTCACTGGCTACCAGTATCAAAGAGGATCACCTTCAAACTCCTCATCAACGCACACAAGGCCCTCCACGACACAGGCCCAGCCTACCTCAACGACAGACTGACCTTGCACACCCCCACCCACAATCTTTGCTCTGCCAGCCTCACCTCCATCCCCCGCATCCGCCGCACCACCGCTGGAGGAAGATCCTTCTCTCACCTAGCCGCCAAGACCTGGAACTCCCTACCGCTCCACCTTCGCCAGACCCAAGACCTCTTGACATTCAGGAAACGCGTCAAGACATGGCTTTATGACCAGTAGCCCACCCCCCCAGCACCTTGAGACCCTAACGGGTGATTAGTGCGCTCTATAAATCCTTGATTTATTGATTGATTGATTAAACTTAATTCCAAGTAATCCATCTAATGTTCAGTTGAAACTAATCCCACCTGGAAAGCTCACCATACCTTTGTCAACAATCAAACGGCGGAATATGATGCCATACAGAATGCTGCAGCCAGCCGCACTGAGAGGAAACATTCCACAGGATAGGCGGCTTCACAGAAGAACATCCCCGTTCCACTTATTGATTTAGTTCCTTATCATATTGTATAGTGCGGATCTAACCACAGGGAGCAAGCGAAAACCTCACATAAAACTAGCACAATGCATCAACAAGCCTCTTAGAAGGCCATGGGGAAATGCAATGATAAAAACAGTCTAAGGAAGATCAGAACAGTACTATTATCTAGCATAAGTTAATAAAAAATGTTGCTTAAGTTTTTCCTGGGAGCTCAGAGCTCGTTGCCTTAAGAGCAACTGACATATTTTGTGGAAAATGATTCTATAACTCAGCCACTGGAATTTTTATTATCAGACCTCCTCATTGAACACTATGCCACTTGGGACTCATAAGCATAGGATGAGCATATAATTGCAGAACCGTAGTCATCTTATAGCACTATATTAGATAAACCAGATTATAAATGCCTTTACAAAAAATACACAGAGCTCTGCTTTTATTTGGAAATCAACTGTTCCATTTGAGAGCATCGTTCAATTATGCCACTAAATGTCTCCAAGCCATAACAAAGCAATATAGAAGTCAACCTTTGCAGAAGATTTATTTAGAATGACGAACTGGAACGTTAACAAGATAAACAAACCTAATTATTTTCATATGGTTGTCTGATAAAGAACAATTCATATGCATAAATGTTCTAGGCTGCCAGCTCTGGCTGGTACAGAGGTGTTTAACTTATTATATATATGCCTTTTTTATAGCACGTACTATTCCCCAGAAGTAAGCAGGAGTCTGTTAGTGTTTGTAAAGGACAGACATCAATGAGCAGAAGGTGGCAATACACAATCTCATACACAGCAGCACTTAGTCACCTCTAAAAGGTGAAGGGGTTCAATTTCCCACAGTCTCTATGAAAAATGTTAGGATACCCAACGCCCCAGAGATTATCGGTAAACTGCCCAGCTGAGTGTGGATGATCTACGCAAGTGTGCTGCTAAAGGATTTCAAAACATCAGTAGAATGTGCCAGTTTACTGTCAGCCGGGTTGCCAAGCACAATTTCAGTACTTGGAAATTATCCTTCTTTAATACCTGCCCATCCATTGTTACGTCCATGTCATCACAGCCCCCTTGTTTGCCTGATTTACAGACCTCAGACCACCTTTTGATGGTGGAGTCATGACTTTACTGTGTATGAACCTTCATAACTGGTCTATTTCTCCTACACTTCATTACAGATTAATTACACAATCCAAAACATTTACATGGACACTGGGTCTTGGGTAAACGTAGGCACAAACTGAGTCTTTTATACAATCTAAAAGAATTGATGCAAATAACGGTGCGTTTTACTACCACTGTTATTCAGCCTGTACAAAGGTGATCTGGGCACTATGCTTCAGAATATATTTCCACCAAAGTTATGATCACAGCATACTCCTGTTCTGCAATATGCAAATCACACTGGGCAGGGATGTGGAATTCCTATCCCCGGACACCCGAGACATATTGTTTGGGGTCAAGGGCAACACTATTTCAAGTTTATTTTGTCCTTAGGAGAATGACGCCCAACCCCCTGCAGCACAAACCCTATGGCTGCCAGTTTACAGAGAAGGGAACTGTCTGCAGTTGAGGTAATATGGGTGATTATGCTGTTGAAACTTGTATTTATGGTTTATTAATGAAAAGCCTTCATTATCACGGACAGCGCTGTAAGTGAACGTTTTATGGCAATCAACTGAACTACTATTTAATGAACTGCTGTGGCAATCAGTGGCATAAAGAAACTGGAGATAGCCCCCCTGCAAAGAACATGGAAGGACCCCCCTCCAAACTCCCTCAGCGCAGGTGCTGTGAGTGGGCTCCTGAAGGGGAGCTGCAGGGCTTTTTTTTTTTTTTTTTTTTTTTACACCACTGGTGGCAATGTGTGCTTTTTGAGACCAAAAAAAGTTTTTCGCTTTTTGCCAATGTTTGTTACAATGGTGAGGGCATGGCCGCTCCCACAACAATAAAGGGTTACAAAAGCCATGTTAAAACAAGACACACATTGACGAAACCAAAAACTCACAAAAAAAGTTCCATCAATTAGCTTTGCCAGTTATTGTTAATTTTCATGCTTCCCATAATATTGTTGAAAATGGTTACAATGATTTTCCATTAGAAATATTTTTGGGAAATACTAGCATACATCAAACACATTTTTACTAAATGACGCTTCAAAGAAATAGCACCTCAAATTTCATAGTAGGGAAACTTTTGTTTCCTACTTGCATTTTTTTCCTGAACATTTTGTACTGATGGATACAACTACCTGTGGATTCCTCACCTTATAAATGTTTCCACGTCGATGAGGACGTCACAATTGCCCGACTCCCACGCGTCTCCGCCTGACGTCATCGTGGCAATAAGAGGTCCTCGCCGGCGTGCTGGCGTCAGTTATCACCATTTTTTACGCACCTTTGAGGTGAACAGGTGATCACCGACATCACATACTCAAATACACACACACACACACACACACACACACACACACACACACACACACACACATTCACCCAAATAAAACTTGGTATGACCAGACAGGCAACGGGGAGGTGGGTGTTACCATGAGGAATCCACAGGTAGCTAGTGTATCCACCAGAAAAAGTGTTACCGGAGGTAATAACTTGTTCTTCTGATGGATACAACTACCTGTGGATTACTCAGCTTATGAATAGAGTCCAAAAGCAGTACCGCACTAGGAGGTGGATGCCTGAGTGGTCACACCAAGAAATCTTGCAGCCCGACCAAAATGCAAAATGGCCATCCCACCTAACCTCCGAGTCCAAGCAATAATGCTTAGCAAAAGTGTGGAGGGAAGCCCAAGTTGCGGCCTTACAAATGTCAGCCACTGGAAAACCTCTAGCCAAGGCTGATGTGGCAGACTTAGCCCTGGTGGAATGGGCCCTAATTCCAAGAGGAGGATCCTTCTTTGCCAAAGAATAACAGATTTTAACACAAAGAATGACCCACCTGAACAGCGTTCTCTTATGGGTGGCCTTGCCTTTCCGCTTCCCCCACATAGCCAATGAAGAGTCGATCGTCCACTCGAAACTCTCTGGTGCTTTCAATATAAAAGCTTAAAGCCCTCCTTGGGTCAAGCCGATGCAGTCTCTCCTCCTCTTTCGATGGAGAGGGAGGAGGGTAAAAGGATGAGTGTGTGATGGATTTCTCCATATGAAAGGGAGTAACTACCTTTGGTAGAAAAGCCCCCTGGTTCTCAGCACCACCCTGTCTGCATGAAAAGTTGTGAAAAGGGTTTAACACTAAGTGCCTGAAGCTCACTCACACGCCTAACAGACGTGACGGCTGTGAGGAAAACTGTCTTCAAAACCAAAAGCCTTAACGGGCAAGAATGCAAAGGTTCAAACGGTGAACCCATCAGAAAAATGAGAACCAAAATCAAATCCCACTGAGGCATAACAAAAGGAGTGGGTGGAAACCTATTGGTTAGTCCTTTTAAGAACCTTACAACTATAGGGGACTTAAACAAGGAAGGTTGATCAGGAAGGCACAGAAAAGCCGACAGTGCTGATAAATAGATCTTGACAGTCGCACCGCATAACCCTTCTGCGCCAAGGACTATGCAAACAATAAAACGTCCGACAAATGGACTTGTAAGGGATC
Organism: Pleurodeles waltl; assembly: GCF_031143425.1. Lineage (NCBI taxonomy): Eukaryota > Metazoa > Chordata > Amphibia > Caudata > Salamandridae > Pleurodeles > Pleurodeles waltl. Next base: position 606,754,099 of record NC_090436.1, on the reverse strand, counting down.
AATTTGCTTCTCTCTACACCAATCAACAAATTTTGCACATCTGCCAGCATAGATAGTCTTGAGTGTCGCCTGGCCGATAAAATAACGTCCACCACTTCTGGCGGGAGAGAAAAGAAGCTCAGATCGCCCGTTCAATCTCCAGGCATGAAGGTGCAGGCTCTGGAGGTGGGGGTGTAGAACCTGCCCCTGCGACTGCGAGAGGAGGTCTGCCCTGTGAGGGAGACGGAGCGGAGTGGAGGGCACAGTGAAAGCTGGAGAAGGTCTGTGTACCACACCCTTCTCAGCCAATCTAGAGCTATTAAGATGACTTTGGCCCGGTCTTCGCGAATCTTCCTCAAAACCCGAGGAATCAAGTTTATGGGGGGAAACGCGTAAATCAACTGGCCGTTCCAGGACATCTGAAACGTATCCACCAACGCTCCTTGCACAGGATACTAACGACAGGTAGTGCGCATTCTCCCGAGGGGCAAACAGGTCTACCTAAGGAAACCCACACATCTGGAAGATATAATGGATCAGGTCTGGATGGAGCCGCCACTCATGATCGGCCGAGAAATGCAGACTGAGACTGTCTGCGCGCACGTTCAGAACTCCGGCCAAATGGTTTGCTACTAAGCAAATCCGATGGTCCTGAGCCTGGGACCAGAGCCGCAGAGCCTCTCTGCAGAGAAGGTACGACCCTACTCTTCCCTGCTTGTTTATATAACACATCACAGTAGTGTTGTCCGTCAGGACTTGGACCGACTTACCGCGAAGGTAAGGGAGGAAGGCCTTGAGAGCCAAACCTATCGCCCGCAATTCCAACAGATTGATATGAAACATCTGTTCCACTGGAGACCAATGACCTTTGACTTCCAGGTCCCCAGATGAGCTCCCCACCCTAGAGTGGAGGCATCTGTTATAACAGTGGTCACTGGAGGCGGTAGTGAAAAGGGCCTTCCTTGGGAAAGGTTGCTGTCCACAACCCACCATTGTAGGTCCACTGCATTGTCTCTGGAGATCGTTATCGACTCCTTGAGATCCCCTTTGTGCTGAAACCACTGCCTGCGGAGGCACCACTGAAGAGCCCTCATATGCCAGTGTGCATGAGTCACCAACAGAATGCATGAAATGAACAGACCAAGCAGACGAAGGACCTAGAGGACTGGAACGACCACTCCACTTTGAAACATTGGAATCAAGGCCTGAATGTCCTTAATCCACTGAGGCGGAAGAAAGGCATGATTCAATGTTGTATCCAGCACTGCCCCTATGAAAAGGAGGCGTTGAGAGGGCTCCAGGTGAGATTTGGGCACGTTTACCAAAAATTCCAGATAAAACAACAACTGGGTTGTCATCCGCAGGTGATGCAGCACGAGGTCTGGAGACTTGGCTCTGATCAACCAATCGTCCAGGTAAGGGAATACCGCTATTGCCTTCCTCCTGAGACTTGCTGCAACCACCGCCATCACCGCCAAGACTTGAGGTGCGGAAGTAAGACCAAACGAACGAGTTACTTACCTTCGGTAACGACTTTTCTGGTGGATACATTAGCTACCTGTGGATTCCTCACCTAATGAATACTCCCATGGCGCCAGCATTCGACGGAAATCTTCTTCCTAGTCTCTGCACGTCGACGAGGACGTCACTCTAGCCCACGCGACGCCGTCTGATGTCATACAGGCAATAAGAGGTCCTCGACGACGTGCCGACGTCAGTACCAACATTTTTTACGTGCATGAGAACAACAACCCAATGCAATGAAAGAGCAAGGCAACATCCCATAACCTTGTAAAATACACAATATTGCAATGAATAGCTGTAAATTTAATATAACTCTCTCTTTTTTTTTTTTAAACGAACAAATATATGCAAATCATGTATATACACAAAGATATATACATATATATATATACAGATAAATATACACAAGTATCCATATATACAACATCTATTGCAACCTTGAAGACCAAGAGGAGCGCACTCAAGGATTACTTGGTAAGACCAGAAAGGCAACGGGGAGGCGGGTGGGACCGTGAGGAATCCACAGGTAGCTAATGTATCCACCAGAAAAGTCGTTACCGAAGGTAAGTAACTCGTTCTTCTGATGGATACAACTACCTGTGGATTCCTCACCTAATGAATAGTGTCCCAAAGCAGTACCACGCCCGGTGGCGGGTGCCTAAATGGTCAAACCAAGAAATCCTGCAGCACTGACCGTGCAAAATGGCCGTCCCTTCTGACCTCCGAGTCCAAACAGTAATGTTTCGCAAAAGTGTGAAGGGACGACCAAGTTGCGGCCTTGCAGATATCGACCACAGGAACACCTCTGGCCAAGGCCGAAGTGGCCGACTTAGCTCTGGTGGAATGAGCTCTAATGCCCTCAGGAGGATCCTTCTTTGCCAAAGAGTAACAGATTTTAATGCAAAGAACAACCCACCTGGAGAGTGTTCTCTTGTGGACTGCCTTTCCTCTCCTCTTGCCCACGTACCCGATGAACAGCTGATCCTCCAGCCTGAAATCCTTTGTTCTATCAATAAAGAAGCTCAACGCCCTCTTTGGGTCCAGACGGTGCAGTCTTTCTTCCTCTTTAGAAGGATGAGGCGGAGGATAGAACGTTGACAAAGTAATTGTCTGAGCCAAATGGAACGGTGAAACAACCTTCGGGAGGAAAGCAGCCTTGGTCCTCAACACCACCTTATCACCATAAAAAGTTGTATAAGGGGGCTTTACCGATAAGGCCTGCAACTCACTCACTCTCCTTGCAGATGTTATAGCTACCAGGAAAACTGTTTTTATAACCAAATACCTTAAGGGGCAAGAATGCATAGGCTCAAAAGGGGACCCCATAAGGAAAGTCAGGACCAAGGACAAATCCCATTGCGGCATAACGAATGGTTTTGGAGGATATTTATTCAGAAGACCTTTCAAGAATCTGATAACAATAGGGGATTTAAATAACGATGGTTGGTATGGAAGACAGATGAAGGCTGACAAGGCCGACAAATAACCCTTAATGGTAGCCACTGCACAACCTTTCTGCGCTAGAGACAGAGCAAAAGACAAAACGTCCGATAGATGAGCATGTAAGGGATCAATCTGCCTCTCTCCACACCCGCAACAAATTTAGACCACCTATTAGCGTAGATAGATTTAGTGGAGTGTCGCCTGCCCGCTAATATAACATCCACTACATCAGGCGGAAGAGAGAAGGAACTCAGGTTGCCCCGTTCAATCTCCAGGCATGTAGGTGCAGACTCTGGAGGTTGGGGTGTAAAACCTGCCCCTGCGACTGCGAGAGGAGGTCCGCCCTGAAAGGGAGACGGAGCGGAGGGCACATTGAGAGTTGGAGAAGGTCGGAGTACCACACCCTCCTTGGCCAATCCGGAGCTATTAAGATGACTAGCGCCCGGTCTTGGCGAATCTTCCTCAATACTCGAGGAATCAAGGCTATGGGAGGCAACGCGTAAAGCAACTGGCCGCACCAGGTCATTTGAAACGCGTCCCCCAACGCTCCCTGCATCGGATACTGGAGGCTGCAGAATAACGGACAATGCACGTTCTCCAGAGTGGCAAACAGATCTACCCGAGGAAACCCCCACCTTTGGAAGATCAAACGGGCTTGATCTGGATGGAGACGCCACTCGTGGTCTGCCGAGAATTGGCGACTGAGACTGTCCGCACACACATTCAAGACCCCGACCAGATGATTTGCTACCAAGCAAATCTGATGGTCCTTTGCCCAGGACCATAGTCGAAGAGCTTCTCTGCAGGGAAGGTACGACCCTACTACTCCCTGTTTGTTTATGTACCACATCGTGGTAGTATTGTCCGTCAGGACCTGTACCGACTGACCACGAAGGGAAGGGAGGAAGGCCTTGAGAGCCAGACGTACAGCCCGTAACTCTAACAGATTGATATGAAACATCTGTTCCTCTGGAGACCAAAGGCCTTTGATCCCCAGATCCCCCAGATGAGCTCCCCACCCTAGAGTGGAAGCATCCGTTATGACCGTGGCCACTGGTGGCGACTGCACGAACTGCTTTCCTTGTGAAAGATTGTTGCTCGCAATCCACCACTTCAAGTCCACAGCAGCATCTCTGGAGATCTTGACAGCACCTTCTAGATCTCCTTTGTGTTGAGACCACTGCCTTCGGAGGCACCACTGAAGAGCCCTCATGTGCCAGCGAGCATGCGTGACCAACAGAATGCAGGAGGCAAACTGACCGAGCAGACGAAGGACCTTGAGGACTGGAACTACTGCTCCCCTTCGAAACATTGGAACCAATTCCTGAATATCTTGAATCCGCTGAGGCGGAGGAAAGGCTCGACTCAATGTTGTATCCAGTACTGCCCCTATGAACAGGAGGCGCTGAGAGGGCTCCAGGTGAGATTTGGGCTCGTTCACCGAAAAGCCCAGGTCGAACAACAACTGAGTCGTTGACTGCAGATGATGCAACACAAGCTCCGGAGACTTGGCTTTGATCAACCAGTCGTCCAAGTAAGGGAATACTGCTATCCCCTTCCTTCTGAGCTCTGCCGCAACCACCGACATCACCTTCGTGAAGACTCGAGGTGCTGAAGTAAGACCAAACGGAAGGACCGCAAACTGATAGTGCTGCGATCCTACCACAAACCGGAGATACTTCCTGTGTGACTTGAGTATCGGGATATGAAAGTAAGCATCCTGCAAGTCGACAGACACCATCCAATCTTCCTTGTTCAACGCCAAAAGCACCTGAGCTAGGGTCAGCATCTTGAACTTTTACTGTTTGAGGAACCAATTCAAGATCCTCAGATCCAGGATTGGTCTCAACCGACCATCCTTCTTGGGAATCAGGAAATACCTTGAGTAACAACCTCGACCCCTTTCCTGCTCTGGGACCAACTCCACTGCGCCCTTTGAAAGGAGGACTTGTACCTCCTGTTCTAGCAACACGAGGTGTTCTTCTGAACAATAAGATGGGCGAGGCGGGATGGGGGGCGGGAACTCCCGAAAGGGAAGGGTGTAGCCTTTTCCCACAATACTGAGAACCCAAGTGTCCGTTGTAATAGTCTTCCACTTGCGGAGAAAATGCCGTAATCTTCCCCCTACAGGAGAGGAGTGAGTGGGAAATGGTGGAAGCCTAAGGCTGCTTTCCCTGCTGCACCCCTCCAGAGGACGAGGAAGAGGCAGAGTGCTGCTGAGAGGCTCCTCTGGTGCGGGCCCTACCTCTCCCTCTAAAAGATCTATAGGGATGGGAAGAGGCAGGTTGCTGGAATCTCCCCCGAAAGGAAGAGGAGGAAGAGCCACGCCCAAATCCACGAAACTTCCTGAAAAATCTGGAAGAGGCAGAGGAAGAAGGAGCTTGGAGCCCTAACGATTTGGCTGTGGCCCTGCTCTCCTTAAATCGCTCCAAGGCCGAATCTGCCTTGGCCCCAAACAGTTTGTCCCCATCAAACGGGAGGTCCAATAGGGTTGACTGCACATCCGCAGAAAACCCCGAATTACGGAGCCAGGCCTGTCTCCTTGCCACCACAGCCGTGCCCATTGCCCTAGCCACTGAGTCGGTCGTGTCCAGCCCAGACTGAATAATCTGGGTCGCGGCAGCCTGGGCGTCCGAAACAACATCCAAAAGACCCTGGGGAAGCTCCGTAAATGATGACGAAATGTCATCCATAAGAGCATGGATGTATCTCCCCAGAATGCAAGTTGCGTTGGTGGCCTTCAACGCCAGACTGCAGGATGAAAAAAAATTCTTGGACTGCGCATCCAGCTTTTTCGAGTCCCTGTCTCCAGGCACCGTCGGGAAAGATCCAGGCGCTGATTTTGATGAACAGGAGGCTTGCACCACCAAGCTCTCCGGTGTAGGGTGTCTAGAAAGAAAGCCAGGGTCAGATGGCGCAGCTCGATACCTCCTGGCCACAGCCCTATGAACCGCTGAGGAAGATACTGGCCTCTTCCACACCTCTAGCACCGGATCAAGCAAAGCCTCATTAAACGGCAAGAGAGGCTCCGCTGCAGCAGAGGCCGGATGTAGCACCTCCGTTAGAAGATTCTGCTTCGCCTCTGCCACCGGCAAAGGCAGGTCCAGAAAGTTAGCTGCCTTCCGTACTACAGCGTGAAAGGAAGCCGCCTCCTCCGTATATTCCCCTGGAGACGAAAGATCCCACTCAGGGGAAGTGTCCAGCCCACTGGCTGTATCCAGACCATGCAGTCCATCACCAGAGTCCTCCAGTTCTCCTTCCTCCAGGACTCGTTGGCACTCCTGCTCTTCCAATAGACGAAGAGCCCGTCTCCTCGAATGTAGCCTCTGCTCGATACGCGGAGTCGACAGGGCCTCCGCCGAAGTCGAAGATCGGCGCCGATCCCCAGAAGCAACCGACGCCGCGTCCGGCGCCACAGGCAACTTCGACGCCGATGAAAGAGCAGGACGAAGAGAACTTGTAGCAGATGGACCCACCGGAGTCACAGGGTGAAATCCCGACGTCGACGGGATGGAAATCTCCGGGGCCAATCCCTCTGAAGCCACCGGAGCGGCCACCGGCGCCGACACCAGCGCCGAGCCCACGTTCCCAAAAGGGAGAAAGGGCATAAACGGTGCCAGCCGTAGAGGCGCAGGATCACCCAATGAAAAGGCCAAAGGACCAGCCGGAGCACCCCCTGGAGCCATCTGTTGGAAGATGGTATACATCGCATTTAGGAATGCGGTACTATCGGCTCCAGGGGTGGGAAAAGCCAGATACTGGGGTGCCTGTATCGAAGGCGACCCCGACGCCGGCCTCGACGTCTGCGACGCCGGAGACAACACAAGAGGCTGCATCACCTCAATCACCGACGCCTGCCCAAGTGAAGTCGGTGACGCCGGAGAGGGCAACGGCGTCGACGGATGCGGCGTGACCGTGGGACTGACCTCCCAAGTCCTCCGGCGCCGATCCGAAGGCGACCTGGAACGAGTCTCCTTGCTTGAATGGCGCCGTGAATCTCTACGGCGCCGGGAGTCTCGATGACGCCGATGCCTTGGCGAAGAAGACTTCTTGTGATGCTTTTCTTTCTTCGACTTCGCCATAAACAACTTAGCCTCACGTTCCTTGAGGGCCTTCGGATTCATGTGCTGGCATGAATCGCAAGTTGAGACGTCGTGGTCGGAGCTCAAACACCAAAGGCAGTCGGAGTGAGGATCTGTAACTGACATCTTGCCCCCACACTCTCGACAAGGCTTGAAACCCGACTTTCTCTGCGACATTATTACTGCAGAGAAGGACTACGCAGCAAAAAATACACTGTAACCACAAAAGTAACAGTTGCTCCCTCGAAGATAACCGTTTTGAATGCACGGAAAAAAGGGAACTGACGTCGGCACGTCGTCGAGGACCTCTTATTGCCTGTATGACGTCAGACGGCGTCGCGTGGGCTAGAGTGACGTCCTCGTCGACGTGCAGAGACTAGGAAGAAGATTTCCGTCGAATGCTGGCGCCATGGGAGTATTCATTAGGTGAGGAATCCACAGGTAGTTGTATCCATCAGAAGGAAGGATTGCAAACTGGTAGTGTTGCGACCCCACCACAAACCAGAGATACTCCCTGTGTGACTTGAGAATAGGGATATGAAAGTAAGCGTCCTGCAAGTCGACAGACACCATCCAATCCTCTTTGTTCAATGCAAGGAGCACCTGTGCTAGAGTCAGCATTTTGAATTTTTCCTGTTTGAGGAACCAATTCAAAACCCTCAGGTCCAGGATAGGCCTCAAACAACCATCCTTCTTGGGGATCAGGAAATATCTTGAATAACAACCCTGACCCCTTTCCTGCTCTGAAACCAACTCCACTGCACCTTTTGATAACGGGACTAGAACTTCCTGCTGTAACAACAGGAGATGGTCTTCTGTGCAAAAGGATGACGGGGAGGGTTGGGATGGGGAAACTCCCAAAAAGGAAGGGCATAACCTGGCCACACATTATTGAGGACCCAGGAGTCCAACGTGATTAACTCCCACCTGCGGAGAAAATGAAATAACTTTCTCCCTACAGGAGAAACAGGAGACGTAAAGGGCGGAGAACTAAGGCGGCTTTCCTTGCTGCACCTCCCCCCCCGGGAGGAGGAGGAAGAGGAAGAGGCAGGGTGCTGGGTGGCCCCTCTTGTTCTAACTCTACCCCACCCGCTATAGGATCTATAGGGCAGACTTGAGGATTGTTGGCCTACTGGTTGGGGTCTCCCACGAAAGGAAGCTCCTCGTCCGAACCCTCTAAACTTCCAAATGGATCTGAATGGGGTGGCAATGGAAGCCTGTAGGCCCAAGGACTTGGCGGTAGCCCTGCTCTCCTTAAAGCGCTCTAATGCAGAGTCAGCTTTAGCCCCAAACAATTTGTCCCCATCAAAGGGCAGGTACAGGAGGGTCGTCTGGACATCAGTCTAGAACCCAGAAGACATCAACCACGCATATCTTCTGGTGACAATGGAAGTGCCCATCGCTCTGGCCACAGTCAGTAGTGTCCAGACCCAACTGTATAACTTGCGTAGCAGCAGCCTGAGCATCCGACAGGAGTCCCTGCATCTCCAAAGGCAGATCCAGTAGCACAGCCTTGGCCACGTCCATCAGAGCATGTACATATCTGCCCAAAACAGAAGTCGCATTGGCAGATTTGAGGGCCATGCTACATGAAGAAAAGGTCTTTTTGGCAGACTGCTCCATCCTCTTGGATTCCCTGTCTAAAGGCGTACCAAGGAAGGAATCAGGAACTGAATGAGATGAGTATGAAGCCTGGATCACCAAACTCTCCGGAGTCGGATGTTTCGACAGGACCCGGGTCCCCCGGAGCCACTCTATACCTCCTTGCAACCGATCTGCTAACAGCAGACAAAGTCACAGGCTTCTTCAATACTTCCAGAATAGGCTCTGTAAGAGCATCATTAAAAGGCAGTAGTGCCTCCGCAGCAGCTGAAGCAGGATGGGGGACCTCAGTTAAGATATTAGTCTTGACCTCTGCAGATGGTAGCGGGAGGTCCAGAAAATCTGCCGCCTTCCTTATCACTGTATGAAAAGAGGCTGCCTCCTTTGTAAATTCCCCAGGAGAGGCTAGATCCCACTCAGGGGAAGTGTCTAGTCCACTTGCAGAGTCAAAACCCTGATAGTCCCCCAGGGGCTCAGCAATTTGTCCTTCCTCCAGGAGTTGTCTCTGATACTCTTGTTCCTCTAAAAGCCTGAGAGCCTTTCTCCTTGACCCTAATCTGGCCTCTATTCTTGGCGTCGACTTGGAATTCACCGAGGTCGAAGATCTCGGCTGACGCGGACCAGGAGACACACCCCGCTCCACGGACCCATCCGACGCCAGAACCGAATCTAACGGTGCCGAGGACGCGCGGGCCCACTTCACCGGCTTCGAAAGCGTATGAGGCGACATCATCGGCACCACTGGTCTCGCAGGTGAAGTCACCGGCGTCAAAGGTCTTCTGGGCGACACCAACAGTATCGGCGCCAGCTCAACACCCTCCGCAGGGCAAAAGGGGATAAACGGCTACAGTCTATATGGAGCTGGAGCGCCTATTGAAAAGGCCAAAGAACCTGTGGGACCAGCCGGTGCACCACGAGGGGCCATAGAGTTAAAGATGTTGAACATGGCATTTAAAAATGCAGCTAGATCAGCACCCAGAGCCGGGAAACAGGATACCCCTGTTCCTCCTGTGGCGTCGGATCCGGAACGTCCAATTGCACTCCAGGCAAGAAGCGAGGACTCTCCTGAGGCCCAACCACCTCGAAGACTGAAGGCGCCGGAGAAGCTTGAGGACTCTGAGGTGATGGAGTCGCAGTCGGACTAACATCCCACGTCGCACGACACCGACTTGATGGAGACCTCGATCGGGACCGACCTCTATCCGAACGACGCCGGGAATCATGCCGAAGCTGTTTCTTGTGCGCCCTCGAGGATTTTCCGGAAGAAGACCTCTGATGACTCCTATGCTTCTTCTGCGCCTTGGCCAAAAAGAGTTTGGCCTCCCACTCCTTGAGCGCCTTTGTGTTCATTCTCTGGCATGAACCACACTCCTCCACATCATGCTCAGAACTCAAGCACCACAGCCAGTCATTGTGCAGGTCCGTCACCGACATGCGCCCCCCCACACTCCCGACAAGGCTTGAATCTGGATTTCCGAGGAGGAGACATTGTAACCTACAATTAAACACCTTCGACAACAGTAACTCCCAAGAGCTAGGTAAAAAAACATGCTTCGAAGGCACGGAAAAAAGGGAACTGACGTCAGCACGCCGGCGAGGACCTCTTATTGCCACGATGACGTCAGGCGGAGTCGCATTGAGTCGGGCAATTGTGACGTCCTCGTTGACGTGGAGAGCTGGGAAGAAAAATTTCCATTGAATGCTGGCGCATTGGGAGAATTCATAAGATGAGGAATCCACAGGTAGTTGTATCCATCAGAACAAAATGTTCAGAAAAAAAATGCAAGTAGGAAAAAAAAAAGTTTCTCTACTATGAAATTTTAGGTGCTATTTCTTTGAAACGTCATTTAGTAAAAATGTGTTGATGCATGATAGTATTTCCCAAAAATATTCCAAATGGTAAATCAGTGTAACCATTTTCAACAATATTATGGGAAGCATGAAAATTAACAAGCACTGGAAAAGCTAATCGATGGATCATTTTTTGTGAGTTATTGGTTTCGTCAATGTGTGTCTTGTTTTAACATGGCTTTTGTAACCCTTTATTATTGTGGGAGCGGCCAGGCCCTCACCATTGTAACAAACATTGGCAAAAAGCGAAAAAAGCTTTTTGGTCTCAAAAAGCACACATTGCCACCAGTGGCGTAAAAAAAGCCCCACAGCTCCCCTTCAGGGGGCCCACTCACAGCTCCTGCGTTGAGGGAGTTTGGAGGGGGGTCCTTCCATGTTCTTTGCAGGTGGGCCACCTCCAGTTTCTTTATGCCACTGATTACCACAGTAGTTCCGGGCACTGAACAAAACTAATTTGTGTGCCAATATGCTCCTTATGGAAGAGGAGAATGTGATTACTCACAGTAAAGCCAGCCGATAGATACAGAGAGAAATAGAAGTTTCATTAAAAAAAATGCCTGCTAATGCCAGACCTAATTAGAGATCCAATTCTTTAAGAAAGTCACAAAAGTGCACCCATGGTATATGTCTTTGAATTAGTGGCTTTCATTAATTCATACAGAAGTAGATCAGGAAATTGTACTCCTACAAAATGTTTAACTGTGTTTTAGCACGAGCAAATATGCATGTGTAGATTTGCTCATGTGAAAATCTATTGAGCGTTTACAAGTTCACTTTCCCTCCACCACTTATTTCCAATCCTGGAAGACCTTCTAATTCTGCCATTATCAGGAGTAAATTTCCAGCCTTTCTCATTATGGAAAAAGATTAAAAAAGAGCTGGTGAAAATCCTTAAAACATGCAAGTTTGTAGGTTTGCAGACTCATTGGCATACCAGCCCTGGATCTATTGCTTACTGCTTCCTCCAGCCTCAGTATGTAGATATGCGGAAAGGTGGCAAAATAAAGAAATTGCTATAGTAGGGATTGAAATTGCAAGTATTCAAGCCCTACTATAAAAGAAGCCCTGGCATAATCAAAGAGGCTATTACCAGAGCTCTTACATTATGAGACTGCTCCGATAATTTGTAGCCACACTAAATGGCACCAAAGGGTCAAGCAGATTTTTTTTTTTTACAGGACAAGTAGCTTTAATAAGCAATCTGTCCAATGGACAAGTAGATATTTTATTAAATTCCACAACCCTGGACACTGTCATTTCAGATCAGACTGTGATGGCTTGCAACCAGTGTAATAAACTGGTTGCTAACTGTACTGTATTATACTACAATATTTATATACAGCTTACTACCCCTATGCGGGCCGCTGAAGTGCTTCCCTACATGGGTAGCATGCTACACTATGTAGGGTGTGTGGTTAGAAGTGTATTGTCTTTGTTTTGACCCTAAGTGGGAAGTGTTTCTAAGTCGTGCGTAAGGACCACAGAAGGTGCTGTCACCTTGTCATAGGACATGTCGCTTAGCAGTGTAATGGATGAATAAGTGTGAGAGACAGGCACAGAGTTTATGGTTTTTAGTAAGCTGGCAGTTTTGAGCAGCTCTGCTGGTCTGTTTGTGGTATTTTTTATGTTCGGAGCCCACTTAGCTGGTTCTAACCTGGTTGTCCATTATGAAATATTTTGTTTAAAGTTTATGGTCCTGAGCAGGCATGGGCTAAAGGGAGAGACGGTGGAGAGATCTGCTGGGACAGACTTTGTAAGTATCATTCCACATCTAACTATCATTGCGAGATATCAAGAAACAGTCATCTGCAGCCGAGAAGGCTGAATAGAAAGAGCATCACACTGATCCTGAGGATTTGAGGAAGGCAACAGCAGTCAAGAATAAAAGTGTGATTAAGTTTAACAAATTGCTTTGTCATGTTTTCACCTCTCTGAGACCCCTAGAATTCTCAAACTGAATTATCCTTACTGGGTTTCAGAATCTTCACAATTCCAGGTGAGGGTATAAAGCTGCTGCTTACGTATGGTTTTCTGGGTAATTACCTGATCTTCGATCTTGGTGAGGCGAGTCTCCAGGTCTCATTTTCTTTGTTAAATTCTCCACGTTGGGGGGTCTGTTCTCTCTGTGCGTTATTAATTCCTTTGAGTTCTTTCATAATGCTCTCAAGCATCTGCTTTGTGCTGTACACACACAATGAGGAGAGGGAGCTCTCTGAATCTGCAAAGGTCTCCAACTCTTGATTATCTCCAATGTAAGAGACTACCCTCGCTCACCACCAAAGGGTCCAATAGCTGTGTCCCTTTGTTGCAGTGAAACCTGTAACTGGGGTTCCATTAAAAGTACAAATTAATTTTGTACATGGCACACTATAAAGATGTTGGCAGGGAGTTTAGCGGATAGTCAGCATACTTAAGAGTATTATATCTGGTCTTCCTAGGATTTGCTTCAGGAATAGCTGTAGGAGATGTATATGACTCCCTGATAGCAGACCAGTTTTGTGTGCATTCAGCGATATTTGAAACAGAATCAGTTGTGCCTAGTTTGTTGGTTACCGCTTTCTCTACTACAAACCATGTATCTGTAGAAACAGAACTAGGGAACATTAATACTTGCATAGTGGCTTGGCTACATTGTACAATATGAAAGTGTGTTAATAATTTGGTATTAATGGTAAAATAGTGAATATTGTCAAGTCCCGCCAGACATATTGGATGATTGATAGTGCTAGCCCGAGCAAGCTTTGTATTTCAGTATACCATATCAGAGAAAGTGCACTCACCTCTCTAAAAGTTTTTTTTACCCAAACTGTTTTTATTAAGTTTAATTTTTTTTTTAAACCAACAGAAACATACAGTACAGTACAGGTTACAGCAAGACAATATATCATCATTACATAAGAGTACCAGAGGGCATGTACACCAGAGTTAAAGTCAAGAGAGAGTTGTAACCACTGTACAGACCTTATCCTCCATCCTACCTTCCCAACCCAGAGCATTGTTAGACCATGCTTTAAACAACTAATGCATATAGGAGCGTATCGAAACCACAGTTGGTCGCCACCTATTCAGAGGGCGAGGTGTGTGTCGCCACCCCCCTCATCCTCCTCGCTGCTTATAGAGCTTATGTCCTCCCCACTAGAAAACCGTTCCAACAATGTTCCCCAAGCCGTTTTATCAGCAAGTGCCTTCTCATCTCTTCGTGTCAAGCGCATATGCTGCTCCTCGGCTGCCCCACACTCCAATAAATCCGGTCGCCAGCTGGAGATCATCGGGTTCCGGGCACTCATCCAACCGATTGCTACTCTACGCTTGGCCAGTACTAGCGCTAGCTGTGCCAGTTTATATGGAATGCCCCGACCACGAGGCTTCCGCAGCACTCCCAAGATACAGGTCATCGGCGCTGCCTCTAACCCCAATCCTGTGACCTCCTCAATCGCTGCTACCAATCCCTGCCAAAAGTCAGATACTGCCCTGCAAGCCCAGGCCAGGTGTAGGAAGGAAGCACCAAACGCACCACACCTAGGGCAGCAAGCACTATGGTTCGGGTCGATCCTGTTTAGTCGACGGGTGTGAGATACGTTCTGTGTACAAAGTTAATATGCAACAACTTAAACCTGTGAGTACACAATATCGTACGCACCAAAGATGAAGCCAAATCCCAGTCAGCATCCGCTATGGGTTCCCCCAGATCAGACTCCCATGCCCTGAGTCCCACACTCATCACACCTGGTTGATCCTCCCCGCAGGGCTTTATAAAACCGAGTAATCAAACGCGTCCCCTCACCCCAGTTAATCAGACCGTTCAGCACCGAGGATGCCCCAGGGGCGACCGGAAAACACTCCAGATCTCACGTGCCACAATCACCATTTTCGCATATTGCAAAAATTTACCAGGGCCCAGATCAAACAAATCCTGAGTGTCTGTAAAGGATAGAAACTCTCCATTGGGATAAAGATTCCCAGCTACCTCAAATCCTCCCAGTCTCCAGGCCTCTACCAATATTAACTCTCCATATCCCGAAATCGGGCCAAGTCCCATATCTTCAGCTCCCTATCGAAAGGGGCTCGTCTAAGTACATGTTTAACTACCTGCTCCCAAATCCCAGCAGTAATGTTGATTAGGTAAGGCGCAGCAGGTTCAGATCTACCCCGACATCAATATATGCACCAATGACCAACCATCGCACATACCAGAATACAACCTCTTCTCCCAATTATCAGAGTCCCTCATCCACTTGGCAGCATATTGCAAGTGTGCTGCGTAACAGTAGTATCTGATGCTAGGAATCGCCAACCCACCCCCCTCAAGATCCCTCTGCAACACAGCAGGTGTCACCCTGCTTCGTCGATCCAGCCAAATCAGAGAGATCAGAAGACTATCTAAACAGCGAAAGAGCTGGGCAACCAACGGATACAAGGAGCTCTGTACCAAGTATAAACACAATGGCAAAAACACCATCTTTGCCACCGCAGCCCTACCCATCACAGAGAGAGGCAATCTGTTCCAAAAGGAGACCGTGCGTTCCACGCCCGCAACTACTCGCTCAACATTGTGTTTATCATGCGCAGCCATAGAGTTAGTGACCCATATACCCAAGTACCAGAAACACTCAACCTCCCACCGAAGTCCAGCTTTAGGTAGCTCAGCCTGTGCAAATCCTCTAAGGGACCCCAAGGGGAACAGGAGTGACTTCTTCCTGTTGATCTTGAGACCAGATACACCCCCAAAAACATCCAACCTCTGCAGTAGCACCAGCACAGAAATGTGGGGATCCCGTACAAAAACATGGGTGGACCCTCCCACCTGAACCCATCACTGTACCAGCTCCTCCCTCAGCCAGATCACTAGAGACTCTACCGCCAGAGCAAACAAAAGAGGCGATAGCAGGTATCCCTGCTGTGTGCCCCTGCCTATCTCCCAGGTGTTTGAGAGCTCTCCCCCCACCTGTACTTGTGCAGTAGGAGCAGTGTACAGCAACCGCACCCAAGAACAGAAACCGGGGCCAAACCCCATGCCCTGCAAGACCTCTAAAAGGTTACCCCTCTCAACTGTGTCAAAAGCTTTTTCCAAGTCGAGAGACGCTAGCGCCAATTCTGTCTCCACTTCTTTGGTCTCGTGCAGAATATGTGCCAAACGACGCAAATTATAGGACATACTACGACCAGGGATAAACCCACATTCGTCCTCGTGCACTAGACCCTGGATGACCTCACAGAGCCGGGTGGCTTAAGTCTTACAGAGTATCTTGACATCGCTGTTTAACATGGTAAGCGGTTGATACGAGGAGGGGTCACCTGGGTCCCCCTCGCTTAAGCATCAAACATACAATTCCCTGACGCATAGTGTCTGGCAACATACCACGCACTCGAGCTTCCTCAAAGACCTCCAGGAGCTTCTCCCGGAACGACAAGGAAAACGTTTGATACAACTCAACAGGAAAACCATCACTACCAGGGGATCTGGACTTGGTCATTGCAGCCACTGCCTCACTCACCTCCTCTACAGTAATCGCAGTTTCAAGAGCATCCCTACTCTCCGGACCCAAGCGCGGAAGCAGCATCTGCTGCAGAAACTCCCCCACACCTTCCTCAGGTAGTACAACACCAGCCCGCGACACCCTTTGGAGGTGTGCAGCCAATTCCCGTAGAACATCTGTGCACCTTGTGAGCATTTCACCATCAGCATTCCTAATTTGCAAAATAGGAGGGGCCTCCACCTCCTGTTTCAGAATCCACGCCAGAAGCTTGCCAGATTTATCTCCCTCCCGATGCAGTCATTGCCTATACCCTCTAAGTGTTATCCAGCTTAGCGTATCCCAACAACTATTAACCTCCTTGTATAACCTGAGCGCCTCCCGTTCAGCCATTCTTGCATCCGGTAACTGCTGTTGCAAATCCCCCAATTTCGCCTCCAGTTCCGTAAGATCCCGCTCCGATTATCTACGTACCCCGCACATCATGCCTATACACTGCCCCCTTATAACTGCCTTCATAGACTCCCACTCCAGGCCCCTAGACAGTGTTGTATTCCAATTCAATTCCATATATTGTTTTATGGCCTCAGCCACACTTTCCCGCCACCCTTTCCCGACACCCCGCATCAGTAAGTAAGTCAGCAGGCATACACCAACTACGCGCGGAACAGGTGGCTGCTGCACCCCATTGTAACCTCACTGATGCATGATCGGACAAGAACCTACCCATATGTGTAGCCTCCATAACTTGTGAGGCACTAAGACCACCCAATAGAAACCTGTCCAGTCGGGTATGAGTATTATGTGTTCTGGAGTGTCAAGGGTATTCCCTGCCCTCAGGGTGCAGCTTCCTCCAACTATATATAAATATGTCATCACTTCCGTAAGAGATTTCACCATCAGGGGCTTAGTTCCCAGCTTCAGCGGAAGGCGGTCCAGATCCCCATACAACACACAACTGTAATCCCCTGCCCAGACCAAAGGCCCATCCACACTATCCCCCCAAATCTCAGGTATTCTGGTGCAGAAGGAGTGATCAGCCGTGCTAAGTGCATACGTATTAAGGATAACAATGGGTGAGCTATCCAACATGCCCTCTACCAGAACACATCGGCCCTCGACATATACTTCACAGTATACATGGGTGAATGGAACCCCAGGAGCCACCCACACAGACACACCCCGTGCATAGGAAGAGAAGGAGGATGAAAACATTTGTACTGCCACTTCTTAGACTGTTTGTGTGCTTCCTCTTCAGTCACATGTGTTTCCTGAAGACAGGCAATATGAAACGTATGCCTCCTAAGGAATGAGTGTACTCTATAGCGTTTGGTGTAGCTCTTCAACCCGAGGTTCCATGTCAACATGTTAATTTGACTTGACGACCCATAGTGATACAGTGTTGTCCTCCCTCCCCACTAAACACTTCCCCCTGTGTTCCACCCCCGTGGTAAGACAAGAAAAAGACATATTGCACATCTCACCTGATACCTGCACTGTTGAATAAACTTTAAACATTAACGAACGTGACCTATCAAACCCCTCATAAGCCCCACATACAGTAGAACAACCATAACAGACCATACTGTAAGTCCATTCCATAAATGCTGCCAGAACAACAGCCTAATCCCCAACTTACCATGTCGAAAGTCCTACCACACATGCTGAGTTACCTCCACCTCCCTCCACAGATTAACCGAATACCACCCCGGTCTTAAATCACTAAGTGACAGCGGCACTCCCGAGGGCCAATGCAGTCCAATCCTTAAGTGAGACCCCATCAGGACCTGCACCAAACTAGCGCCGCAGCCCTCCACCAGAGAAATACTTTCTTTGTTGTCACCAATCCTGCAAAAAAAGAGGCGCGCTGGCACCCTAAATCATGAAGCTCATAGTCAGACTTGGGCAGGATCCCGCCACCCCCAGCTCTTAGCCCCCGCTCCACGACCATACCCCCAGCCAGACAAGTAGACACTACCGCCATTGTTCCATCCTACTGTATCTCAACTCTGTGATTAGAGTCCACAGCTGACCCGCCAGTCCCAGCATCCAAGAGGCCGACCAGCTTCTTGTGACCTCCAATCCGGACGCTCTGCTCCAGAAGCCCGAAGAGCGATGCCTCCAGTTCCCTTCTTCCTCCCCGGAGCTACCTTGTCCCACATCTCCAGCAATCGCCACACCTCCTCCGGACGATCAAAGAAGTGTGATCTCCCGCCTGAGATAACCTCTAAGAATGCCGGATACAGAAGCATATATCTAATGTTCATGGCACAAAGTTTTGCCTTGACCTCCATGAATCCTTTACGAGAACTCTGCACCTTGTTTGTGTAATCAGGATAAATGGATATCTAGCAGTTCTTGTATATTGCCTTATCAGACTCACATGCGGCCCGCAACACACAGTCGCGATCCTTTTATTTCAGAAGGCAGGCAATAATAGTCCTGGGCAGCCTGCCAGGAAGGGGGGGGCGCAACAAGAGCCCTATGTGCGCGCTCCACTACAAAAACCTAAGATAGCCCAGTTGGCTGCGGCACATCTCTGATCCAGCTCTCAACAAAAGATTCCGTAGCGGACCCTTCCGCACGTTCCGGAAAGCCCAGCAACCTGACACTGTTCCGCCAGGACCTCCCCTCTGCGTCCTCCAGCCTTGCCTCGCCTCCAGCCGTCCAACTGTGGAGTTGGCATGCACCATTTGTTTCCACAAGGCCCCCACCTCTGTTTGTAGCTCCAAAATAGATCCCTCTGCCACCTTGACCTTGTCAGACACCTTCCGGAGCTCCGCCCGAAGCAGATTGACCTCCGCAGCCAGTCTCTACCCTCCAGTGCCACCCTAGAGCCCTGGATGGCCGCAAGCAGCTCAGTGCATGAAGGTTCCTCGGGATTCATTGGCACCCTCATATCATCTCTACTCACCTCTGATCTGGCCGGGTGCTGCGGCAGTGGCACCGTGGTAGTATATTGCTCCATGTTACCATGTGATGCATCTGTCCGCTTATGCCGCCCCATTCCGTCCCACACCCGGACCAGGGTTGTGACCCAGTTCCAAGTGTAGCAGGGAGGCGCCAAGTAGGTCTTGAAAACAAAGTGCCATAGAAACAGTGTCTGCTGCTGACCACACGTCAGGTCCCACTATCCTCCACTATTTCAGCAGGTGGCCAGTGCAGAGGCCGCAGATATCCCCATTAGTAGAGGACCTCTCTCAAGGCAGTCACAGGTAGGAGCCAAAAGGATCAAAAATGTAGAAGAAGAGAGAGAAAAACAATGTAGGTCCAGGGCCCACCAACGCACACACCCACACTGGTGCACGCCAACCAGCTACCGCAGTCCTGCAGGTCCTAGCGTGATTTCCCGGGTTCCAGCTGGCCCCCCAGTTACCCCTACAGGACGCCGCCACTCATCTCCAAACCCAGGCAACCTTCACCTTGGGCCAGGGGCTGCATATCCAGCAGGCCCATCCAGGTCAGCAGCTCGAGATGAGCTGTCCGCCCTCCAGGGCCGCACCTGGCAAAGGGCCCTGCAGCCGGTTCCCGCACAGTCCAGAAGAGCCCTTCACTCACCACCTCCGCGCACCTCAGGCCCTCGCGCAGCCCTCCAGGGCCCAGCCGACTCCGCTGGAGCCCCCACTAATGCAGACACCCTCCTCGGGGCTCAGAAGGCACTCCGCACAGGACGGGGGCCACCGTCACCGCGAGCCCCCAGAACCAGCTGCGCCGCCGACGCGCCGCCCGGCACTCCGACGAGAGCTCCGTCGTCTCCTGCACGGCCCAAGGGAGGCGCGCGACCACTGCCTTGGCACAGGCTGCAGGAGGAGGGTCCCCGCTGTCTTGGGTACCCCAGGGTCCCTTGAGGATTTCACCGGTAGCAGGAGCTCACTAGGAGTGCATCCCGCCAGCCATGTTGCTTGGCCACGCCCCCCACCCCTCTAAAAGTTGAGCAAACGTTGGTGTTTTTTTAGCACAAAATTCTGAAGCCATAACAGACCTACAGTCTTTGTGGTTTTTTAGCACAAAATTCTGAAGCAATAACAGACCTACAGTCTCATTCAAGAGTAAATGCTGCATTCAGAAAACATCATCAATTAGATATTAAGTGTACACTAGTACAATGTAGCAGCACAGATAGCAGCACATGCACACTAACAAGCAGCAATTTTAAATAATATCCAATGGACTCCTCCAGTCACGAATGTAAGCTCTAAATGAAACAAATTTGCAGACTGCTTCTCACAAAGGGAATAGGCGGGGATAATCTAAACAAAGGCCTCACCTATTCCTTGTTAAATGCACAATAACGGAGTCTGTTACATTTTCTGCACTGCAGGGCTGTAACATAAGCCCCCAAACTCCCAAAAGGCCCCCTAACCTTTCAATGAATGGGGCCCTCCAATGCCAATGAATATCTCTTAAAATACAGGAGACTTGTGACCCCTCGTCACATTCTGCAGGAGGGCCTTGTCATTATCTGTTATGCCACTACTGCAGAGGTTCAACAGCAAACACCAAAAGGAGACTAAATAATATCAAATAATGAGAAATCCAAATACCCAGAGTTGGTGACCAGCTCCAGTACACATCTCTGGTGCTCTCGGTGTACCCTCACTAAGCTCCTCTTTCCTTGCACACCAGATGCAGTAATACGGAGTATTGCTGAAAGGAGCACAAAATTGTTCTACTGCCAAAACCAACCATGTTAGAAATTGAGTGTAGGAAGCTGGCTCTCTATATAGTGTACTAAAATTACGTATGCTGTGCAGAGTCCAGTGGATCCCCAACTGGTATTGCAGAAGCAAAAGTAGATAGGAGTAATGCTCTATTTGTGGTAATGTGGGGGAGCAGTTAGGCTTATCAGAGGGTAGTACTAAGCATTTGTATAACTCACAGATGCATTAAATGAGACGCATACTCAATGAATAAATCTGAGACCAATTTAGAAAAATAATTATTTTTATGTATGTTTCAAACCCAAGAACTTCATAATCAGGTAAATAGACTTTTAAGCATACATACGTTGTCGTTTCAAAAATGAATTTTCAGAGTTCTCTAAATGTTATCCTACAGAGGAAAAACAATGTTCAGCAAACACTGGGTTAACAACAAAATATGAAGCCAATCTCAGTGAGTTAAGGTAAGTACTGGGCACTAATCAGAAACACACCAACAGGTCACACCATGTAGCACTGGGGCAGCCAGGTGAAGACATACAGTAAGGTGTCAGGTATCCAATGGTTTCCTATGGGAGTTTGACCCAGTGACTAACAGGCTGCAGGCTTTGGCTGGAAAGCCTGTCAAGGACCACAAACAGGTAGGTAGTAGACTCTGGGTGCTCAGGGACGTAGGTGCACCTTTGGACCTCTTCTCCTGTGACCAGGGGCAATGGGTGTAGGGGTGTCTTTAGGTGTCTGGTTTTCAAGTCTGGGAGCACTCGCAGTCAGGGGGTCTTGTATGTTGAGGCTGCAGGAGCCGTCGGGGAGTCCCGCAGGGGAGGACCAAGGGTGGACTCAAGCTCTTAGGAGCCCGGAGACATCATTGGCAACAGTGACCTACCTCAGTTGGGGTCAGGGGTCACGGATGCAGTGGTTGGTATATCCATCGGATTTTCTCTCTCCACAAGCTTGTAGGAGAGGAAGGCTGCGTGCAGAAGCTGTAGGTGTCTCAGGAGAGTCCAAGATGGGTGAGACCACACTGAACTCGATCTCTCGGCAGCTGGGGACCAGCGTAGGCACCGTCGGATGGCTTCACTTCAGGTTGTGGACAACGGATGCAGTGGTCACTTCTGGTGTCGGGTTTCCGGGGTCCGGCAACTGTAGAGTGTTTTCTTTGGAGTTTCTTGTTGCAGGGCAAGTCAAGTGCCCATGGGAGACTTGAGTCTTTATTGAAGGCTGGAAGAGTTGGTTTCTTATGCAGGATCCTTTGGGGTCAGCAGTCAGGCCGGAGGGGATGGTTCTAGGTCAACAGCTTCTTCTTTTCCTCTTCTGCGGGTGCAAATCTTCTTTGTCCAAGTCTTAGGTTGTCAAATTCCAAGTTCTAGGGGCCAGGGAGGCCATCTAAAACTCAATTTAGGGGTGTAACAGGGAGTGCCAGGCAGTAGCCAATGGGCTGACACCCCTTAGGGTGAACTACACCCTTCTTATAACCACTTCTGCTGGAAAGTGGGCATAACCCCAGTGGCCTAATTCCTACCAAACAAGATGGATGAATTCAGAAAGTAGTGTCCACTTCAGATCATCCACCTCAGGGCTGGGACTGGCATAACCTGGGCACTCCTCCCAATTTAACTAATTTTCCCTCCTGTGCTGCCACCAGAAGTGGGTAAAGGACAGGGGGTTGGTCCTCTCCACCATCTGGAGAGACCTGAATTGCATTACAAAGGCGGCAAGGTCTTTGAAGCTTCCCACCCTGGAATATCCATCCTGCCTGGGAAAGGAGGTCACACCTCTGCCCAGTGCAGGCTTTTGTCTCAGGCCCTTGAGAGCGCTGGCTCTCACCATGTGGAAGGGGGGGTGGAGGGGAGTCTGTGGTGGCTGAACTGGTAAGGACCCCCACATCTCCTCATTCCCAGCTGCACTCAATACACTTTGGATTTATGTACATAATCCACTTCCTTGTACCCTGATTGAAGTCCTATTTTATTGTGTTGTTTGTTCATTGCAAAATTCCCTAATAAACACAATTTTAATATTCATATATATCAATGTGCAAAAAACTGCTAAGTGCAGTATAATCAGTTGTTACAAACCTTTTTACAGCATCTCTTTTTTGGCTATCAAGTCCATCCCACCATTTTGAAAAATAAGATATTTCAGCCCACACAAATTTCTTCTTGCTGTCTTCCTGAAGCTTGGTCACCATATTATTGAGGATATGCTGTGTCTGATCTCGAAAATAATCATCAAATGTCTTCACCCAACCTAGAAACAGAAATATAGGCACAATACTTTTAATGGTTATTTAGGATCTACATATTTCTGTACCCTAGTGAAAAAAATACATTTATTTCACTGATCATATATTTAGATTTTTTAATACATGCCTAGTACTGAAGAAAATGTTCCATATCTATAAAACTAGGGGTCTGTTATAGTAA
This sequence comes from Pleurodeles waltl, assembly GCF_031143425.1. Taxonomy (NCBI): domain Eukaryota; kingdom Metazoa; phylum Chordata; class Amphibia; order Caudata; family Salamandridae; genus Pleurodeles; species Pleurodeles waltl. The sequence goes on along the minus strand of NC_090436.1, from coordinate 606,731,060 downwards.
ATAATACTGCAGTTCAAAGCCTGCAAATGCACTAAATCACATGCGTTGTGAATGCAAAATCACAAGCCTCGAAGTGCTAAAGCCACTCTGAGTCAGAAATGAATGAGTCGCAGTAAGCAAAATATTACTGAGAGGAATTCACTCAGGAGAGCGAATGAAATGTGGGTTCCCTTCTCTTTACCAATCACAATGTCATTTATTAATGCTTTGGTACAACAACTTCAGACGCAGACCATTGATTAAATACAGACACCTCACCATGAGGAATATTTTCCACTTTGTTAACGTGGGCCCATGCACTGTGGGAGCATACAGCAGGCCAGGAGATCGCTGCATTCTCTCTACTACCCTCCGTGTCATCTCTGTTCTTTTTAAGTAATTAATATTTTTACTTTTGGCACAAGATTGTAATAAAAACCTTTGACAGTGAATGCTGTCCCATACAGGCCTCCATAACAGCATTAGCAAAAAGATCAGAATGAGTTGCAAGCGGGTTGCTGCAACTTTAATATAACTTAAGTGAAAGGATGTCAATGTTTTGTGAATGGTCACAGTGTGGTACAAACGTGTTGTGCATTCCTCGTACGGTAAAGAGAGAGGCTGCTCTTAGCGAACATTGCGCTGTGGATTCAAATGTTTTCCATATTCCCAACCAGCAGGCATGGACCTTAAATCACATTTACAAAAGAGGGCTACCTACGGCCACCCATAACCAATGGCCCTTAGAGTTAATGATGGCATACAAAAATGACAAGGGGGTGCACACTGAAAATCACCAGATTCCTTGAAACAAAAACGAGTACAAAATAAAATAATCAAGCACAACATACAGTTAAGGTGATATACAAAAGATCGCATATGGCTATAATTTACCTTTACAGTAAAGGAGTGTTCTCCTACAGATCAAGAATGCCATATCCATAATAAATGGGTTGAAAGCAAGTTAATCTTTAAAAGAAAGAAATGCTGTTATTCTAGCTAATGGTAGATGTGAATGCATTTCTTATGCAGCATTGCTTATTTGTTACTAGATTCAATTGCACTGTATAGAGGATTTAGTACTATCACCTAGAAAGGACTGAGAATCTTTTTTCAGGATTGACTGATTTCGCTCAACAACCTGTTCTAGTCCCAAGTGTAGTTTGACACACGATCGAACCCAAGCACAAGAGCCCACAGTCCCTACACAATGTGCCATTTTGCTGCTTTGCAATCTTATCACAACGCACGTAACAAACTGAAGGTCCAGGTATCTGTTAAAAAAAGATGCTTCTTTTTTGTTCTTAGTTACTTTTTACAAGGTACATGCAGTAGGGTGCACTAAAGCCTGACCACGTTTTGGCATCACCACTTTCAACTGAACCCTCCAACTGCAAGCAACTGTGAAACACACTGAATACTAACACCACATTCTACAGCATATGATGCCTACTCAGAGAAAAGATGTGGGGCCCCACGCAGCATGCAACACTAATCCAGGATATAACACATCACCCACCATGCACATGAGGACCTGCACACAAACAGGAAGATATAACTAATATTTCTAGTTGTCCTCCAACACAAGACAATACAACTGGAGTACATTCATTATATACTTCCCCACGCAAGTACAAAACCACACACACATCTAAGCAGAGTAAACAATATAGAACACATTCAGTATGCAACTTGGCATATTACAGCAAAGCACTGAAAACACCCTTGCACAGTGCAGGTACTACATTATAAAGACACATTCCCACACAATAAACATTAAAAGAGATGGAACACCCCTCCCCCACAAAGGGAAATAATCAGTACATCCTTGCTAGTACATATATAGTACATGAGCATTGCATTGTATGTGCTAATTAGTATAGAGGAACCTTTTATTCTGGGGAGGAAAGGTTGAAGACCCAATGCCAATACTCAACTACAGAGGAATGATGTGCAGGTGGGTTTCTTGTGTTGACCATCCTTCTCAGACTTCCAAGTCCTGTAACTGTGCCTTCCATATATGCATCTGAGTTCATGAGGAATGAAGGTGTTGAGCTCAGAAATTTCAGATCCACTTATGTGTTCTTTTCTTGCGTCCACCAAGGTATTGAGGTTTTCATCTTGGAATTATTTTGATTATGCCACAGCGGCCTAGTGCGTTAAAATAACGTGCATGGAGCTATAACTAAAATGGCTAGACAACAGAGGGAATCTTGGCTTTGTGCCCATGATTGTCTAGTTCCTCCTGGAAAGGTCTTCTATGGAGAGGGATTAGGGGAATGCAAGATGACACCATTCCCAGGAATGATTTGAAGAGGGAGACTTTTTAAAGCTTGTTGGCCTGGTCAACTAACTACAGTGCTCGTTATCTGATAGGGAATCCAGAACAGGGCCAAGAAAGGTTCTTCTTTTGTTGGGTTTTCAGGAAGATTATCCCCTGGTGAGAGTCAAACCTAGATTGATTATTAACTGCAGACAGGCTGTTGTGGAGTTTCTGGTGGTTTGGGGAGAGGGCCCTTATAACAGCCAATCATTGAGATGTGAGAATATTGGGTGTCCCATTCTTCTCAGGAAAGCTGCAATTAGGGTCATGCACTTGGTGAATATTCGTGCAGCAACCTTGAGGCCAAAAGAAAGAATTTTAAATTGGTAATGGTGGCCAGTCATGTTGATCCTTAAATACTTGCAGTGTTTGGAAAATCTAGCAATAAGGAAATGTGCATTGAGGCAACCTAAAGATGTTGTTTAATCTCCTTCATTGAGCAGCTGAAGTATTTCTTGCAGTGTTGCCATATGGAAAGCTGCTTCCTCAGAAACTTGTTTAGCTGCCATTAATCGAGGATTGGTCTTCGCTCTCCTTGTTTTTCTCCTGATGAGGAAAACATTTGAATATAACTTATATTTCGCTAAATACGAAACTTGTTCTATGACGTTTTTTGAAATAGCAAAATAATAACCAACTGTAATAGACGAAGATGTTAAGGAGAACTTCTTCAAGGCGGATTTTAAGGTGGTCTTTGAATAAATTCTATGGTGTGTCCATTCAGCACTTGGACCAGGACTCACTGGTCTGAGGTAACAGATTTGCAGTTTTTGTAGTAACTAGAGACTCATACGCCCAGTAGATGGGAAATTGTGACTGGCACCTGGAAAACATCACTGATACTTTGATGTAGCTTGACCTCTCTGTTGAGTTGCAGTTTTTTTTTTGCGAGGAAGTCCTTGTGCATATATTGGTGGTTTATATGTTTGCTAAGTGAACTGCTCATGGTAACCCTGTTGGATATGTTGGTTTAGCTATCTGTAGGGCTGAACATTTCCCCAGAAGGAAAATTGCCCCCTTCCCTATGCTTCGTGAAAGACCTTAAATCAATGTTGTTGAAGGACCCTCCGAGACTCATTCTTTCTGAGTATGACTTTATGGATTGTAAAGCACTGTTGACATGTTTGCGGGTAAAGTCACTCCATCAAAATGCAGATCCAAGATTTTAGCTTGTACTTCAGGCCAGTAAGAGGTAGTCTTAAGCCATCCTTGTCTTCTCAAGACTGCCAACCCGGTAAGCTGATGGAAGCCACTGGAGGCAACATCCATTGCTGCGTCCATGATTTCTGCAGATGTTTTTTCTCCTTTCTGTAGAAAAGCCTTGTCTTTGTTCCTTATATCCTCCTGCAAGGATTCAAGATAGGCACCTAAGTAAGACGACATCTGCCTATTATATCTCCCTAGAATCGCCAGAGATAGATGCTCTGAAGGTGATTGCTGCCATTGAGGAAAACCTCCTGCCCACATTGTATAATCTTCTACCCTCTCTGTCAGGCGGAGATGAACAGGGTGTTACGGGGTTTCTCCCACTCCGCTGTACTGTCTGCATGACAACAGAAACCAGACAAGGAGGATGGGAGAATCATCCAGAGTTTTATATTTCTTATCCAGGCAAGGTACAACCGCTGACACTGTAGTATAGTTTTTTGTTATTTTAAGGCCCTTTGTCTAGATTAAATCTATAATCAGTACAGCATTTACCGAGTTAATTCTTAAAAATAATTTAGAAAACAGGCAGACTGTTTCATTGGAATGGGAAATTCGAATCTCTTTAAAGTCCTCTGTAATAGAGCATGAAAAGCCCCCAGTATGGTCCAGAGGGAAACTAACCACTGTGGAGTAGGTCGCGCTGACATTGGTGCCACATTTGTGTCCCACTCTCAGCCTTCATCATGAGAAGAGTCCTGTGGGCATCTACCTTCTTCCGGATAATCATCAGAATCTCCATCCTCAATGGTAATTGCTGGAATGGGCTGTGGGCGAAGATCCTGAGGCCTCAATTCTATTCTTAGGCTCTTTAAAGAATTTGCCAGATGAGGAGTATGTGAAGATGTGTGGGAAGTGGCACAGACGAGGAGGACCTTGAGAACCATATGGTTGAGGAAACCTTTTGTAATAATCTGCAAGCATGAGTCAGAGATCTATTATCAATGCCTTAGGGTTCTTTCATCATATGTTCTGGATAATAGCATTAATCACCTTATGGGTCATAGGAGTACAGTTCTTCTAATGCCTGTATGGACCTCAGTTTAGAAATCTCTGATGCTGATTGTCGTTGTGGAAGAAGTTGTTGTGGTTATAGATGGGGTAGAGAAGGTATGCTTTATCGAAGAGGGGTCCGTCGATGGTGTCTTAGTTCCAGATTTAGAACTCTCATGAGATTGTACCTTGAGTGAATGTATTTAAGGCTCAGATCTAGGTCTTTCAGGGTTTAATGATGAATCCTTCTTTTTAAGAACTTCCACAACATATAAGGCAGGGCTCAGTCTCTTTTCATGCCCCAGTGTAAATTTTTGGTAGGTTCTGTGGACAAATCATTCTCTTAGGGACATTCTCTCTTGTCAACACTCTTAAAATATTCTGATGTATTTTCCTGTTCATGCTTTGAAGACTGGGTTCATTTAGCCTTTACCTTCTGGATCCATAGTAATAATCTGACTTCTCTGTCTTTCAGAGTTTTACTTGAAAAATGAATGCAGTACTTACAATACTTTGCTTTATGCTTTGGATAAAGCAACAGAGGGAATGCTTGTGAGGGTCATTCGAGTGAAGCCTCAAAGCCAGGAGCCACAAGGTTTGAAAATACATTTTTCTGAAGTGTCTGACATAAATAAAACATAAATGTTGTAACTGTTTTATGTTATTTGTGTGCAAACATTGAACTCAATCACTTTCTGGGAAAATACAAACTGAGCAGAGTTCAGGGAGGTTCCCTTCACATAACATGCTGTAAGAAATCTTAAGTATGGAGACCCTTGAGAGGAACACTGTTGCCTAACCTGCTTTTGGATTGGTTGGAGTTTGGGTCTTTTCAAATGATGTGAACTGGTTAGCAATGGGACAGCATTGAGCTTTTCCAAGCTATGTCTAGCATTGTACTGCATAGTATGATTGTGCCAAGATTCCCAGCTTAATGATAGGAATAACACAAGTATGTAAAACTTTGAAGGATTCACTACTGGAGAACATATGGTCAATGTACGATCTCTACACACCCGATATTAACAGCTCCCAACCACACAAAATCAAACAAACTAGCACAGAAACCTACAGAGCAATTGCCATAGGGCCTGTTAATCGAACAGTGACAGACATTTGTATTTAACTAAAAATGAACTAAAAATGAATTGTCACAGTAAGAAAATAATGTGGATGTGCCTTTGCAACTCTTTTACATCTTTACATTGAAGGATGTACATACTCAATCTGGTGCAAGAACAGTACACTCTAGATCATAGGTACTCACAAACAATCTACAGAGGCTATAAACTATGGTCTGGGCAAGCCCAGGGGCCACATTGATGCCAGCAGGGTGAGGGCTGGGGTGGGATGGTGTAAGGTGGGCGCAGGTGGAAACCAAACAAAGAAATGGTTCGGACAACAAACCGAAACTTCATGTTGCTTACGTCTGCCACCCACACTGTAACCATATGCACCAAGAATTAAAGACAAAGCATTAATTTTTTATGTAAACATGAAAGGGAAGAAGATAGTCATCTAGTGGCTGAATTGGAAATTGTGAAACTAGAAAACCTGGGATAAATTGTGGCTTCCCCCACTTAAACAGATTTTGAGATCCTAGGCATTTGTTTTATTTCACTTTGTGTCCGTTTTCTTCATTACCACATATGAGAGCACCTTGAAAAACATGAGGTCAGAAAGCGTGCTGTACAAAATTGTATCTTTGTGTTTAATTTATGAAACTATACTGTTGTTCCAGTTATAACAACAATCTAGGCCACAAACAGGGTGCACTAACAAATGATGTACCACGTGGTTCATTAGTGGCATTGTTGTGAGGACGGGCAGCATGAATAGTTCTAAGTTCAAGTTTGAAAATTATCACTTCTAATAAATGCCTCTCAATTCAGAGATATAAGCTCATGTATTAAGGTGAAACACTTTCACATATTAGAGCAGAGTTATGGAATTCCTATAGCCCGACACTCAGGATATATTTTTTGGGGTCAATGACGACAAGTTTCCAAGTAGTCCCAGCCCCGAGCAGCACAAAGCATCTGGCTGCCAGTTTACAGTACCACATTATAGAACAGGGAAGGGCAGTCTCTGCATTTAAGTTAATAGTTGGGTCCATATGTTAATGCTCTTCAACCATGTATTTACGGTTCTTTAATGCAAAGCCTTTATTATTAGGGCGTGCGCTTTAAGGAAATGTTGGAAGCTTGGACTGCACTACTGAGAGTGGTTCTTTTATAAAAATGTGTACATACGTTTGTGACGTTTAACAACATGAAGATACCTATAATGCTCCCAGAATGCTTTCTGATCAGATGCAAATATCTGAAGAAGCTTGAAAGCAAGTTTGATTCTTTGATTTCAAAATAAAATGTTCATAAAAGAAGGCAACAAGGAAAAAGTGTTGCTAAACTACTGTATATTTTTGGTACCATTTCTTCGAAGCATCATTTAGTAAAATGTGTTGATGCATGTTAAAATATTCATAATGGAAAATCAGTGTAATCTTGTTTAATAAGATTATGGGAAGCATGGAAATAAACAAGCATTGTCAAAGCCAATAGGTCCAACACTGGTGGCCAGCTTTTTGGTTTTGTCAATGTGTGTCTTGTTTTGACATGGTTTTAGTAAACTTTTATTGTTGTGCAATCTGCCAGGCCCACAACATTACAACAAACATTGGCGGAAAAAACAAAAAATTGGGGTCTCAAAAAACACACTTTGCTCAGAAGTCCTTGGCAGTGAACAAAACTAATTTGTGTGTATATATGCTCCTTGTGAAAGAGCAGAATGCTGTCACACACAGTGAAGCCAGCTGATAGATAGAATTTTAATAAAAAACAAAAAAGTCTTGGTTAATTTCAGACCTACTTAGGTGCCCAATTCTTAAAGAAAGTCACAAAAGTGCAACCATGGGATATGTCCTTACAGTAGTACAGATTTATCGCTTTTGTGAACTGACAAAAATGTACAGAAGAAGGCCAGAACCCCTAGTAAATATGTGTGAACTGCATTTTAGCACAAGCAAAAATGCGTGCATAGATTTGTTCATGCTAATGTCTGTTGAGCGTTTACAAGTTCACTTTACGCCAACCACTTTTTTGTTTCCTAACCCTGGAATACACTTTAATTCTGCACTTGTCAGGTGTAAATTGCAAACCTTTCTAAGTATGGGAAAAGGACTGGTGAATACCCTTCCCCCTCTCCCCAAAAAACATGCAACTTAGTAGGTTTGCAGAGATTCAAAAGGGCATTCGATTCCTTGAACTATTGCTCACAGCTACTTCCAGCCCCAGTATGTGATCTGTGGACAGGTGGCAAAAGAAGAAAATTGCTAGTATTCAAACCCTACTAACATATGAGCCTGGACATATTCAGATACAGTATTATCAGAGCTCTTATATAATGAAATTGCTGCCACTATTTGTCGCTGCACACATTGTCACCAAAGGGTCAAGTGGATTTTATTTTTTTTGTTTTTTACACGACAAGTAGATTTATTATGCAACCTGTCCCGTGGACCAGTAGATATTTTGTTAAATTCTACACCCCTCATATTTTTATCTGTTTAGTGGAAGATGTCTTTAAAAATGAAGGTGTTCCTGGACTGTGGGATGACTCACTAAAACGTCAAACTTTAAGGCATAGAGCAATATTGTAGCTATGGCTTGGAGCTGCTAAACTTGCACTGGCAGCAAACTGGAAGAAGAAGCAATCAATCAATCAATCAAGAAATTTGTATAGCGCGCTACTCACCCGGAGGGTCTCAAGGCGCTGGGGGAGGGGGGACCCGCTACTGCTCAAACAGCCAGGTCTTGAGTTGCTTCCTGAAGGAGAGGTGGTCTTGGGTCAGACGGAGGTGGATGGGGAGGGAGTTCCAAGTCTTGGCTGCCAGGTAGGAGAAGGATCTTCCTCCCATGGTGACTTTTCTGATGCGTGGCACGGCGGCGAGGGCGTGGCTGGTCGATCGTAGCTGGCGGGTGGGAGTGTAGAAGGTCAGGAGGTTGTTGAGGTACCTGGGGCCCAGGTCGTGGAGGGCCTTGTGTGCGTGGGTGAGGAGGCGGAACGTGATTCTCTTGCTGACGGGGAGCCAGTGCAAGTCTCTCAGGTGTCCGGAGATGTGGCTGTGTCGGGGGATGTCAAGGATGAGGCGTGCGGAGGCGTTCTGGATGCGTTGGAGTCTTTTCTGTAGTTTGACCGTGGTTCCGGTGTAGAGGGTGTTACCGTAGTCCAGTCGGCTGGTGACGAGTGCCTGGGTGACCGTCTTCCTGGTTTCGGTGGGGATCCATCGGAAGATCTTTCGGAGCATGCGTAGGATGTTGAAGCATGATGATGAGACGGCGTTGACTTGTCTGGTCATCGAGAGGGAGGAGTCCAGGATGAAGCCCAGGTTGCGAGCGTGGTCCGTTGGTTTGGGTGCGCTGCCCAGGGCAGGGGGCCACCAGGAGTCGTCCCAGGCAGAGGGTGATGATCCAAGGATGAGGACTTCCGTCTTGTCTGAGTTCAGTTTCAGGCGGCTGTTCATCATCCACTCGGCTACGTCTTTCATCCCTTCGTGCAGGTTGGTTCTGGCGGTGGCTGGGTCGTTGGTGAGGGAGAGGATCAGCTGGGTGTCGTCGGCATAGGAGATGATGTTGAGGTTGTGATGGCGTGCGATGGCTGCTAGGGGGCTCATATAGACGTTGAAGAGGGTGGGGCTGAGTGATGATCCTTGTGGTACGCCGCAGATGACTTCGGTGGCCTCGGATCTGAACGGGGGAGGCGGATTCTCTGGGTTCTTCCGGTGAGGAACGAGATGATCCACTCTAGTGCCTTCTCTTGAATTCCGATGTTGCTGAGGCGCTGCACTAGGGTGCGGTGGCAGACAGTGTCGAACGCTGCGGAGAGGTCCAGGAGGATGAGGGCCGCTGTTTCCCCGTTGTCGAGCAGGGCTCGGATGTCGTCAGTGGCTGCGATGAGGGCGGTCTCGGTGCTGTGGTTGGCTCGGAAGCCGGACTGTGAGTGGTCGAGGGATCCATTAGTCTCGAGGAAGGCGGCCAGCTGTCTGTTGACGGTCTTCTCGATGACTTTGGCAGGAAACGGGAGGAGCGAGATGGGGCGGTAGTTCTTGAGGTCGGTGGGGTCTGCTGATGGTTTCTTCAGGAGGGCGCCGAGTTCGGCATGCTTCCAGCTCTCCGGGTAGGTGGCGGTGTTGAAGGAGCAATTGATGATGTCCCGGAGATGGGGTGCGATGACGGAGTCGGCCTTGTTGAAGACGTGGTGGGGGCATGGGTCGGTTGGTGATCCGGAATGGATGGTGTTCATCGTATGGATGGTGTCTTCGGTGCTGACCGGGGTCCAGGCGCGGAGGGTGGTGTTGGGGGGGCGTCGGTTTGGTGGTTGGGTGCGAGGTCTGTGCGCCGAAGCTGTTGTGTATGTCGGCGATCTTGCGGTGAAAGAACGAGGCGAGTGAGTCGCAGAGGTCTTGTGAGGGGGTGATGTCGTTGTTTCCGGCGCTGGGGTTGGAGAGCTCTTTGACGATGCTGAAGAGTTCCTTGCTGTTGTGTGCGTTGTTGTCTAGTCGTTCTTTGAATGCTGACTTCTTGGTGGTGTGGATCAGCTGGTGGTGTTTACGGGACGCGTACTTGAGGGCGGTCATGTTGTCTGTAGTCGGGTTTTTTCGCCAGGCTTTCTAGAGGGTGCGGCAGTTCTTCTTGGAGTTCTTGAGGTCGTTGTTGAACCAGGAGGCTTTCTTGCTGTTGGGCCTGATGGGATGGGTTTTCAGAGGTGCGAGGTTGTCAGCGCAGTTGGTGATCCACTGTGTAAGGTTGTTGGCTGCTTGGTTGGGGTCCGCTGAGCTGGCGGGAGGGTTCTGGCTCAGTGATGTGGAGAGCTGGTCGGTGGTGATCTTGTTCCAGCTCCTGAGGGGAGCCTGTTGTGGGTGGTGGTGAGTCGTGATTTTTCTGAAGCTGAAGTGGACGCAGCTGTGGTCTGTCCAGTGGAGTCTGGTGGAGTGGCTGAAGGAGATGTACTTGCTGGAGGAGAAGACTGGGTCAAGCGTGTGTCCGGCGTAGTGGGTGGGGGTGTTCACCAGTTGCTTGAGTCCAAGGTTGGCGAGGTTGTCCAGCAGGGTGGTGGTGTTGTTGTCGTGGTTGTTCTCCAGGTGGAAGTTGAGGTCCCCTAGGAGGATGTAGTCAGCGGAGGGGAGGGCGTGTGGGCTGATGAAGTCTGCGATGTCTTCGCTGAATTGTATGCGGGGTCCTGGGGGTCTATAGATGAGGGTGCCTCTGAGTGTGGTCTTGGGGTCGGTGTGAATCTGGAAGTGGAGATGTTCGGCAGCTGTGAGGGTGTCGTCGGAGTTGTTCGTGATGCGGAAGGTGTTCTTGTGGACAATGGCGATGCCTCCTCCTGTCTGGTTGAAGCAGGAGGCACCTTCCCTCTCCCAATGGCACAACAGACAATGGCTGGCCATTACAATGGAGAGGATGATGGATAATGTTCTGGATAACTATAAAATTTTTGAATACATTTGGGGTCCTTTGGGGACATATCCCTCTTGCAGCCTTCCCCTATGTGCCTGCCCCACAAGTACGAGGGCGCTTCACCTCTTTCAATTGTAAGTGAGGAGGCCTCAATTGGAACTGCCAGAAACAATTTCCCTACCCAGGGACTCACAGCTCCTGTCCCCCCTCATCAAAAGTCATTTGTTACACAGTAGACTGTGCCAACACCCATGTACCTTAGTTATTAAAGGATACTGTTTGGGGGTGGGTGGAGTTATAGAGGGACATGATTGTTTATTGATACGAACTACACAATAGCACGGCCAGTAGAATATGTATTGTCTATTAGCTGATTCCCTCCTATGGCAGAAACTGGTAACTATATTGGATATCTTGCCATGGGCTGAGGGACTATGAGTGTTATCTACCTCACTTGAATGTCTATATAAACTAGTAATGACAGTTTTGACAAACAAATGAAGGCATTCCTAAAGGTAGGCTATGCAGGACACCTTGGCTTATCGTTATTTTAGTTAACATGTAAATGCTTGCCCATTTGAGAGCTTTCTGAATGATGAGAACAATGAGGCCTATGGCGCAGGAGTTGGGGACTGTACTGGTATAAAGACGGTGCTTTCCATAATACTCGCAAGTCCAATAACGTTTTCTCGGTTGTAAATAAGTTCTTATCCCGTATGAATGATTTTTGTAGCACTCATTTTAGGGCCCTAACCATGTCACCGAGGTGCTCCAATTTTCATCAGCTTCCTCAGCACCTGTCAGGTGTTGGATTGGGAGAAATCTGGTTGTAGGCTGACCTATGTGGGAAGAGCTGGGTGCAGGGCATGAGATATAGGTGCAGGATAGAAGTGTTGTGTAGGGCTTCAACAGCACATAAGCATGGGTGTTGTACAGAATGTGAGCGATAAACACAGCCTTCCATACATTGATATTTGTATGTATACATCTGTTTATGTAAGTATATGACATGTGGGGATGCGGTGACTCCACAAAATATATTGATATGAAATATGATTTCATTTTCATAGTTACCTCAAAGTACTTTTTCAGAATTTTACTGATGTGAACCCTACTTGCAAGAGTTTTATTGATGTTGGGCTTAATGAGATTAAGTGCACGGAGGACCATATTGTGCTATAGGTTTATCTAAATTATGCAGCAAAAATGCAAATTATGAAGCACATTTTCTAGCAGTATTATTTTTATATATTTTAGCTAAAAAGAAAAAAGTTGAGATCTACAAATTATATGGTAAATCCATAACTACATACTGCAGCCACAAAGTTTAATACATCCAGAGCACTTCACTATATTTTTTATTGTTTTATCAACAATGTACTTATGAAAGATAAATACAACCAGCACATTCTAATTCCAAACAGTGGCCACTGTTAGCAGCATTGTGAAGAAAAGTGTTTTTCAAGCCAAGTACCTAAAAATATTCACGTAATATTAAAAATATATAATCAGTAACTGTGTAGTATGGTCCTTTATTGTCAACTAGGGGTTCTGGAGACATTTACAAACAACTGAGCCTTCGACCTCATGACTTATATCACCAGAACTCGATGATAATAATTGACCTTATAACAGTTATCCGCCATATATCCTTTATATTGTTATACATCAGTTACCACTGTGTAGTTATGGTTCAGCTGCATTTTCCACTAAAAAAGGTATTCTTTCATTTGCTTACAACGTTGACCTTCATCAGCGCGTGTACACTAAATCTGCCATTCATTTACAGTAATCAACCAATATCTGGCATACAAATTTTGGGCTGTTCTATGCAAGGTAAATAAGCGAGGGATTATGATAGGGAGGTGGTGGTGGCGATTACGAATCAAACAAATGATTTGTTTTACATTTTGGCTCCGAGAGGAAATTTTGCTCGCACCTGCAGCCAAAACCACTGCATTGATTGGATTCACACCACACTCAGCATGAAAGTAGAACTTTAAAGTAGACCTTTACATAAAAAGCAAGTTTTTCGCTGGCGTGATCTAAATTGGTTCAGTAGTTTTTGAGATATAAGCTTTGACAAAAGTGATGGGTGGCTTGAAGGGGTTAACACATTTGTACATCTAATCAGTTATTTGTTGCTATGATTAAAACTTTGGTAACATTTGCGTGCTATTTGGCAGACAGATAGTATGTTGAGATTGCTCTTGGTTTTCAAATTTGTGCGGATCCATCACGGGAGGTTCTAGTTTAAAAGGGGGAGGGGCAAGAAAGAGTTCATATGCTACTCATTTTGACATTGTGGTGAATCTGCACAAACTTTACGGAGGCTTGAAATAATTAGTTTTCCCTTGCTAGATCAAGTTTTGTGCCAATGCATGAAGGAAATGGCAGAGCGAAAAAACAGCAGATTCAATAAAAATTGAATATACTTATAAATCCGGCACTGTTTGATAACTGCTTGCCATATTTTACGCATATTCATCAATTTACACCCAACTAGAGGTATTTCAGGTTTCCTGAAGATCAAATGGCTTGTTGGGAGAAGAGACAAGGAGGTACAGCTGGGTTACAAAAACGTGTTTATTCCACTAATACATTTGGCAGAGGTATTGCTGTCAGAAGTAATGGCGTCCTATTTGGCGTCAATTTATGGGGGCACAATAACATATTTAACTGTTCATGCCTTCAGTGTTTTTGGATACATGTTCATTAGATGTCCAGGCAGTTAGCAAGTTACACCAAGTGCAGGTATTCCAGATTTTGTGCAGATCCAATGGTGGTGGGGTAGTTATCAAGATATTTTTATTTTACTAATATCTGACATTGTTTCATAGGGATGAATGCAATCTGGCAGGAGATTTGTATGTCTAGCCTACTCTTGACTGTCTTAATTTAATGCAGGTAAACCAAAAGGGGGGCATGGTATGAGGGCGGAAAGGGTCAAAATAGTATGGAGGAGAAAAGGGTCAAAAAAGTGTTAATCAGCTAACAAATCTGGCATTGTTTGATGGACCTGCGCATAATTTGGCAGACATTTAGCAGATTTAGCTTTCTCTTGGTTACACAAACTTTTAAGTATATCCGCCAAATGGACAGGGGCAAATATAAGTGGGAGCTACACGTATTTATTTGACTCTGTATGAAATCAGGCAGCCAGCAAATTAGGCTCAGTGCTAAACTGGACAATTCCTGCGACCAAACCACGATAATAACAGCTAAAGAGGTTCAAGCGTAGGGCTTAGCCAAAGCCAGCACACAGCACACAATTGTTTCATAGCACATGCATGTGTTACATCATTAAACAAATATGGCACTCACTGAAAAAACAATACATAGCATAACCATTGCCTCCACCATGCTCAGTACATCGGTTAAGACAAGCGATGGCATGTTAAAAAGAAAATCTACAAAGAGCAAAGCTTGGCAATGGCACGAGTTATGGTGTGCTCGGTATATAATCGCTGGCAAATTCCAGGGCCTTTTGGTTTAACTTTATTTTTTCCCCAGAAAAATAATATTCACCCTGAGTAGTTCCCAAGTGCTACCAGGGTTTCAGGTTCGTGGAGGAGAGGCACTGGTGGTGAAAGGACCGTGTCCCACTACTCAGGATCGATGCACTGACATTGAAAAGTTGTACTAAGGTGTAACACTCTCCCCTCATGCAGTTTCAGCTCTGTGGGCAAAAGATAGCATCCATCTATGGAAGGTGAAGGATGTCTGAAAACGAGCCTTAAAAAAGGGAAAACTGTTGCTACATGAGTGACAGGCCATCTGAAATTGTACTTCTCCTTTTCAGGCCTCAGTAATACAGGAGCTAGAAGGAAGGCACAGCTACATCTCTCTCATTAGCTGAACTGGATTCCATCTCTCAGGCTTCCTGAATTTCTGCCCATTCACGAGACACAATTGTGGCACTCTGTACACAGATGAGATATGAAGGAGTCCATCCTGAGGCACACCAAGTCCAGAAAACATGGTGGTGAGAAGTATTTGGGCTAGTTTCTATTTGGGGGTGAGTGGAGATCACTGCTGAAAGTTGTCTGCTAACTGGTTCCAGACCACTGCAATATGGAGACCAGAATAAACATGGACTGGCAGTTGGACCATTGCCCCAGTTGTACTGCAAGTCAACAGAGTGATGATGAATTTGCATATCTTTCTTTCTGATGTAAAATAAAGCTTCGGTGTTGCCATGTTCACCAGATCCACTGGCCCTCAGAAAAGAGAGGAAGACTAATAAGACCAAAGGAAAGAGCTAAAGGCTAATAAGAATAGGAAGTTTTCCTACAGTTTCAACACTTTCCTATGTTGAGATAAATCAGGTTTACTTAATAGTGCCCCTGAACTGTACCAGGATGATTTAACTGATACTGCAGCCATGGCAGGTGCAAGAATATCCTCCAAGCAGATTGGAGACACGGATCAGGTCTGATTTGTATTGTTTGAGAAAGATTTGATAGTTATGTAATGCCATTTATATCAATCTGGTTAGAACTTCTTTTTGTTCATATCTTAGCAATCCAGTGAGCTATGAAGTGATGATCCTTCAAAACCCATCGCTCCCTATTCTCTGTAATCAGATCTCCTTATATTGAAGACACAACTTTCAACTAATTCATTAATACATTTGTAAATTAATGAAGTGTAGATCTTATGGTAATGATGAAAAAGTGTCATTATTTGGTCAAAAAGAAATGTCAAAATAACCATAATCCCATATTTACACCTTAAGTGAAGTAAGCAGGATGAGCATGGTTCAATTAAGTTAAATATGTTGAGGTTAGGAAAGACAACACTTTGGCAAGAAAACGATTGTGCTTGGAGACTTGGACGTAGTATTGCAAGAAAAGAGGTAAACTGGTATTTGATTGGACCAACTGACAGGAAGTGGGTTGAAGTGAATGGGGCTGTCCAGAAGGGTATTCATCTCCCAGGTAAGATGTGAGCATTCCATCGGTTTTGACAACTGGATTTGGAAAGAACATGGTGATTTAAACCCAGTACAATTCTAAAAACAGGGCTCTTTAACATATTGTTAAAATGAGGTAATTGATTTGATTTAGATCTGTAGAGTGCAACAAATATGTAGTCGTCCTCATCTGTTTGTCATCAATATTTTCAAGGTCACAATGAAGTAGTGTAGCTATACAGTCATGGGCAACAAACCGGTGAGGACGAGTACATTTCTTGTTAGGAAGAATCTTACAGCCGAATAGGCCACCAAAGAGATCACCTAGAAAAAACGTGTATTTTAACACCTGTATCGCATTACTTCAGTTATTATTGTTAAAGAAATAAGGAATACAGATTGTAGTCACGCCTTGAAAATGTCCCATTGGGGATGAAATACATGTCGGATCTTGTACTTGTTTGAAAGCAAGTAAACACAATAAAGACAACAAAAATATATCACATGACCTTGGGCTTAAGGACGGACTTTTTTTGGATATTTCTAATCAAAGTGTTATTTAAACAAATTGTTGCAGTGCTCCAATTTATAGTTATAGGATATAGCGGTTGTTATTCTTTAGAGTAATACCATCATTGCCCTTACAGGAAGCAGGACCATAGACCATGGTAGCACCAATTTTTGAACTATTGTTCTTTCTGCAGACTTTCTATTTTGACTAGTTAAGTACTGTCTTGATGTTTATATATTTTATTATTACTGTCATAGATATCTATCAGTATTTAACATACACGTTGTAATAAAGTTGCAATTGCTCTTTTTTGGTGACTCAAGTTACATACCTTGTGCCTATGAAAAAAGATGCCTAAAACAGTAATCACTGCTATAACCTTTTTTTTTTTTGTATCTGTTTATTAAACAAGATATAGAAACTGACAGTGCAATACAATTGTTTCAGAGGAGTATGCTGCTTCTTAGCTCATGTAGCTTCACCTACTTTTTCGAACATTAAGCCACATAGTCAACAAGAAGCTTTTAATGATATACATCGAATAGAAACAAAGAACAGAGAAGAGAAAAAAGAGAAACTATATAATATATAACTATGGTCACTCTGGTTGTAGTTTTTATGCATATGTACGTAATGGTGATTCAAACATTGAGATTGTCGCTGAGGTGCATGTGGGGGGAAGAGGTGCACATCTAATATGGGTACGGACTTTAACCAAGGGTGCATGTTTTTGTGTTGGCCTGGCATATGCGTGTTAGTTTGGAGGAGTGTACAACAATTCTGTCTTGGGGTATCTTGATAATTACTTGGCTTGTGTGTTAATTGGGTTTTCTAGTGTCAGCGTTATTGGTGAAGGGAGTGTAAGGAGTCATGGGGGGAACATATCAGCTCTGGTTTCTATTTTAACCACGAAGCTGTCCCATATTTCAACTCCTTCTTGTGACTGGCCCGTCTGTTGTAATTGTTTTAGTGTGTGGGCTTCTGCTTGTGTACGGTTGTGTAGGTCGCGCAGCCAGGCTAAGTAAGGGGGGGTTTGGGGCGCCTTCCAATGTATAGCGATCAAGCGCTTGTACAATACAAATGCCAAATCTATGAATTTGTGTTGATGTTTGTCACCTTTGGAGCGGTGGCAGATTCCTAGGAGACACGATTCTGGGGAGGGTGTGAGTGCGTGGTCAACAACTTCTGAAGTAGTTTCTGTGATTCTCTGCCAGCTTGCATTTATTGAGGAGAATTCCCAGACCATGTGGTAAAAATTGGCATTGGTTGTGGCACATCTAGGACATTCCGACTTAGCACTAGGATAGATTCTGTTGATCCGGGCAGGGGATAAGTAAGTCTGATTAATATAGTTAAACTGAATGTATCTCAGTCTTGTGTTTCGTGACAAAGTTTTGATCGTGGCAAGGATGACTTCCCAGGTTTTTTGGGAGATTGGAGCAGCTAGGGCGGTGTCCCAGCGAGATTCAGCTGGGGATAGGTCTGCGCGGGCGTTTGCTGACAAAGCTTTGTATATCATTGAGATAGAACCCTTAGTGTTGCCTATTTTTAGGAGAATTGTAAGCAATCCGGATTCGTTAGGCCGTTGTTACTGTTGCCCCATAGATTACGTATCAATTTGGTGATGGCCCCATACATTAAAAAAGCTCCAGTGTGCATTATTCCCAGTCACCTGTTCCGCGAAAGTTGTTATATAGGAATTAGAGTATAGGTCACCCACATTTAACGTTGTAGTTTCACGTATATCGTGGTAAAGTGATAGGTTTTGTATTTTCGGGATTTGGGATAAGGGTATTGTAGGTGAGTATGGGGGGTGGTTGGACTTGCCCTGGACATATCTTTTCCAGCAAAATTTAGCAGCTTCCAATATTGGAGATCTATTGGATGGGGAAGGGGAGCCTGCTAGTAGTGTCGTTAATATTATTTGTGATGCTGTGTATTCATTCATTGCTACGCATTCCTGGGAGGTTGAATTATTGAACTATGAGGCTATCCATTGCAGTTGGGCCGCTATATAGTATAATTCCAGGTTTGGCATCCCCAAACCACCTCCTACTTGTGGGTGTTGTGGAATAGCTAGCGATACCCTTCATCTGTCTCTGCCCCATAGTAATTCAGTTAGGAGGGAATGTAGTTTATGGAAGAATGTGCGTGGTAATGTCAGCGGGAGGGCTGTAAAATAGTGCAGAAAACGCGGTAGGATTAGCATTTTAGCTATGGCGGTACGACCCCTGGGGGATAGTGGGAGCGATGTCCAGAAAGACAGGGAGCTCCAGGTGGATCTGAGGAAACGGTCCAGATTGCCTTCCTTTAGGTCTGTCATAGAGGGGTAAATCTGTATGCCTAAGTACTTGAAAGTTGAGGTAGCCCAAGGTAGCTGATATTGGGGTAGACTACTGTGTTGTTCATTAGGTGTGGGGACAAGGGGAAAAATGCATGATTTGGACCAATTTATATGTAATCCGGAGACCAGTGCAAAGCTATCTAGTATTAGCATTATTTCTGTGATAGATGTTGAATGCTTACGTAGATAGATTAGGGCATCATCGGCATATAATGACACAATGTGATATAGGTCAGCTTCTGGTATGCCCCATTTATGAGCGTCTCTACAAAGTCTAATTGCTAAAGGTTCCATTGCAATAGCAAATAATAGGGGAGAGAGCGGGCAGCCCTGCCAGGTGCCTCTGCCTATTGGAAGTTCCTCGGATATAATTTGACCAGTTTTGACTCGTGCTATGGGCTTGTGGTACAGCGTCCTAATCCAATTTATGAAGCCGCGTTGGAACCCAAATGCTTCTAATGTTCGGTAGAGATAGTCCCAGCTGAGTGTATCGAAAGCTTTTTCTATGTCCAGGGACATAGGCACTACCTCCTCCCCGATGGTGCCGTGCATTAAGCGAATTAGTCTTCTGATGTTTAGAAAAGTATTTCTGCCTGGTATAAACCCAGATTGATCTGGGTGTATTAGGTTTGGTAGGTAAGGGAGTAGTCTGTTTGCTAGGATCTTCCCTAGAAGTTTACAATCAGAGTTAATGAGCGAGAGGGGTCTGTATGACCTGACGTCTAAGGGGTCACGGCCTGGTTTTGGGAGCACGACTATTAGTGCTTCACGCATGTAGTCTGGGAGTTGCTTTCTGCTGTGGGCTTCATTAAACACCTCAAGGAGGGGTTGTAGTAAGTGATTAGGTTGCGATTTAAAATATTCCGCTGGCAAACAGTCAGGGCCAGGGGCCTTATTGCTGGCCATTTGAGAAAGAGCCGCTCGTAGCTCTTCTATTGTGATAGGGCCGTCTAGCATTTCTGAGTTGCTTATTATGTGTGGATTTTGGGGAATCATTGTTAATAATGCAGATAACTGTTGCTCAGGAGGAGGATTGGAGGGTTGGTATAGAGTGCGATAATATGTATGGAAGGCTGTGTTAATTTCAACTTGGGTATTGACAACAAGGCCTGTGTGAAGTTTAATCGCACCTATAGGTGATGTCTGCATTGGCTGTCGGACCAGCCAAGCTAATAGTTTTCCGGATCTATCACCCTCTGCGTGTTGTCGCGCCCGGAAGAGTCTGTAATCGGGTTTGCATAGTCTGGTGTCTGTTTCCCTGTAGCTTGCTCTGAGATCACTCAGTGTTTTTAGTGAGGATATATTCGTTGAGACCTCAACTTCCGCCCTGCACATCTTAATTTCTAATTCCTGTAGTTCTTTAGTGAGTACTTTTCTGACTTCCACTGTGGCCGCTAAACAGTGGCCACACGTCACAGCTTTGTGGGCATCCCATTCAATAGCACGTGTTGAGGCGGTGTCTTTGTTTGACGTAAAATAATTTAATAAGCATTTGGACAACTCTGCTTGAAAGGAGGGGTCTGTGAGGGCTTCTGATTGTAGGCGCCAAGTTGGGATACAAGCATGTGTGCGTCCCCATGCTATTGTGGCGTGTAGTGGATTGTAGTTCGAGATAGTACGAGCTAGATATTCTGACGTGTTTATTTTGTGAATTATGGGAGGCGTTACGAATACCATATCTATTCTTGTGTGTATTTTGTGTACTGATGAGTAGTAAGAATATTCACGGTGCGTGGGGTGTCTCGCCCTCCAGATTTCTTTCAGGCCGTTGTTTGTAGCCCACTCTACTAGGTCGGCAGTTGTGCGTCTGGCTCAACTGCCGACCTAGTCGGTCCATGTGTATGTCTAGTACCGAGTTAAAATCACCGCCCCATATACTAGGCTCGGATGGATCTCTAAGTTAGCTGCTGTTAAGTGTCCATAGAAATTCGCGTTGGCTTGTATTCGGGGTATATAAAGCGATTCATGCTAAAAGGTAACCATCTAGTTCCCCTTCCAGTATCACATACCGTCCGTTTGGATCAATTTGCGTGTGGGACATCACAAACGGGACCCCTGGTGCAACCCAGATCGCCACCCGCGAGCGAAGGACGAGAAGATGGTACCATATATTTGGCCCCGCCATTTTGCGCGTAGGTTTTCTAGTAAGGCCCCATTGAGATGAGTCTCTTGTAACATAGATATGTGTATCCAGTGTCGCTTAAGATACGCATGAATTTGTTGCCGTTTACGTATAGATGCCATGCCCCTGATGTTCCATGTGATTATTTTATATTGTGGGGTATTTTGGTGATGTTGGAGTGCCATGGTATGTGTGTTGTTTTGTTGAGCTTGGTGGGTATATTATCTGTGTGCTATGCCCCACCCGGCATTCCCCAACGTGTTTTATAGTTAGGGTGTTACCAACTGTGGTAATAAGTACGACGTTTGTGTTGGGGGAGTATTTACAGCACCAATTACTATGATCGTGAGCTACGATATGTGCCTTAAGTGATTCACATCTAGTGACATACAAAACAACAACTATATATAACTGTAACTGTGCATACACACGGCTGGGAAAGAGCCTGTGTCTGCCATCTTAAAGAACCGGTCCATATGGAGTAGGGGACACTGTGGGTACATGTATCCGAGTTGACGAACTTCTCGGCCCACTTTACTCCTAGTGCTGGTGCGTCCTCTTCGGGACTCCCGGCGGCTGCGGGTCCGCAATCCTGGCTGGCAGCCAGGTTTGGCAATGCTCCGCTCCATTACTAGTCAACAGACTGGGTAGGCTGTTTACTCGGGAGGAAGTTTGTTCCTGGTTGTAAAGATATTCTGGGCCTGCTTGTTTAGCAAATGTCATCTGCTGTGCGCGGAGTTAGATTAGGGCCGCGGCTGGAGTCTGTGGAGTCATATTGTGTTTCAAGTTCCAGCTCAACTTCGTTTTGGGTGGACTGGGACATTGGAGATGGGTTGATAAAGCGCGTTGTGGCCTGTAGTAGTCAAGAGCGTTCTGCTTGAGCCTGTTCAGGTGAAGGTTTAATGCCCTGTTTTCTTCGAGGTTTGCGCCTGGTCTTAGGGGATGACCATTTTTCGGCTGGGTTTCTCAGGTTTGTTTGGTCGGCCAGGCCTTTAGCATGCAACCAGGTCCAGGCGTCCTCAGGAGTGGTGAAGAAGAGAGTGAGAGTATCGTTCTGAATACGCAATTTTGCAGGGAACAGAAGGGCATATTTAATGTTATGTTCACGCAGTCTTTCTTTAAACCTAAAAAAGGAGTTGCGTTTCTTTTGTACTTCCGCAGTGAAATCTGGATAGGCCGTGATCTCTGCATTTTCAAAGCTTACAGGACCTGATTTTTGGAACAGCTGCAGGATAAGGTCTCTGTCACGGAAGTTAATGTGCTTGTTCCACTGAAAAGAATTTCGGGATATTATTTTGTAGTATTGTGTTCGTTAGCCATTGTTCGATAAATAGATCTGCGCTGGGACCTTCTGCTCGCTCTGGAAATCCCACGAATCGGACATTGTTCCGGCGTGATCTGCCCTCAGAGTCCTCGGCCCTGCGCTTCAAGGCTTCGACTTCAGTTGTTCCTGTCGTCAGTTGTAGTTGAAGGTCTTTTAACGATGGCATTATCCGTGCCGTATCTTCTTCGAGCGTTGTTACTCTTTCCGTTAATGCTTGTGAATGCATGCGAAGAAGGTTAACGTCTTCCGTGACCATTCCTATTTTGGCTTCTAATGTGGATTTGGTATCCAGGATGGCTTGTAGTATTTTCTTGACTTGCGTAGTGTGTGTCTGTAAGGTTGCCTCAAGCTTCTGAAGTGCTTGGTGTGTGACCGAGGGCTCTGGCGGTCGAGCCGACTCGTTTGGCTCCATGTTGCCTGGTGGTGCTTTGGTTTGCCCATTAATGGTCTGAGTGTAGTTTGATTTGTTGCGGAGGAGCTGGTGTGATATTTTCAGGTCAATCTGAGAGCTGTTTTAATTGAGTTCGTCGGTGTTTTTTGGCTCCGTTGCACTCAGGATAACACCAGCAATGGCAGTCTGGCCTATCCCTCGTAAAATTGGTTGATGCAGTTAAGTAATATGCATACGGTTTTCCTTTATTTTGTGGCAAGCGGTAGTTGAGAGCTGCCTGATGTGGACAGCTACAGTGCGCTCTGTGGTGCCCTTACAGGCAGCACGTTGCTGTGGAACAGTTATTGCGTCTTCTGGGCACCTGCGTGGTGCCTGATATACTTTGGGGGGCCCTGCGACCCGATCAATGTCGCCGGTAGGGCTCGCAATTGTGCTCAGCGGAGTGTGGGGTATTTACAGGCGTTGGATACTTGGTGCATCGCCTTGCGCTGTTTTCTGCCTGTGTGGGATTGTGCAGACCCTCCTTGCTTGCGTCCACGCCTGCACCGTGCCGCCACCACCAACCACAGGCCGGATACGCCGCCCGCGAGGACGCCAGTGAGTAAATGCCTCCAGTTGGTGCCCTTGCTTTGCTGGGCCCTGTGTGGGGGGAAGACAAAGGCCGGCAGTCCCGAGGGCGCGGCGTCAAAGGAGCCCACCAGAATATGTTAGCTGCCCGTGAACGGGCCTGCTATCCTAGGCCGTTGCGGCCTAACTGGGAGGCCTCCAAGGTCTCCTCTCGCCGTCCCCGGGGGCTCTCACCTGTCTCCTGAATCCCGTGCCACCTCCGCAGCCGCCCCGCCAGGTCCTCCACTCTGCGCGCAGGCTCCAAATCCGTTTCGGCCCCACACCCGACCGGGGTGCAGAGGCCGCTGAGTCCGGCTCCTCACGTGGTCCCGCTGCCCGCACCAGCGTTCGATCTCCACGCTCGTCCTCGCGGCACCCAGGGTATGTTCGGAGCCGCAGAGAGGGGAGGGGGGTGGGGGGAAAGGTCCGATGGTCACATGTTTGGCACCTACCGTTTTTTTTTTTTTTTTTTTTTTTTTTTAGAAACTGAGGAGTCTTGTGGAGGATTTTTATTCGGGCCGAGAGCGGAGCTGTGGTTTATGCGACCGCTCTGGCAGCCATGTTGGCCACCTCACCGCTATAAACTTGCGTGTCTTTAATTTGCCTAAGCTTATT
The DNA here is from genome assembly GCF_031143425.1 of Pleurodeles waltl. Taxonomy (NCBI): domain Eukaryota; kingdom Metazoa; phylum Chordata; class Amphibia; order Caudata; family Salamandridae; genus Pleurodeles; species Pleurodeles waltl. The sequence continues at coordinate 606,707,273 of NC_090436.1, read as the reverse complement.
GGGGGTCAGCACTGCAGGGCCTTTTTGGAAAATCTATTGCCATGTTTATCGAAATAACAAATCAGAAAACTTTTCAAGAAATACCGCTCATCGCATACTCTCACATCGTAAAGCTAACAATCTAAAACGCAACAAGTCATATTTAAAGTGTTGCATCATCATCTCATAATGATACATAAAGCTGTCAGGAAACTTCCAAATATGGACTTTCTGATCCATCAGGCATGAGAATATAGCAAAATTTATTATATACCTATGTTGTTCTCTTCATCTGCAGATCTGGTTGCATATTTGAATCCTCAAACTCCAGTTGTGATGGACTGTCAAACTTCTATACTTGACAAAGGGTGTTTTTTCAGCCATATGACTTTCTGCAATCATTTTCTATTCTTCAGCAGGTACCATGGTGCTTTATATTCATCCTGGTTTGTATGTTCGCTGTCTCAATGATTAAGTTAGTCTTCCCTTAAGGTTATATTGGTCTTATCTGCTTTGTTCGTTTGTTGTTCTATATGGATTCTTTTCTCTATTGTTCCTTATATTCAGTTCTAGTCTTCTAACTTCTTTTCTATCCTTTCCTACTTCTCCTTTTCATTACAGCAAATATATATACTTTGAAAATTGCCACTTTAAATGTTAAAGGTCTCAATCATCCAATAAAGAGAAGGAAAATATTATACTACTTATGTAAATCTAAAGTAGATATCTGTTTTCCACAAGCAGCTCACAGTGATGAAAATATTCTGGCCTATATGCCAAAATCGTGAGTTGGTAATATATAATATAGTTTTGTCACCTGTGCAGGAGCGTAAAAAGTGTGTGGTTATATTCTTCTCTCCTAAATTAAACGTTACCATTTTAAACTACAAACATAATTCTAATGGTTGATATGTCTATGCCCAAACATTAATTGACAAATACCCCATTAATTTCTTTAAAATGTATTCCTCTACACAAGATGATTCTAGTTATTGGAAATCAATTCTTCAGAAAGTTTCACTTTGGGACTGTACCTCCAACTCTAGGTCAAGACTTTAACATGATTTCATGATTTGTATGCAATTTTCAACAGTTAAATTTTGTCTTCTGTGGTCATGTGCACTATTTAAAGCATTCCTGCCAGATACTATGTTAATTGATCATTGGAGACTCTCTTATCCTACTGATTTTACTTTCTATTCTAATGGTAATTCTACATTTCCCCTATTGACTATACTTGTTCCTCCAGAAATGTATGCCATTCAATTTAAACTCCTAAAATAGAACCTATAACTGTTTCAGATCATGCCTTAATTTCATTTTCTTTAGCTCTCGAGGATATTTCAAAATATAAACCCAGGTGGAGAATGAATACTAATAATGTACCATTTGAAGCAAACCAAAAGAGCAAGTTACTGACCTTTGGTAACGCTTTTTCTGGTGGATACAGTATCTACTTGTGGATTACTTTCCTTTTGAATAATCCCAATGCACCAGCATTCAACAGAAATCTTTTCTTTCTAGCTCTCTACATCAACAAGGGCGCCACAATGGAACGGCTCCACACACGGCTCAGTTTGACGTCATTGGAGCCATAAGAAGTCCTCACCGGCGTGCAGACGTCAGTTTCACTCACTTTTTTTTACTGTGCCTTTGAGGCGAACACCAACATCACAAATACAACGTGTGCAAACTCAACACAAATATATATATATATATATATATATATATATATATATATATACACACACACACACACACACACACACACACCTATATATTAATATACATTCTGTACATACAATTTGCCAGAAATCCATATATACAATATAAACAAAATATCTTTCTTGGCATAACCAGAAAGGCAACGGGGAGGCGGGTGGACAGTGAGGAATCCACAAGTAGATACTGTATCACCAGAAAAAGCATTACAGAAGGTAAGCAAATAGTTTTTCTGATGGCTACATCTACCTGTGGATTCACTGTATCACCAGAAAAAGTGTTACAGAAGGTAACTTGTTCTTCTGATGGATACATCTACCTGTGGATTCCTCAACTTTTAAATGGAATCCCAAAGCAGTCCTGCACTTGGAGGTGGGTGCCTATTTGGCTATACCAAGAAATTCTGCAACACTGAATGGGCAAAATGACCATCCCTCCTCACTTCTGAGGTCTAGTAGTAATGCTTTGTAAAAGTGTGGAGGGAAGCCGAAGCTGGTGCTTTGCAAATATTCACAACAGGTACACCTCTATCCAAAGCAGAAGAAGCAGACTTAGCTCTGGTAGAATGAGCTCTAATGCCCTCAGGAGGATCCTTCTTTCCCAGTGAATAACCTTTTAATGCAAAGAATGACCCACCTTGATATCGTTCTTTTATGGACAGCCTTGCCCTTCATCTTGCCCATGTAGCCAACGAAAAGCTGATCATCCATCCTGAACTCTCTCAACCCTGTCCACATAGAAGCTCAGCGCTCTCTTAGGATCCAGATGATGCAGCCTTTCCTCCTCCTTAGAGGGATGGAGAGGAGGGTAAAAGGACAGAAGGGTGACGGACAGCCCTAAATAGAAAGCAGTCACCACCTTTGATAGGAAAGCCACCCTGGTTCTCAAAAGCACCTTGTCAGCATGGAAAGTGGTAAACAGGGCTTTTACGCTTAGAGCTTGCAGCTCTCTAACACACCTAGCCAGCCGACATGATTGCTATAAGAAAAACAGTTTTAAATTAATGGAGCCTGAACTGGCAACTGTTCAATGGTTCAAACGGTGTACCCATCAGGTATGTTAAAAATAAATTTGAATCTCACTGAGGCATTCTAAACGGAGTGGGAGGAGACCTATTAGTCAACCCCTTCAAAAATCTTAGAACTATAAAGGGACTTAAATAACGAGGATTGGTCAGATAAACAAATAAATGCCAACAGTGCAGACAGAAAGCCCTTCACTGTCACAACTGCGCAATCTTGTAGTGTCAGGGAGAGAGCAAATTATAAAACATTGGACAAATGGGCCTTTAAAGTGACCAATGTGTCTCTCCTCACACCATTTAACAAACTTGTCCCATCTACTGGCATGGACAGTTTTGGTGGAGTGTCGCATGACCGATAACATAACATCCACCACTTCAGGGGGAAGGGAAAAATAATTCAGATTGCCCTGTTCAATCTCCGGGCACGTAGCTGCAGGCTCTGGATGTAGGGGTGTAGAACATGCCCCTGCAACTGTGAGTGGAAGTTTCCCCTTTGAGGGAGATGGATCGGAGGGCACAGCGAGAGGTGACGGAGGTATGTGTACTACACCCTTCTTGGCCAATCCAGGGCTATTAAAATAACCTGGGACCGATCTTGGCAAATCTTTCTCAGAACCCAAGGAATCAAAGGTATAGGAGGATAGGCAGCCGGTTGCTCCAGCTCAACTGAAACACGTCGCCCAGTGCTTCTTGCATCAGAAACTGATGGCTGCAGAAAGATGGGCAGTGCGCATTCTCGCGAGTGGCAACCATCTTCGGATGGAGACGCCACTAGTGGTGGGCTTATAAGTGCTTAAAAGTGTCAGCTGAAACTGTCCGCACATACGTTGAGAACTCCGGGCAAATGGTTTGCTACTATGCAAATCCGATGGTCTTGAGCCCAGGACCACAGTCGTAGAGCCTCTCTGCAGAGAAGATATGACCCTACCCCCTCTGCTTGCTGATGTACCACATTGTGGTAGTGTTTTCCGTTAAGGCTTGAACTGACTGACTGCAAATGGAAGAGAGGACGGCCATGAGAGCCAAACGTATCGCCCATAACTCCAACATCTGTTAGTGAAGACCAAGCCCCTTTGATCTCCAGATCCTCCAGATGCACTCCCCACCTTGGAGTGGAAGCATCCGTTATGACTGTGGTCAACAGAGGTGGAAGACAAAACAGCCTTACCTGCGATAGGTTGCCACCCACACTCCACCATCGATGATCCGCTGCAGTGTCTCCGGAGACTGTAATGGACAACTTGAGATCCCCGTTGTGTTGAAAGCACTGCTTGTAGAGGCACCACTGGAGAACCCTCATGTGCCAACGTGCATGAGTGACCAGCAGAATTCAGAAAGCGAACAGACCAGCAGAACCTATAGGATCGGAACAACTGCTCCATCCCGAAACACTAGAATCATAGCCCGAATGCCCCGAATCCTCTGAGGGGGGGGGGGGAGGCATAATTCAATGTTTTGTCCAGTACTGCCCCTATGAACAGGGGGTGCTGAGAGGTCTCCATGTGAGATTTAGGCACGTTTAACGAAAAGCCCAGGATGAACAACACCTGCGTTGTCAACTGCAAATGGTGCAGCACTAACTCTAGAGACTTGATTTTGAGCAGAGAATGGTCCAGGTAAGGGAATACTGATATTCCCCTCCTTCTTAGATGCTCTGCAACTACTGCCATCACCATTATGAAGACTAAATGCGGAAGTAAGAACAAAAAGAAAGACCGCAAACTGGTAGTGCTGTGACCCAACAATGAAGCAGAGATACTTCCAGTGTGACTGCAGAAAAGGGGTGTGAAAATATGCATCCTGCAAGTTCATAGAATCCATCCACTCTTCCTTGTCCAGCGCCAGAAGCACCTGTGCTAGTGTAAGCATTTTGAACTTCTCCTGTTGGAGGTACCAATTCAAAATCTTCAGGTCTAGGATGGGGCTCAACCGACTATCTTTCTAGGGGATCAGGAAAAACCTTGAATAACATCCCTGACCCCTTTCCTGCTCTGGAATCAACTCCACTGTGCCCTTTAACAGCAGATTTTGAACATCCTGCTGAAGCAACAGCAGGTGATCCCCTGAACAAAAATAATGCTGGGGAGGGAGGAAAGGGGGAAACTCTTGAAAGGGAAGGGAATATCCATTACCAACAATGCTCAACACCCATGAGTTTGATGTTATTGATTCCCACTCTTGAAGAAAATGAATAAAGCTTCCCCCTACAGGCAACACATGCTGCTAAAAGAGGAGAGAACTAGGGCTGCTTTCCTGACAGGTTCCCAGCTGAAGATAAAGTGGAGGAGGAGGAAGGTTGCTGGGCGGCACAACGTTGCCTAAGTCTTCTTCGACCCCTGTAGGACCTATAGATGGGGTCCACAGATTGTTATCCCTGGAACTGCTGCCTCCCACGAAAGTAGGAGCCGCTACCAAACACCCAAAATTTTCACAGAGGTCTACGGGCCGAGGAGAGAGACTGGAGACCCAGAAACTTAGCCGTGGCCTTACTATCCTTGAATCTCTCAAGTGCTGAGTCTCCAAATAGTCTCAACCCATCAAAATGGAGATCCATTAAGGTGGACTGCACATCAGGGGAAAACCCAGATCCCCTTAACCATGCACGCCTTCTGCTGGCCACCGATGTACCCATGGCGCTGGCAACAGAGCCCGCAGTGTCCAGACCAAATTGGATGACCTGCTTAGCCGCTGCCTGACTGTCTTGCAAAAACTCTTTAAAATGCTCCTGCACATCTTGCGGTAGCTTAGGAACCACTTTCCTTAGAAGAGTCAATCAGCGCATGGATGTAGCTACCCAAGACACATGTAGCATTCACAGATTTTAACACCATATTGCATAAAGAAAACACCTTTTTAGCAGACTGTTCCATAGTTTGACTCCATATTTGCAGGGCTTGTAGGCCAGGAGCCGATTTAGCAGAACAAGAAGCCTGGACCATCAGACTTTCAGGTGATGGGTGTTGGCTGAGGAATCGTGGGTCACCAGGTGCAGCTCTATATCTCCTAGCAATGACTTTGTACACAGCCGGAGTAGACACTGGCTTCCAACATAAATCCAGAACCAGCTCCGACAGGGCCTCATTAAATGGAAGGAGAGGCTCTGATGTAGTAGAGGAGGAGTTGGGAACCTCAGTCAATATGTTGGACTTTAGCTCCGATGTTGGCAATGGTAACTCCAAAAGGCAGCAGCTTTCCTGATCACACGTATATACGAAGTTACTTCTGGAGGCGGAATACCTCCAGGAAATAGCAAGCCCCACTCCATAGAGGTGTCTATAACACTTGCCACCCCAATCCCTTCAAAATCATGAGCATGCAAAGGGATTTCTCCTTCCTCCATATGATGATTCTCCTCCAGATATTGCTGTTCTTCTAAGAGTCTCTATGCCTCTCCTCTTGACCTTAGTCTAGACTCCAATCTCGGTGTCGATAAAGGATGAACTGACACCGAGAATGTATGTTGCAGCGCCAGTACCTTTCCTTTGGTAGGGGTTGAATGACAAGTACAGGCGACCATTACCGGACATCGGTATCAGCGTCGGTGGCACCGTCATCCCTGAAGATGATGAAGTCATGGTAAAAAAGGAGCCAGTTTATACGGCCCTGGGATGCCTAGATTAAAGGCTAATGGACCCGTGGGGCCCGCAGGCGCACCAGGAGGGGTCATGGCCCTGTTAAAAATGCTAAACATAGCATTCAAAAATGCAGCTGGATCTGCATCAGGAGCCAGAAAGGCCAGATATTCTGCTTGAGGCTAGACCTCACTTGACTCCCGCTCCTCAATCTCCTGCTCTGATGGAATAGCAGGAGAGAACTGCACCATAGCACCTGCGGGCGATGCCAAGATCTCTACCAAAGACTGCGCCAGTTAAGTCTCTGTCGACTTGGGTTTCAGAGGTGAAAGTGTACAGCTCATCTCCTAAGTTGAACGGCAGCGAAACTTGAACATTAATGACAAGGTCCTTGGACTGACATCTTGAGACGAGGAATGCTGAGAACTGTGGCAACACTTCTTCTTATGAGAATGAGATGACCTATGAAATAAAGACTCTTCTTGAGGCCTGGATCTTTGACGGCCTCATTTTTCCTTCTTGGCCTTTGCCAGAAACAGCTTAGCTTCTCTCTCTTTAAGTGCCTTTGGGTTCATACCATGACATGAAGAGCTTCCCCAGACGTTGTGGTCGGAACTCAGGCACCAAAGAGAGTTCTGATGAGGGTCAGTTACAGACATATGACCCCCACACTCCCTACAAGGCTTAAAGCCAGACTTCTTCGGCGGAGACATTGTCACACGAAAACGATTTTGACAAAGAACTCCCTCGACACAGTGTAACACCTGGAGAAGTAGAAATACAGTTAGCGTGAAGGAGTGGAAAAAAAGGGAACTGAGGTCAGCAAGACGGCAAGAAGTTTTTATGTCTCCGATGACAGACGGAGTTGTGTGTAGAGCCGTTCCATTGTGAAGTCCTCGTTGACTTGGAGAGCCAGAAAGAAAAGATTTCTGTTGAATGCTGGCGCATTGGGAGTACTCAAAAGGTGAGCAAACCACAGATAGATGTAGATATCAGAACAAGTTATCTGCTATTTCTGAACACTTACATACAAATCAAAAAAAGATAAAAACCAGATACAAGTTACAAGAAATCCAGATGGGTATTTACTTCTCTCTGTCATTAAAATAGCTAAACAATGTCAGAAGCTGTATTCAAACCTTTATAGCAAACCTAATGATATTCAAGATACCATATTAGATAAACTTGTACTAAATTGCAACATATCGTCCTTATCACGCTCTGCCAAGATTATTCTTTATGCTCCTTTTAATATGAAAGGTTTGCAAAGTAATTGTGGGCCTGATCGCGGGAACCGCCATATGGCCGCTCGGCGGTCGAAAGACCGCGGAGGCCATTCAGGCTTTCCCGCTGGGCTGGCGGGCGACCGCCAGGAGGCCGCCCGCCAGCCCAGCGGGAAACCCCACCCCACGAGGAAGCCGGCTCCGAATGGAGCCGGCGGAGTGGGTATGTGCGACGGGTGCAGTTTGCACCCGTCGCGTATTTCAGTGTCTGCATTGCAGACACTGAAATACACAGTGGGGCCCTCTTACGGGGGCCCCTGCAGTGCCCATGCCATTGGCATGGGCACTGCAGGGGCCCCGCGGCACCCCCTACCGCCATCCTGTTCCTGGCGGGCGAACCGCCAGGAACAGGATGGCGGTAGGGGGTGTCAGAATCCCCCATGCCATGGGGGATTCCAAGGGCAGCGGAAAACCGGCGGGAGACCGCCGGTTTTCCTTGTCTGACCGCGGCCAAACCGCCGCGGTCAGAATGCCCGGCGGGGCACCGTCAGCCTGTTGGCGGTGCTCCCGCATCCCCGGCCCCGGCGGTCCTTGACCGCCGGGGTCGGAATGACCCCCTATATTTTTTAATTTTAAGAACTAACTTTCTCTTCTCTTAAAATCAATGTTTCAGGAATCTTGAAATAGAACTGAGGAGGGATATTTTAAAGAAATAATAACTATTGTTATTTTTAAATCAGATAAGGATCCTACCTTTATGTATACTTATTGGCCCACCTCACCCCTTAATCAAGACTGCAAAATGTACACTAAAATTCGAGCAACTACACTTTCTCCAATTCTAAACCATATTATTCATCCTGATCAGTCTGGTTTCCTGAAAAGTAGCTTATCCTCACATAATGCTAGATTACTATGTCACACTATCACCTCCCTAAAGAAATGTAAATGTCCCACAGGCATATTAGATTTAGATGGCAAAGAAAGCTTTTAATGAGGTAAATTGGGAATTTTTATTTATGACTATGCAAAAATTCTGTTTTGTTCCTACATTTATCTCAATCGTTAAAGCACTGTAATGTTCGTCCTCAACCACCATTTTTGTTAATTGCATAAATGCTTTCCCTTTCACCTGTTTACAGGCACTAGATATGGATGTTTTTTATCCCCCATACGTTTTATATTAGCCACTGAACCACTATTAACTCTTATTCGTACTTCTACATAGAATGCAACCATTACCATCAATAATACAGTTCTCAAGGTTTTTACTTACAAAGATTTGTAAAGGACCCTGTATATACTATTCCAATGAAATTAGATATTATTGATGGTTATGGATTAGTGTCAAGATATCATTTAATTATTAATAAAAAAATAATTCATTGGCACATTTTGTACTGAGGATATTTTATATGGCACTTGCTTTATATGGAATCCCGCGGGTCTTGCAGATCTTGGTATTTATTTTTTAAAACAGTAAAAAAATACAGCTTATAGTAACTCTAGGAAATGATTAACAAAAATTACGGAAACCTTTTCTTCCCTCACATATCATGGTGGGGGGAAACTGAGGCCATTAAAATGGCAACAGCTGCACAAGTGCTATACATACTATCAATGTTACCTGTCACTTAGACAACATCTTTTTTTAACCAATATTAATAAACTCCATGCTGAAGCTATTAGGAATAGTAAATAAAAAATGTTATAAACTTCAAAAGTAGAAGGGGATTAATTATCACAGATTTTTAGAAATATAATTTCCAGATCCTCAATGTTTGGCTAACAAGTTGTTTTTTGCTGTGCATAGATTACCTGGTTATACTGCTGATAAAACATATAAAATCTGATTTATGCAAATTCTATCAATTTATTAAAACAAAGTGAATTTTGGCATCCGATCTTAGACAATACATATCCGATGCAAATGTGGAAAAAATCCGGTTGTGCAAAATATCAAATTGGCTTCCATGTTCTATCTCCCTGATAAATTCTTTGACACTGAATAATTGTTACTGGACTCCTGTTACATAATGCAAAACTAGTTGAGAAACCATATTGCCGATACTGTAAAACCAAACGCTGCTCCTTCAAACATATAGTATTTGAGTGTCCAGTTATTTGTAAATTTTGGTATGTCTGGTGTAAAATCAGCTTTTTCATATTTATCATCCCATTACATATTAAATTATTACTGCCAAATCTTCATTTATTAAAATTTCACTTTTGTATATGGATGCTAAATTATTTGATTCATTAATTTCTTCTATCAATTTTTTTACTAGGAATTGGAAATCTGCTTATGATATATTTCAAATTCCTGATGGAAGTGGATATTATACATGAGAAATCAAATTTCCTTTGAATAAGAAGCCAATTTGTATTACATCTTTAATTTGTTAGACTCTGGATGTTATTTTTAATAGTAGCTAATTTATTAAATATAAGACTATAAAATAAATATTATGTAGGCAGTCCTATTTAGGTTTTAATTTTTAGGATTTATGGCGAGTATAAAATGCTAGTACAGGTAGGCGTTTTTAGTAACTACTGTACCAGAAATATTCTCAGATGGGTGACTATTTTGCTTCTAAATTTGTCTTTTAGCTCCTATATTATACAACTCAATAAAATATTTGAAAGTCTCAATTTAGAGTAGGAGCATGTTAGATCTGACAGCCCAAGGGTGGTCACCACCCAAATTTTTGCCTGCCTCCCTCTACTTTTCTGACACGGTTTATGCTGGTTTTAGGACTCTGCGCACCAGTGCTAAAGTGCATATGCTCTCTCCCTTAAACACTGTAACGTTAGTTCATACCCAATTGGCATACTTGAGCTACTTGTAAGTCTCTAGTAAAGTGCCCTGTATGTGCCTAGGGGCCTGAAGATGGAATGCTACTAGTGGGGCATCAGCACTGGTTGTGCCACCTAAATAAGTATCACCTTAACTATGTCTCAGGCCTGCCATTGCAAGGCCTGAGACATGCAGTTTCACTGCCACTTTGACTTGGCATTTAAAAGTACTTGCCAAGCCTTAACTCCCCTTTTTCTACATATATGTCACCCCTAAGGTAGGCCCTAGGTAACCCACAGTGCAGGGTGCTAGGTAGGTAAAAGGCAGGACACGCACATGTGTGTTTTATGTGTCCTGGTAGTGGAAAACTCCTAATTTTGTTTTCCAATTCCGTGAGACCTGCTCCTTTCATAGGATAACATTAGGGCTACTCTCATACACAGTTTCAGTGGTAGATTCTGATCAGAAAGGGGTAACCAGGTCGTATTTAGTATGGCCAGAATAGTAATAGAAAATCCTGCTTATTTGTGGGGTTGGATTTTATATTACTATTTTAAAAATGCCACTTTTAGAAAGTGAGCATTTCTCTGCACTTAAATCTATTTGAGCCTTACAGGCTGTCTCCAATCCACGTCTGGGCTGGGCTGGTTGACAGCTCCCTTGTGCATGTCACCCAGGCAACCACAAACACAGGATATCCAGTTACATCTGCACTCCTCTGCATACTGAATGGGTCTTCCTGGGCTGGGAGGGGGGAGGGTGGAGGGCCTGACACTTACATTTCAAAAGTTAGTGGCCTTCCCTCACACAATGGACTGCCAAACCCCCTACTGGGACCCTGGCAGACAGGCGTGTACTGAAAAGGGACCTTGTGCACTTCAAAACCACTCTTTGAAGTCTCCCCCACTTCAAAAGCATTTTGGGGTACCTAAACTGGGTCCCTGACCTCAGAAAAAAAGCAGACACTTCTGGACCTGAACCTGCAACCTAACAAGAGAAACTGCCTGGCTGCCCAAAGGACTCAACTGAACTGCTTTGCTGAGAAGGACTGCTGCCCTGCTGCCCTCTGACTCTGCAGAGAAGTGCTCTTCAACGGCTTAGATTGAGCTTCCCTCCCCTTTTCTGAAGTCTCAGGGCCAAAAAGACTTCATCTCTTCAAGGAAACTCCTTGTGTGCAGAAAATCGATGCACAGCCTGCCGGAAAAAACACACAGCCTGCCCTGCGATGAGAAAATTGCAGCACAGCCGAATTGGAACGACGCAGCCGGACTTCCCGAGCGAAGATAGACACAGCATCTGCATTGCGACTGGAAATTCGATGCACGGCCATAACAGATCAATGCACAGCTGAGCTGAAATGGCAGAGCCAGACTTCCTGAGTGAAGAATCGACGCAGCGTCTGCTGTGCAACAGAAACTTTGATGCATCGCCTACCGCATCGGCACAACGCCTGTGACTTCTTCCCGTATTCCCCAGGATTTTCCTCGCATCGTCCCTCAGCACCAAAAGATCCCCACATCACACTGAGGAACCCAGACTGCATGCCAGAAATCAATGCGAAGCCCCTTGCAGCATGGAAAGAAATGACGCATCGTCTGTGCCTCGTCAAAAAATCCAACAAGAGACAACTGTTGAGTTCTAAAACTTAACTCTTTAAACTTGCAAAAGTGATATCTCAACTTGCTTACTGAATCTTTATTGATTTGACCTTAATTTAACCAGATACACAGCTTATATTTATCTAGACCTCTGTGGTGTATTTTTGTGGTGTTTGCACTGTATTACTGTATGATGTATTGCACAAGTACTTTACACATTGCCTTCCAAGTTAAGCATGACTGCTCAATGCCAAGCTACCAGAGGGTGGACACAGGATAGTTTGGATTATGTGTGACTGACCCTGAATAGGATTGTGGTCCCTGTTCGGACAAAGGTGAATACCTCTGCCAACTAGAGACCCCATTTCTAACATTGGTGATCAGCGATGAGGATAGGACGTGTGTGTGTGTGCAGTGACATACAATAGCTATGTGAATACTACCTACCCAGAGTTAACGGTCAATTTGATTTTTCTTTTTCTGCAACAATTCTTTCCTGCTTGACATTTTAATCTAATGCTATACAACATGTCTCTGGCTGGGTCTCAAGGACGAGCTGTGGGGGTTTGACCTAACTAAGCTGGAGACATACACTGTCAGCCAGCTGAAAGAGTTCTGCAAAGGGATGGGAGTACCTACCCAGGGTCCCTCCAGGAAGGAGGAGTACCAAAAGGCGCTAAGGGCCTGGGCAGAAGCCCGTTCACAAGAGGATGTTGCGGTGGAGGGGCCAGAGGATCGCTCCCCAGAGGATTTACCACCAGCAGTAGGGGATGACACCGCTGGATTTATGCCCCCTGAGAAAGCAGGGAGCAGTGACTCCAATCATGGCCTGACCGCAGAGGAAAGGAGAGATGAGAGGGAGTTCCAGCTGCAGTTGGCAAGATTGGAAATAGAGGCAGAGGACATGAGAGCAGAAAGAGAGACTGAGAGAGCAGCCAAACAAGCTGAGGATGAAAGGCCCTTGGCTGAAAATAAACTACTTCTGGATCATGAACAGAGTCTGAAAGAGCTGGACCTCAAGTCTAGGCAGTCTGAGTCCAGCAGTGATGGTGGCAGCATACATACAGGACCTGCTGGAGAGAAAAAGGTTTGTATACCCAAAGATGCGGTGCCAAGTTATGAAGTGGGAGATGACACTTACAAATGGTTTTCTGCCTATGAAGTTGAACTAAGGGCCAAAGGGGTTACTGAAGATCAATGGAGGGGAGGGAGGAGGCCTGTGGAAACATGTACCTTCAATTGGGAAGGACACATTTCTTACACTAGAAGAGAAGGACCAGAACACCTACCCACTTCTGAAAGCCATTTTAATTGCCAAGTTTAGGCTGACCCCTGAAAAGCATCACCAGAAATTCAGGGACAGCGCCAAACTCCCCACAAAAACCTGGTTAGACTTTTTAGATTTTTCTAGCAAGGCACTGAATGGATGGGTGTGGGGCAGTAGAGTAAATGATTATATGGGGTTGTATAGTTTGATCCTGAGAGAGCATATGCTCATAGTTTGCTTTACAGAGTTGCACCAGCACTTGACTGACAGTAAGCTGACTGATTCTAGGAAGTTTGCTGAGGAAGCGGACCTCTGGGCTAAAAACAGAGTATCCGAAAAGGCATCTGGGGGAGGACACCCACAAAGGTGGTCAGGGTTCCCACCAGAAGAAAGGGGGAGGGGTGGGGGTGTGGGGGCTTAAAAATTAGTTCTCAAAAGTATGGTTACTCAAAGGGCGACTCCAAGTGTCCAAAGAGGGCACAGCCCCCAACTGGAGGGCAGACACCTGGGTTGGTTAGTGTAGCGCTCGGTGAGGAAGTAGTCCCAGATAATTTTGGGGAGCAGATAGAAGTAACCCTAGTGTCCCTGGGAGATGAGGAAATAGTCCCAAATTCCCACATGCCTGCTAATACTTCCAAGTATAGGCAGGGGGTCACCATTAATGGGCAAAGGGTGGAGGCTCTGCATGACACAGGAGCCAGCATGACTACTGTCAGTGGACAGCTGGTATCAGCAGAGCAGGTCATCCCCAATACATTCCACAAGGTCATAGTCGCAGACAATCGTGAGAGTCATCTACCAGTGGCTCTGGTTCCCTTTTAGTGTGTGGGGGGTGTCTTTGGTACTCTGAAAGTAGCTGTGAGTCCTGCCATGCCTGTAGATTGTTTGTTAGGCAATGACTTTGAGCACACTACCTGGAAGGAGGTAGCGCTCAGGCTTCACCTGGAGATGTTAGGTTTGCCTGACTGGGTCTGCATGACCACAAGGTCCATGGCTGTCCAGGAACGGAGTCAACGGCCTCTGGAGCCTGGAACAATGGCCCAGACAGCTGCCAAGAAGAGGGGCAAGGGGCACAGGAAACGGTCTCATAAGTTCCCACGGTGGTTGACGGGATCCCTGAGGAGGAGGCCCCTGAGCCAACTGGGGAGGACATTGCTGCCCTGGTGAACCTACCTGAGCTTGCTGGCTGGCAAATTGAGAGTGGGCCAACCAGGGAAGAATTCTGCAAGGCGCAGTAGGAATGCCCTACTCTTGAGTATCTGAGGAAACAGGCCTCAGCCCAAGCAGCAGATGAAGCCTCTGGCAGTCACCATATCTATTGGGAGAATGATCTTCTCTACAGCGAGCCTAAAGTGCCAGAAGCTCGGGCAGCACGTGTGCTGGTGGTCCTCCAGTGCTACCGGGCCTTCCTACTGGGTCTGGCTCACGACATCGCCCTGGCAGGACATTTGGGGCAGGACATTTGCCAGGCTTGTCACTCACTTTTATTGGCCCCGAATGTGGGTGGCCTCAGATGCATTCTGTAGGTCCTGCCCAATCTGTCAGGTCAGTGGGAAGATAAGGAAAAGGCTCAAGGGCCCCCTGATCCCACTCCCCATCGTTGGCTACCCCTTTGAAAGGGTGGGCATTGACGTCACTGGTCCCTTGCAGCCCAAGATTGCCTTAGGCAACAGGTTTATCCTGGTTTTGGTGGACGCTACCCAGAGGCAATCCCTCTGAGGACAGTGACTGCACCGGTGGTAACCAGAGCTCTGATGGGGATGTTTACCCGTGTGGGATTCCCAAAGGAGATTGTGTCTGACAGAGGAATAAACTTCATGTCTGCATACATGAAGTCTATGTGGGATGCGTGTAGGGTGACCTACCAGTTCACCACCCTGTACCATTCTCAATCCAATGGTCTTGGGGAGAGATTCATCAAGACCTTGAAAGGCATGGTGTGCCTTACAATCTGTCCCCAATCCTCGCCTGGGCTGGGCTGGTTGACAGCTCCCTTGTGCATTTCACCCAGACAACCACGAACACAGGATACTCAGTCATACCTGCACTCATCTGCATACTGAATGGGTCTTCCTGGGCTGGGAGGGTGGAGAACCTGACACTTACATTTCAAAGGTTAGTGGCCTGCCCTCACACAATGGACTGCCAAACGCCTTACTGGGACCCTGGCAGACAGGCTTGTACTGAAAAGGACTATGTGCACTTCAAAATCACTCTTTGAAGTCTTCCCCCACTTCAAAGGCATTTTGGAGTATATAAACTGGGTCCCTGATCCCACCAAAGCAGACACTTCTGGACCTGAACCTGCAACCTGACAAGAGGAACTGCCTGGCTGCCTAAACGACTGATCTGGACGGCTTTGCTGTGAAGGACTTGTGCCCTGCTGCCCTCTGACTCAGCAGAGAAGTGCTCTCCAGGGGCTTGGATTGAGCTTCCTTCTGTATTCTGAAGTCTCAGGACCAAAAAGACTTCATCTATTTAAGGAAACTCATTGTGCGCCAAAAATCGCCGTACAGCCTGCCAGAAACGATGCACAGCCTGCCCTGCAACGAGAAAATCGAAGCACAGCCGAAACGACACAGCCCGGATTCCGGAGCGAATATCGACGCAGCACCTGCATTGCGACCTGAAATTTGATACACGGCCACCCCGGATAAATGCACAGCCGAGACCGAACGACGCAGCCCGACTTCCTGAGTGAAGTATCAACACAGGGCCTGCCGTGCGACAGAGACTTTGATGCATCGCCTACCAGATCGACGCAACACCTGTGACTTCTTCCCGCACGCCCAGGAGTTCCGCACTTCCCGCATCGCAGTGAGGAACTAAGACTGCGCACTGGAAATCGACGCGAAGCCCCTCACAACTTGGAAAGAAACAAAGCATCGTCTGTGCCGCGTCGGAAAATCTGACGCACTTTATTTTCCGCGCATCTCCTCCTCTGAGGTCTCCATGCGTGGTAATTTTGACGCAAACCAGGCACTTTGTGCAAACAAGAGACAACTGTTGATTTCTAAGATTGAAGACTCTTTTTAGACTTGCAAAAGTGACATCTCAACTTGTGCTTATTTGATCTTTAATATTTTGACCTTAATTTAACCAGATAAATATCTTATATTTTTCTAAACCTGTGTGATGTATTTTTGAGGTGTTTTCACTGTGTTACTGTATGATGTATTGCACCAATACTTCACACATTGCCTTCTAAGTTAAGCCTGACTGCTCAGTGCCAAGGTACCAGAGGGTGGGCACAGGATAATTTGGATTGTGTGTCACTTACCCTGACTAGGATAGTGGTCCCTATTTGGAAAAAGGTGAATACCTCTGCAAACTAGAGACCCCATTTCTAAAAAGGCATTTAACAACTAGTATTGCCCTCTGCAGCAGCTTATCATGATATAGTCACAAAACGTTACATAATTTCAGAGAGAGGGCTAGGGTACTGTTCACATTTTGAGAAAGCTTTATCAGAGGTAGAATTTGAAAGATCAGCAATCATAACACTGTAATAACAGGATTCTTAGTCTCTTCAGGCGGTTACTGATTACTGGGAGACATTTTGTTTTACAGTAAGTACTGCTTTGATCTAAAAAGAGTAATACAAATTTGTACAGAATCCCCGCCTACTCCCCCACCACACACCTCGTTTTCAACCTTACCGCCACATCCATTTTTTTCTGACATGCAACACAGTTCAGTAGGCATAAAGTATTTCAAACCAAGACTTTCCATCGCAGTAGGCTTATTTAAATAATAGTGTTAGAAAATGAATGTTTAGACTTTATCGTATATATTACAGTTAAGCCTGTGCTTCAATACTGCAGAGGCGCACAGTGAAATAAATTGTCATTAGGGTGAAAGGTGCTTTCAACAACCCAAAAGAACAGCGGAAGGTAATTTCCTAAAACAAAACTTTTTGATCTATATGTATTGAAACCAGACCTTTAGTAACAATAAAAATGCAAAACATGCGCCTTCATCATGCAGACCCTCAGCAGTCGCTTGAGGAAAACCCGCTCATTTGCTCAGCTACCACAAAGTGGTGACACTGTCTGAAACTCATTAGTAGAGCACAGTAGCTCTTGCTTCAAAGCACAGAATAAGAGAAAAACAAAGGAAAAAGAAAGCTTCCGTCTTGATGTTTATAGTGGGCATTTAAAAGCAGTGCCTTTTTTTGGTGGTAGAGGTTTCCTCAAATGGAGCATACAGTGGCATAGTAAGGATATCATGGCCCCCTATGACAATCACGGAAAATAGCCCCTTATGCCAAATGGGTGGGTACTAAAAGACATACAAGACCGGGGTGCACTGAGCTCCTCACACCCATGGGCTCTGGTTACCCTGTACCTGCTACACTGATAATAGTTAAGCCCCTAAGAAAATGTGATTAACAAATAGTATTAAGTACATGTAAGCTGATATTACCTGGGTCATTGTGCGAATGAGGCACAACAAACACCTGAAGAGGCTCACTGTCCCATTCGTTCTCCTCATATGTAATCTGAAATCCCTGTTTCCAAACACCACCATCTGGATTATCAAAAGGAAGCATGTCATAAACATTCAGCATCTAAAATGAGAAACAGAACACTGGGTAAAAATCAGAAGGTGGTGCATAAAATGAAAAATGGATAGTCGGTGAAATGTAGGACAAGCAATCTTATCAATTTTAAAACATTCCAAAGGGCTGATGTGCAATTTTCATTATTTTTACCATTGGTCAATGATAGAGAAGTCAGGTCAGCTAATAAAATAGGCAACTATGAGTAATCTTAGGTTTGCCTTAGCCTATCCATATTCTATTTATCTCACATTATCCTCAATAAAAAAAAAAATTCTGACTGCTTCAAATGTAATTTCTAATCTATTTTAATGAAACAAAACTAGGAAAAAGGTGTTTTGTTTCTTAAAAAGGTGAAGTACAAAGTTACAGAAACAGAGTGTTCTTTTTAGGTAAATAGTGTCATATATTAAACTATGGGCAAAAACCCTAACTTTTCTACGTGCTGACTTAAGTCAGGATCTCCTGACCATCCAACTATAGCAAAGCACATTCTTCAGTCTTCTTGCTAGTGCTTGGCACACATTTTTTCGGCAGCCTGCTTCGTTCTGAAAATCAACAATGTTTGGTAGCTTTAACATTCACGGTTTTTCTTTGGGATTGACATTATAATATATTCTGTGTACAAAGAATCAACAAACCTTATGCAATTTTTAAAAGCGGCAAAATACATATAATAGAAAAACAGCGCATTCAAATAATGATGTTGAAGCAGCACAACTGAATTGGTTGTAGTTTCTTCTGCTGCGGACATACTACAATACTTACATACCATAAGTACAACTGCTTTAAAAGTTATCCTCTCAGCCACATGTTGCTTGATGTACTGATCTCTTTGCCCTATGGGCCATTTTGGAATTGCCCGGGTCAAATTCCTATCGCCATTCAATTGTCAGTTTTTAAAACTTCTCCAATTAGAAGACTTTAATCTCCGGGTTGATTGACTTTCAAAGTCTGAAGTTTCGAGCTTCTTGCATGGTCAGCTATTCTTGGCCTTAACCAAATGACTGGTTAGGTCCAACAAATCTGATGTTCCACAAACTTTAGCTGATCTGTTTTGAAATAGATAATTACATAAGGAGCCTTGGATACACTGGAGCAACCGCTTTTTAATGAAAGACATGTATGGATGTATTTAATTTCAGTACTATTTTGAATGAAATCCAAGCGAATGGTTGTGTTTTTGTGATGACATGAGTGTATACTCTTCCCTTTATGAAAACATGGTTGATTCCTCTCTCTCCTGGGTTGGGGTTATTTGACTACTGCTATAGAGTCAGGACAGGCTAATTTAGTTGCTATATTTTTAGACTACCTGTCGGGATCATTTCTTGTTTGTATTGCACTGTATCCAGGTCCTACTGTTTACCGGGTTACCCCATTTTTATGCAATGGTTAACTTTCTGAAAGTGGCATTTTTATAACTGTGATCTAAACTCCACTTTATCATAAAATAGGACTCTTCACCACAATTCCTAAGACACCAAACATGAACAGCTTATAGCTTCCCATTTGGAAATTACACTTATAAAATAAGGTAACTCCAATGTTATCATATGGAAGGGACAGGCCTTGCACTGGTAAAAAACTAATTTAAGAGTTTTTCACTACTAGTACACATGCCCTACCTTTTAAGTACACTGAACCCTGTCCTCTTGGCTGTCCAGGGCCTACCCTAAGGATGACATATGTATCAAAGGGAAGGTATGGGCCTAACAAAAGGTTTATTTTGACAGGTCGAAAATGGCAGGTTAAACTCAACACAAAGGCTTCGCAATGACATGTCTGAGAAAAGTTAAAAAGGCTACTTAAGCGGGTGGCACGATCAGTGCTGCTGGCCCAATACTAGCATTTAATTTACAGGCCCTAAGTAAATATAGTACCATTTTACTAGGGATTTATAAACAAATTAAATATGCCAATTGAGTATATCGAGGACCGAGCAGATGCACTTCAGCACTGGCTAGCAGTAGCAAAGTGCTCAAACTCCTAAGGCCAGCAAAAACAAGATCAGAAAAAAATGGAGGAAGGCAAAAAGTTGGGGGGGGCACCCTAATGCTGGGGAGAACTACCCAACCCTTTGGTAGGTCTCATCATCAAGGTGGAAGAACCTGGATGAACGATCAGCACTGGGGTGGTGTGACCCCGTATGGTGTTTCACCGTAAAATCCATTCCCTGTAGGGAGATGAACCACCTCAACAGTTTGGGATTCCCACCCCTTATCTGCATGAGCCATCTGAGGGATCTGTTGTATGTTGGAACCCGGAAGTGAGTCCCAAACTAGTATGGTCTCAGCTTCTTCAGTTCCCAGATCACAGCAAAAGCCTCCCTTTCAATCGCACTCTACCTCAGTTCCCATGGAAGTAACCTCATGCTAATGAAGGCTACCGGTTGGTCTAGGCCCTCCTCATTTAACTGAGCTAAGACCACTGCTATGCCGTGCTCTAAAGTATCTGTCTGCACTATGAACTTTTAGATAAGTGAGGTGCTTTCAGTAAGAATGCTGTACACATGGCCTCCTTGAGGGTATCAAAGGTTTGTCTGGCAGGCCTGTATCCAGATTACCTGTTCAGTCTGTTTCTTTGAAGTCAGCTCTGTTAAGAGGGCAACAATGGTGTCTTTATCTCTTAACAAGCCTCATATAGTATCCCATGAAGCCCAAGAAGGCCTTCACCTCAGTCTATTTTGGGAGGGTTGCTGGGTCAGGATAGTCTCATTTGTAGCCCTAGAGGTGCTGCATCTTGCTGATGCTCGTCATGTGGCCCAGATAAACCACGGAATTCTGCACTATCTGCCACTTATTGGCCTTGATAGTCAGGCCTGCCTGAAGCAGGCATGAAGCACCTCCTAGATGTGGTGCAGGTGTTCACCCAAGAAGTAGCTGTCATCCAGGTAGGCAGCACGGAATGTCTTGTTCCCAGCTAGTAAGCTGTTGACAAACTTCTGAAAGGTGCCAGGGGCATTCCTCAACCCAAAGGGCATCACCCTAAACTGCGCCCTCCAGAGCTATCTGTCAATACCCTGATGTCAAATAAAAAATACTGAGTAATTTGGCTGCACCTAGCCTGTCTAGGAGCTCATCAGCTCAGGCTGGGGTATGCAACATTCTTCGTGAAGGAATTGAAACCCTGGTAGTCTATACAGAACCTAAGTTCTGGAGTGGCACCCGATGAGGCAGCTGTACCAGTATCACACGACTGAACCAGAGAATGTTGGAGGGGTCCATCACCCCGAATGCCAGCTTCTTTGAGACTTCCCCCTTAATACTGTCCCTCATCTTGTCAGACAGCCTGCAAATCTTACTTTTAACAAGTAGATTGTCTCCAGTGTCTATGCCATGGATGCACAGGTGTGTGAGTTCAGGGGTAAGGGAGAACAGAGAGGCAAACTGTTCCAGTAACTGCAAAAGTCACTCTGCTGTTCTGGAGTCAGGGTAGAGGGACAAGTTGGCAGCCTCCGCTGACCTATCCTGGTCAGACAGTAGGTCAGGGAGAGGTTGGCTCTCTTCTTCCACTCCCTCATCTCACCTGGAGCCTGCTTATTTCCAACCTCCTAAAGTGTGGTTTGAGGCTGTTCACGTGGAGCATCCTTAAGGGGTGTCTAGGGGTCTTGAGATCCACCAAGCAGGTGAACTCCGCCTTCCATTCCTTCACCTCATATGGGCCTGTCCAGCAAACCTGGAGAGCACTGGACTCCAAAGGCTCCATAACTCGCAACTTCTGATCAGGTGAAACTCTAGTAGAGTGACTTTCTGGTCATACCAGAGCTTCATAACCTCTTGACTGGCCTCAAGATTGCTTTTCACCTTTCCAAGAGCCAATGCATCTGGTTGCGGAGGGCCAGCATGTAGCGGGCCATATCTTAAGATCCTACCTTTAAAATACACTGCACACTGCCCTCTGGGCTGTCAGGGGCCTACCCTAGGGGTGGCCTATGTATAAAAAGGGAAGTCTAGGGCCTTGCAAAAGGTTCATTTTGACTGGGCAAAATGGCAGGTTAAATTGCACACAGGCTCTGCAATGGCAGGCCTGAGACAAGTTTAAAGGGCTACTTAAGTGGGTGTCACAAATACTGCTGCTGGCCCACCATTAGCATTTAATTTGCAAACCCTGGGTACATTTAGTACACCTTTACTAGGGACATATAGGCAAATTAAATATGCTAATTGGGTATAACCCAATATTACCATGTTTAGTGGAGAGAACACATACACGTAATCACTAGTAAGCAGTGGTCAAGTGCTCAGATCCCTAAGGCCAGCAAACATGAAGTCAGAAAAAAATGGATGAGAAAATTAAAAAGTTGTCGGGAAGACCACCCTAAGGCTGACAGGACTAACACCTTTTTCCACTAGGACCCAGTCGGGACAGCTCCTCTCCTTTGTAAGCAGCAGGATACCTCCTGGGTCACATGCATGCATGTCTTACGAATCAACATAACCGAACATTCTGCACTTCTGCATGTTCTACTTCAACGCAAGTAATCTAGCATGAAGCAATTAAAAGTGTATATTCACCATCCTGAAGAGTCAAATGGCCAAAATAAAAAGGCAGTTTTATATATATATATATATATATATATGTATATATATATATATATATATATACACACATATATACACACACACACACACACATATAACATAAAAGTGGCTGTCAGCTGTTCAGCCATTTGGCTCCAAAATGTAGAATGTTCAGAAACAGTGAAAAATATTTTCATAATTTGCTGTCAGAACAGTAATGCAGTTAAACAGAATTTTACCACTGATGACCACAATTAATATTACTAGAAGAATTAGCACTGAGGTAGACTGCTGATCAAACATTAATGGCAAGTATTAAGTCTGCTACCTTCGAGTGATTTCATAGTGTGTTGACCCTCTGCTACATGCCACCTCCCTGCAAGAACTTAGAGCGACTTGAAGTAGGGTCCTTAACGACTCTGTCGGATCCGTGTCCCACCTGGACAAAGACTACAGAACTCAAAGTAGGCTCTTTGGACCTGAAAGATAAACCTCTGGTCACCATTCACCATTTTCACTTTACTTGGCCTATGATCTTGTCAAATGACAGATTTTTGGGGTGTTAATGGATTGGTTAAACACCTGGAAACTCAACCATAGGGAATACAAGTCAGTGAACTGCTTGCTATATGTACAGCTAGAGAAATTAAAGCAACGACCAGGCATGCTATATTTAAATATTATACATTGCAACCCTTTGTCTAACATCCATGTCCACGATGCTGTGGAAGAAGTTGGATAAGTTGTTGCAGACTTGCTGGGAGGCAGGGATGTTGCTGAGGTGAAATCATTGATCTTGCAGCTGTTGGAGCTTTCTTTGATGCGGTCCACTAGTGTTTTTTTCTTAGATCTTTCTTTTTTTGTCTGGTGATCGCGTCTGAGTGCAGACATCTACAGCAAATTTGCACACCAACCCAACCCCAGAGAACTTGTTGCTAACCTACCCATCACCAACCAAGATAGCCACCTGACCAAATGAACAATCATCAACAGAAACAAAACAGCAGCAATCATGCAGTCCATCCACTCAGCGGCCCCAACTGATTCATGCCTCCACAACATCTAGAATCTGGGAACATCATCAATCAGCACAACCCTGATAATCATTAACACCTCAATCACGTTCACCACTTTCACGGATAAATGGAATCTTGCAGAAATCAATGCCCTCCTCAAGAAGCCCACAGCTGACCCGAATGAACTGAGCACTTTCGGACCAATCTCCCTGCCTCCCTATCCAGCCAAAGTGATTGAGAAGGTCATCAGAAAGCAACTCGCAACCTACCCCAAACTTCACCATCTGCTCGAAAAAAACACAGCACAGAAACAGCACTCTCATCGACCACAGCTGACATTTTAATCATCTTGGATGAGGAGAAACAGCAGCCCTCATCCTGCTAGACCTCTCAGGGGCCTTCAAAACTGTCTCCCATAACACTCCATGAGATTGGCATACAAGGACTCACTCTCAAATGAGTCTGTTCCTTCCTCATAGGAAGAACCCAAAGGGTCAGGCTGACACCCTTCACATCCGAGACCAAGAAACTGATATGTGGAGTCCGACAGGCACCATCACTCAGTCCCACCATTTCCAACATATACATGACATTGCTTGCCAACATCATTTAATCTCAAGGCTTCACTATCATCTCCTATGTCGATGACAGCCAACTCTTCTTGTCCCAGACGGACAAAACAACCACATCCAGAACAAACTTCATCAACTGCATGAAAATGGTAGCTGACTGGATGTCTCAGCTTTGACAAGACAGTAGTACTGGTCTTCGGCAACAAGATCTGCCCCATGTGACTCCATCTGGTGGGTGTCAGAGCTAGGACCAACAGCCTCAGACCATGAAAGAAACTTAGGGATCACCCTGGACGACATCATGAAGGCTCAAGTCAATGCAGTGTGCACTTCCTGCTTTTACATCCTACATATGCTATGGAAAATCTTCAGATGGTTGCCACAGAACACCGACGGAACATCACGCAAGCACTCATCAACAGCAGGCTGGACTACTGAAACACTCTGTCGGAATCTCCAAACCACTCCTAGACCATCCAGAACACTGCTGCAAGACTCATACTTGGCCTTCCATGGTGTTCCCACATCACACCGCCCCTCAGGAAGCTTCACTGACTCACTATTCACAAGCACAGCCAACTGAAACTTCTCACACACATAAAAAACCCTACACAATACAGAACCAGAATACCTGAACCGCCGCATACACTTTCACCAACCCACCAGACACCTTTGCTCTGACTCACTCTCACTCACACACATATCCACACATTCGCAAAAACAAAACTGGAGGTTGCTCATTCTCTGAAATTACACCCAAGACATGAATCAACCTCCATCTACACATCAGAGCCTCCTCTTCACCTCTTGAGTTTGCAAGAAGCTGAGGACTTAAATCTTCTATAAGCACCTTGGAGACCACAAAACTACACACATCCCAAGCGCCTGGATACCCTCTCAGGTGATTATTGAGCTATGCAAATCAATATAACATAACATTATAAAGGAAAAAGGAACTCCATGATCCAAGTACATACATGCTAAACTATAGCTAGTGGGAAACTCTACCGGAGATGAGCGAAATAGGAAGATGTTGACTGCACCAAACCACTGATATGAAAAATTGGAAAGTGACTGCACCAATCACTTTGGGAGCTTTATTAACTTAGTAAAAGAGTCTACATGGAGTCTCATTCGATGTCCTCTGGAGAGG
This sequence comes from Pleurodeles waltl, assembly GCF_031143425.1. Classification (NCBI taxonomy): domain Eukaryota; kingdom Metazoa; phylum Chordata; class Amphibia; order Caudata; family Salamandridae; genus Pleurodeles; species Pleurodeles waltl. The sequence goes on along the minus strand of NC_090436.1, from coordinate 606,682,266 downwards.
TCTTCTCTTGTGCACACAAGCAGAGATTCCCTTGATGAGGGTGAGATGCTAACTTGTTTCCCTCTGTGTAAGATTGAAAGGGATCAAGTCTTCGGTGGAACAATAACTCATGGATGGATAGCACTGGAGTCACAACATACTCCACAGAGTGATGAGGATTTTTCTAGGGGTAGTCCTTTGAGATTTGAAATGGTTTAATCTGTTCAACTAGTGATGAAAACACTTGTCAGTTTCACAGATAGTTTCAGCTTTAAAAGCCCTTTCAGAATCCTTCAGTTTGCTGAGATCTAGTGCTTCAGAGCTAAACTTGGTTTTATATGTCTTCAGATCCTGGCCTAATATCTAGCAATTGACCATGCATGCTCCATGGGATCAGTGTATGGAAACAACAGGATTGCCCCATGTATCACATTTGTAGATCAAATCATCTTCTAACTGAGATATCATCTCAGAAATATGGGGCCTGTCTGTGAAGAACAAATCACTTGCCCAAAGTTATAGACAAAATCCTAAGCAAGACAGCATGGGAGTCTATGACACCACACAAATTAATACTTGATCCGGCACGCCTAGCATTGATTCAGAAGTACTTCGAGTACAAAAGAGATTTTTTTCTGCACGGGCCACGCTGAGAGACTCACAAAAAAAAATGACAGAAAAGCAATATCCCCCTAACTTATCCAAAAAGCTAATAAGAGAGTGCTAAACAATACCAGGAGCAAAGACCCACCCAGGACAGACTGATCTGTGTGTCAACCTTTAATCCCCTATCTACCGAACTGCATAACATCATCAATAAGTATTGAGGGGTTTTGGTGTCGGGGCATTGGTCTCAACAAACCAAAGTACCCATTCAAAAGGGCCAACAACTTAAAAGACATATTGGTACACTCTCGCCCAAGGAAACCCCTTATGGATCATAGACAGACAACACTATGGGGCATACCACCACCAGTTGCCTAGAAAAAGACCAGAAACAATTGACAAACAAACTAAAGACCAAGAAATACAAAGGCTAAGAGAAATCAGTGACAGTGACTTCAAATAGATAGGGAGTAAAAGTCCAGCCAGCGAGAGAAAGTCAATCAGTGGTCCTGACCGGACCTACTTTGAGAAAAACAACAACAAATTAGGTGACTGTTTAACTGACACTGACGAACTTCCAATGACCTGAGCCAAAGTGACAAAAGATGTTCAAGAATTCTTAGGCGTTCTGACATAACTTAATAAAAGTTAAGGGACAGATTAGCAAGACAAGGTAACTATAAGCTGTCTATAAACATTTAGGCATCTGGCTGACATACGGAATTTCCACAGTAGATTCCAAGAAAGGGTAGAGACAACAGTCAGGTGTGTGGAATTCCTATAGCCCGACACCAAGGACATATGGCTTGCGGTTAAGGACAAAATCTTTTCATGTTAATTTTGTCCTTGGAATAAGTAGGCTCAACCCCCTGCTGCACAAACCCTTTGGCTGGCAGTTTGCAGGGAAGGAAACTGCCTGCAGATGAGGTAATGTTGTCAATATGTTAATGCTGTTCGAATTTGCATTCGTGGTTCAGTAATGCAAAGCCTTTATTATTAGGATGAGCACTCTAAATAAACGCTACAAGTTCACTCTACGCTACCGACATTGGTTCCAGTATAAAAATGTGTACGCACGCACACACACACGCACCCACACACACACACACACACACATTTGAAAGTTCAACAATATGAGGCTACGTATAATGCTCCTAGAATGCTCTCTGGTTAGATGCAAATGCTTGCAGAAGCATGTAAGCAAGATTGATTATTCTTTGCTTTCAAAATAAAATGTCCAGAAAAAATATAAGTAGAAAAAAAGGTTTTGCTGAATTACTGTGAATGTTTAGGTACCATTTCTTTGAAGCATCATTGTAGGAAAGTATCATCTTGCCTGGCATGTTACCCCCATTTTTCACTGTATATATGTTGTTTTAGTTGTATGTGTCACTGGGACCCTGCCAGCCAGGGCCCCAGTGCTCATAAGCGTGCCCTGAATGTGTTACCTGTGTTATGACTAACTGTCTCACTGAGGCTCTGATATCCAGAACCTCAGTGGTTATGCTCTCTCATTTCTTTCAAATTGTCACTAACAGGCTAGTGACCAATTTTACCAATTTACATTGGCATACTGGAACACCCTTATAATTCCCTAGTATATGGTACTGAGGTACCCAGGGTATTGGGGTTCCAGGAGATCCCTATGGGCTGCAGCATTTCTTTTGCCACCCATAGGGAGCTCTGACAATTCTTACACAGGCCTGCCACTGCAGCCTGAGTGAAATAACGTCCACGTTATTTCACAGCCATTTACCCACTGCACTTAAGTAACTTATAAGTCACCTATATGTCTAACCTTTACCTAGTTACTTAGTGTGTGAGCACTAGCCAAGGTGCCCCCACATTGTTCAGGGCAAATTTCCCCGGACTTTGTGAGTGCGGGGACACCATTACACGCGTGCACTACAAATAGGTCACTACCTATGTGTAGCTTCACAATGGTAACTCCGAATATGGCCATGTAACATGTCTATGATCATGGTGGTCTTGGCGGTCGCAATCTGGCATAGTAGGCACAATCCCATGATCCCACAGGTCTGTAGCTCAGACCTGGGTACTGCCAAACTACCTTTCCCGGGGTTTCACTGCTGCTGCTGCTGCCAATCCCTCAGACAGGTTTCCCTTTGGAAAAAGGTGTCAGGGCTGGGGAGGAGTAGCCTCCCCCAGCCTCTGGAAATGCTTTCATGGGCACAGATGGTGCCCATTTCTGCATAAGCCAGTCTACACCGGTTCAGGGACCCCTCAGCCCTGCTCTGGCACAAAACTGGACAAAGGAAAGGGGAGTGACCACTCCCCTGACCTGCACCTCCCCTGGGAGGTGCCCAGAGCTCCTCCAGTGTGCTCCAGACCTCTGCCATCTTGGAAACAGAGGTGCTGCTGGCACACTGGACTGCTCTGAGTGGCCAGGGCCAGCAGGTGACGTCAGAGACTCCTTCTGATAGGCTCCTTCAGGTGTTGCTAGCCTATCTTCTCTCCTAAGTAGCCAAACCCTCTTTTCTGGCTATTTAGGGTCTCTGCTTTGGGGATTTCCTTAGATAATGAATGCAAGAGCTCATCAGAGTTCCTCTGCATCTCTCTCTTCACCTTCTGCCAAGGAATCGACTGCTGACCGCGCTGGAAGCCTGCAAAACTGCAACAAAGTAGTGAAGACGACTACTGCAACTCTGTAACGCTGATCCTGCCGCCTTCTCGACTGTTTTCCTGGTGGTGCATGCTGTGGGGGTAGTCTGCCTCCTCTCTGCACTAGAAGCTCCGAAGAAATCTCCCGTGGGTCGACGGAATCTTCCCCCTGCTACCGCAGGTACCAAAGAACTGCATCACCGGTACCCTGGGTCTCCTCTCAGCACGACGAGCGAGGTCCCTTGAATCCAGCAACTCTGTCCAAGGGACTCCCACAGTCCAGTGACTCTTCAGTCCAAGTTTGGTGGAGGTAAGTCCTTGCCTCCCCACGCCAGACTGCATTGCTGGGAACCGCGACTTTTGCAGCTACTCCGGCCTCTGTGCACTTCCGGCGGAAATCCTTTGTGCACAGCCAAGCCTGGGTCCACGGCACTCTAACCTGCATTGCACGACTTTCTAAGTTGTCCTCCGGCGACGTGGGACTCCTTTGTGCGACTTCGGGTGAGCACCGTTTCACTCCTCTTCGTAGTGCCTGTTCCGGCACTTCTGCAGGTGCTGCCTGCTTCTGAGAGGGCTCCTTGTTTTGCTGGGCGCCCCCTCTGTCCCCTGACGCAATTGGCGACATCCTGATCCTTCCTGGGCCACAGCAGCATCCAAAAAACGCTAACGGCACGACTTGCAGCTAGCAAGGTTTGTTGGCGGTCTTTCTTCAGGAAAACACTTCTGCACGACTCTCCATGGCGTGGGGGATCCATCCTCCAAAGGGGAAGTCTCTAGCCCTTGTCGTTCCTGCAGAAACCTCAGCTTCTACTGTCCAGTAGCAGCTTCTTTGCACCCACAGCTGGCATTTCCTGGGCATCTGCCCATCTCCAACTTGCTTGTGACTTTTGGACTTGGTCCCCTTGTTCCACAGATACACTCGACTGGAAATCCATCGTTGTTGCATTGATGGTTTGTGTCTTTCCTGCAGAATTCCCCTATCACGACTTCTATGTCCTTTGGGGAACTTTAGTGCACTTTGCACTCACTTTTCAGGGTCTTGGGGTGGGCTATTTTTCTAACCCTAACTGTTTTCTTACAGTCCCAGCGACCCTCTACAAGGTCACATAGGTTTGGGGTCCATTCGTGGTTCGCATTCCACTTTTGGAGTATATGGTTTGTGTTGCCCCTATCCCTATGTGTCCCGATTGCATCCTATTGTAACTATACATTGTTTGCAATGTTTTCTAATACTATACTGCATATTTTTGGTATTGTGTACATATATCTTGTGTATATTTGCTATCCTCATACTGAGGGTACTCACTGAGATACTTTTGGCATATTGTCATAAAAATAAAGAACTTTATTTTTAGTATATCTGTGTATTGTGTTTTCTTATGATATTGTGCATATGACACTAGTGGTACTGTAGGAGCGTCACTCGTCTCCTAGTTCAGCCTAAGCTGCTCTGCTAAGCTACCATTATCTATCAGCCTAAGCTGCTAGACACCCTATACACTAATAAGGGATAACTGGGCCTGGTGCAAGGTGTAAGTACCCCTTGGTACTCACTACAAACCAGTCCAGCCTCCTACAATCATTTAATAAAATGTGTTGATGCATGATAGTATTTTAAAAAAATATTCATAATAGAAAGTCAGTGAGGCCATTGTCAACAAGATTATGAGAAATATGCAATTAAACGAGCACTGGCAAAGTCAACCTATCTGACATCGGTGGACAGACTTTTGGTTTTGGCAATGCTTGTCTTGTTTGACATGGTTTTGTAAAACTTTATTGTTTTGAGAGCTTCCAGGCCCTCTCCATTATAACAAACATTGGCAAAAAGCAAAAAAAAATTTAGTATCAAAAAGCACACATTGCCACAGTAGTTACTGGCACTGAACAAAACTACTTTGTGTGCCAGTATGCACCTCGTGGAAGAGCAAAATGCTATCACTCACAATAAACTCAGCCAATGGATGGATAGAGAGAGAAGTGGAATTTTAATAAAAACAATGGGGCATGTTTTCTAAACTGTCAGGCAATGCAGGGCAGCAGCCAAAAATGCTGTGCTATGTTGCGTGACAGGGAGATAGCAGGAGAGCGCCATTTATACAGAGATATGTCTCTCTCCTCCCCTCTTCCTAGCACTGGCACAGATTTTTGCTGCTGTGCGCCACACACACCTAGTCAAAGGATGTGTACAAGAGTTGGACACAAAATACTATGCCTAGACAACATTTAAAACGTTTCCTACTTTGCATGTGTGCTGCACAGTGCAGCACACATGCAAAGTAGAAAAAGAAAGGAAAAATTACAACATTTCTTTAATGACTGGGTTTAAAATGTGTTCTTTTTTTATGCAAAACCTTGTCTCACATTTTTGGCAGATACAGGTTTATGTAAAAAAGGGTGGGTATTTGCAGGGGAACGCCCATGTAATGCCCCCTTGATGCTAAGTAATGCAAAGCAAAGCTTTGTGGTGCTTTGTGTTACTTTTAGTTAATTTCCAGCACAAAACAAGTTTTGCGCTGGAAAGTAAATAATAAAAGAAAAAAATTGTGCTGGCTTGTGTCACTTTTATGACGCAAAACCAGTGCAAAATGTTAGTAAATTTATTGTTAACACCAGTACTAATTAGGGGCCCAATTCTTAAAGAAAGTCACAAAAGGGCACCCATGGTACATGTCTTTGCATTAGTGGCTTTCCTGAATTCACAAGAATTTATAGAAGTAGACTAGGAAATCCTACTCCTAGAAAATATTTGTAAACTGTATTTTAGCACAAGCAAATATGCATGTGTAGATTTGCTCTTGTGTAAATCTACTGAGCGTTTACAAGTTCACTTTCCCTCCAACCACATTTTTCCCCAACCCAGAAAGTACTACTTCTGCCCTTGTCAAGAGTAAAGGGAGGTTTGCATAGACTCAAAGGCATTCCAGCCCTGGAACTATTGCTTACTGCTTTCTCCAGCCATAGTATGTGCATCTGTGGAAAGGTGGCAACATAAGGAAATTGCTATAGTAGGGCTTGAAATTCCTAGTATTCAAGCCCCATTATAGTATTAGACCTGGCATAATCAGAAATGTTATTATCAGAGCTCTTCCATAACGAGTGCTGCTATAATTTGTTGCTGCGTTACATGGCACCAAATAGGACAAGTAGATTTTTCTACAGGACACACAGATTTATGAAACAACTTATCCCATGGACAAGTATATATTTTGTTAAATTCCACACCCCTGAACAGGTTAGGAATAAATTGAATAAATGTACTAACGTATAGCAAATAGTTCAAGAAGGTACTTTGCTTGATCTGGTGCAAGATTAACATTGAGCCTAAAAGCTGTAAAACTGTCGATGTAATTTTGACGGTTGCCATAGCAGTGTCTGTAGTTGGACAGATGTTGGATTTCTATCTCTTTTATGGAAATCCTTCCCCAAAAATTAAAAATATGACCAACACAGTTGGAGACATTTTAGGTGCAATTATTCCCTCAGTGGGATTGGCACTAAATGTAAAGATTAGAAAGCTACTGACTTTTTGGTAGATCGATTAGCAACAGATATTAAGAAGAAGCTACTTGCACAATGAGAGCCATGTTCATTCAAACCGGTCTTCTTTAAGACATGCTTCTTGCAAAAGAAGGCAGAATTTGAAAGATAATATGCACTAGCGAATGCTGTGCTTATATACTGAAGGTGGATAACCAGATTAACAGTCACTCTGTCAATAAATTAAAAAGTTACTTACTCGTAAGTCCCGATTCTGCATCGTAGGTATCTCACTTCAAGTCAAACACTGGACTAACTCTAGCTGCCTATGTGACAATCCATTTTGAAAGCCCATGGGGCGTTAATGTTCATCTGAAATACACCATTTATTAGTCTGTCTAAGGCTCAGTGTTTTTTTTTTTTAGAAAGAGAAAATAATGACACTGAATGCCAATTTCAAAATTGCTTTGCAGCATTTATGTGCAGAAAGGTGAAAATGTATGAAGAGAGGAAAAAAGAAAGTGCAGCCTGACGGGCTTCATTTTAAACAGGGGGAAAAAGATTGAGGTACCTTTAAAAATTCATGAGATTTTTCTACCTATAGTGCACCCTACTGGCATTCTGCCCCGATATCCAGTTTTTTTAATGGTAAAATATGTGCTGCTGCTGTTGGGGAGGGGGGTAGTGCATGGAGGGCCAGCACCCAAGGTAGCCACAGAGCTCTTTCAGCCAGGAGGCAGAATTGGACATTATCTTACTGATTGCACTACCACACACCTCCGACATGATCAGCGCTGCACTAAAGCAAGAGGTAACTTTGCCAAACCTTGATGGTGTCGTTATTTGCAGTGGTGAGGCACACCTTTCAGAGGTGTGGCCGAGGGCATGAAGCATGGCTGCTGCCTGCTAACGGTCCACGGATACGGTCCACGGATACGGTCCCAGGCGACTGCGCAGTTGAAAGATTGCCAGATAAGTGATGCAGCAGGGCACACCACGCCACTCGTGCTTGACCTCATCGGAAATGGCCGCTGAGATCATTAGAGCAGAAGTGGGTATGTCCTCTGGAAGTCTCTGGTGTGGTTTGTGCCCCAGGGATCGAAAACCCAGCCCAGACCGGCCATGCGCTGCTGGGATAGAACATGTGACTTCTCTCGGAACGAGGAGGCATTGGGACTTGGAGTGGCACTGAGGCTGGCGAGGGGTCACTGGAGGGCCATAGATGGCCCATGTACATTGTTGGATCACTTCCCTCCTGCTGGACACCTGTGGTGCCATGTATTAGGGGCCTGATCTGCCTATGCCCTACCTGGTGAGGCCAGAGCTGAGAAGGCAGGATCATCAATGGGTGTCCGCTGAAAGAATCTATCCAGATTGGGAGGAGTACCTAGCTCACCAGAGCAGCGGTCTGCTTGTGCACACCAATCACCTCCCAATAAACACTGCATCACCAATGTGCACCCCCACAATATCGACAACAGAGATTCCAGGCGATACCACTGTTGAATCTGACAAGAATAGCTAATGATGCACATGCGTGGATGGAGCACCCTCATGCTCAGGTGTAAGGCATTCGATTTATTGTAGCCTGGGGCCTCCTGGAATGAAGTGGTAACAAAGCAAGTATTGTTGATGTAATTGGATGCACTCCAAAACTAATAATTGCATTACCAAGTCGTAGGGCAATGGGTAAAGCAAACAAACAACAATAAAAATTGCCCTTCGAGCCCCTATGCAGCTCTAAAATGCCATCACAGGAAGATGCAATGGGCAAGACCCCAGAGGCTACCTCTACCCAGGAGCAGACGGGGAGAAATGAAAGTGCTGCTTAAAGTGATTCAGGAGATTCAGTATTTACAGGCTGCAAAATGGATCCTCTCAAAGCCTGCATGGACATCATCATGAGAAAACTGTATAAATATGATGACCGCCTCATTGAGGCAGAATGAAGAATCTCGATAGCAGAGGACTCATAAAAGACGGAACGCTGCAAAATATGAAAAAGGTTTTCCACATTATGGCTGCCAAAAACAAAGAACTAGAGGGCAGATCCCCAGGCATCTCACCAACAGACTCAGATCAGTGACGCTACCACATAAGTCGCATATTGGCACTTAGCGCCACCTTATGCATTGCTGCAAAGCTTACATCATTACAAGTTAGCATGTTGCAGTGCCTCTTATCACCATATTCCTCAGACATGAGTTCACAGCACCCTTTTTTCTTTTGCAGCCCTACAAGATTTTCCTTAAGTGCAACAGCACGAAGTTCCCATGATGCCAGTGACTATTACACATGGAGGAACCCAACTGGGCCCTATGGTGACCAGCAAGGGAATCACCCAAGCTTGCTTGTGTTGCAGTGCCTCTTATCACCATATTCCTCAGACATGAGTTCACAGCACCCCTTTTTATTTTGCAGCCCTACAAGATTTTCCTTAAGTGCAACAGCACAAAGTTCCCATGATGCCAGTGACTATTACACATGGAGGAACCCCACTGGGCCCTCTGGTGACCAGCAAGGGAATCACCCAAGCTGTTCCAGTTGACACCCCAACTCGGAGAACTGCATTGCCTGTTGATTACTAAGGGAAATATTTATTGTTTGAATGGGGAAGGAGATAGGGAATGTCCTCATTTAAGCGGGCCATCAGTGTAGTTGGGTTAGAGAGGGAGGCATACAAGTTTGTGGCACAACTTTTCTACACAACTTATTCCTAGGAGGCAGTGACATTCTAGGCAGCACCATACATCTGCCAAATCTTGAACAACTAGCAGCGGCACATCCCAGCTATCCTCTTGAAACAATCATAAACAGTGATGAATATTTTACCCTATATCTGCCTGACTTGGAATGTCAGAGGGTTGAATACCCTTGAAAGAAAATGCAAGTGGTTTACCTTCTGGACAAGCACCACATTCCTGTGGCCCTATTGCAAGACCTGCAAGCAGATCCTGCATTTGCGAAAGGTTGACAGACCACTGTTATCTGCTGTTGTACTCCTCCTATGTCCGAGGAATAGCCATACTAATCAAGAGGGTAGCCCTTTTCACTATGCTGGGGTCCTTTCTGGACGACCAGCTCGATACATAGTACTATGAGGGAGATGTGGGCAGACACATCTCACACTGATCAATTGCTATGTTCCAGATACTGATGATCCTGGGTTCTTCGATGCATTCTGGGTGAAGTGCTATTCACCAACCCCAGCTCACTGCTTTTGGGAAGCGACTTCAATTACACTCAGTATGACCACATGGACAGGTCTCATACTGCCCAAAGCGTGTTCACCGACGTCTGGGCGGTGCAAGCCAATTGAACAACAGTGCGCTGGTGGATGCCTGGAAACAGTGAAACCCCCCAAAAACCATAGGGTGCCTTCTATTTCTCTGTTCATTATACATGGTCCAGGTTAGATTATTTGTGCTCCACGAGTGATGTGGAATTGTGGGAGGCGAAGGTACTTCACCTGGTTTGCACCTGTCTGATCATTCACCAATAATTATATGCCTTTGGATCCCAGGGATATCTGTACGGGGAGGACGCAATGGCATTTAAACACAGAGGCCCTTCTCGACGACACCTGCACGGATGAGCAGTGGAATGACATCAGATAATATTTAAGGATAAATCTAGGGTCAGTGAAGGACACTGGGACTATTTGGGAGGCCTTTAAATTCACCACCATAACAGTATTATGAGAATGCTGAGGGTGCACCTGAACAAACAAGTTACTTAACTTTGGTAACACATTATCTGGTACAGACAGGATCCAGCCACAGATTCCTTACTTTAGAATCCTCCTCCCCAGATGCGAGCCTGGATCAGGAAACTTCTTTCACACAGCACGTCTGTGCGATGGTTGAGGACGGAGCGCAACGACAGAGGGCGGCGCGCGACTCTGTATCGACATCGTCCACCGGATGTGTTGTCAGCGGAGTCCATATAACCCCCAGCTGACGCGCAGTCAGTTTCTTCCATGACTATTGGCTCATCTGCCACTACAGGGGGTATTAACTAGACCAAAGTCTAGAGGCAGCCCAAGCTGATTCGCTGTTCCACCCCTACTTTCACGAAAACACCTTAAAGCGGAATCAGCTTGTGCACCAAATAAATGGACACCATCAAAAGGTGTGTCAATTAAAGTGGCTTGAATTGTCTCCAACAATTTAGAGGTGTGTAACCACGCATGGCAACGTAGTGCTACTGAAGAGGCCATGGCCCAACCCACAGTCAATAGTATCCATACTGCAGCAAATTATTAGTTTAGCTGCCAGCTGCCCATTGTACATCATAGAGGCAAAAGAGTTCCTTATATCACCCGGAAGCATAAGCATGACGCTTGCCATGGAGTCCCATAATGAATTTTAAAAAGTCCAAGAACACAAGAGGTATTCACAGAACTTAAGGCAGAACTCGTGGAGAAATAAATATGCCTTCCACAATCATCCAGACTCCTGGAATCTTTATCAGATGGGATATGGGGTACAGCCTATGAGATACAGCCCGATCAACAGGGGCTCCTGCGTCAGACTGAACCCAAGCCCCAACAAAACATCATGTAGGGCTTCACTGTAGGGAAGCACGGGCTCAAATCCCTTTTGTCCTTGATAGAGAACATAATGAAAGGATCAGAGGATAATTCCACTGAAGGAAGTGTCAAATTCAAGATCACAGCAACCCTTCTCAGCATGTCAGCTAGAGAGGAACTCTCCTCCGTAGCAAGGCCAGAGGGTGAAAGTAGACCTCAGGCTGGTGATGAATCCAAACCACTAGCAGTAGCTAGGACAGCTATCCAGCTGTCCTCTATAAGAGGCTGCTCCACATGTGAAATGTGTAATATATCTTCCACAGCCTCTTCACCATGTGCCTCATAAGTATATAAACATGAGGAGACTCTACAGAATGTGGAGGGCGGTCAGGGATAACTGACATGACTGGTGCCGTACCCGAAGTCCAGCAGCGCCGAGAAAGCAAATACTCAATGTCAACTTCAGATGGGAAAAGGGATGCGAGGTCGATAGTCGTCACCAGAGTTGACTGATCAGATACCAGCACCAAAGGTGTGAAACCCAAAGGGCTGTGCACCAGCACGTAAGGGCTTCGTCAACTGAAGCCAGAGGCCTAACTGAAGCCAAGGGCGAACCCACCGGTGTGAACACAGTCAAGACATCTTGAACCTCTTTGGGGGCCACAGGCACTCGAGGGGAAGGTGATTTCCCAAAGATAGCGTGAAGGGAATTGTAGAATTCACACATTTGGGTCATAGTCGTCCCAGTCCTAGGAAAGGGAGGGAAACGCAAGGCAGAATCAGGCCTCAACTACTCAGCCGAGGAATGGTGAGAGGTCGAACGCAGCAACTCTGACCACTTACATCAGAACTTACCTAGTGACTTCGATGGAGAAGGACGTCTACAAGAATGACTCCTTGACCATTCCCGCAGACTGACTTCAGTACGAGAAGGAGACCGTGACCAACGTAAAAAAAGAAAGAACTATGGTCAGATGGTATGTAAAATAGAAGATCAAGTGTTGCAATCGCTGTCCCTCTCATTTTTACTTGCAGGTAGAATTGGGCTTATAAAATGGTACCACTCCCCAAACTGCGGTATTTGTTTATTAATGTCCAATAGCCGCTGACTCAATACGTCCTCCGTCGGAGCTGCTCCCAATTTATAAAGTTAGCATCGGGCAACAAGAAACTCAGGATTAAATGGATAACCCTTAAGCTGCCATGGCAACGGAGCAGGGTTTGAGGCTCCGAACCACAAACTCTACTACCTTTGTGCGCAATTGAATTTTGCACACTACTGGTTCTGCCTAGGCACTTTTTCTCCACATTCAGTGGTTGAAACAGACATGGTGCCACAGGACTGTTAAGAGCGCTGATCAGGATCCCAACATCATGTTAAACATTAAATAAGGCAAGAAGTGATTGCACATCCAGGACGTAGAGTGAACTGGGTAGGTGAATAGGCCTGAGGATCCTTTATGCCCATTCTTCCCTCTTTGCCAAAACCCACTGATACCAGCTACATGAGAACCTAACGCAGTCTCTCAACTTTCTCAAAAAGGGCTGGTGAAATGGGGAGACCTGTATTTTAAAAAACAATTCAGGTCCCTTGATGACTATCAGCACCACAAAATGCACTCCTTTGGATGTATTTCTATAATAAGACTGAGGGGCTCATTCGGTGCCCTAACCTGCATTTCCAGCAGTACCGGTGAAACGCTGGGCATTGGAGGCACTCCTCGTGGCTACATCCACAATGCAGCTAATTTCTAAACTGTATCGCACTTCACTGGAGGATGCTCTGGTGCACACTGCACATTCTAAGTGGGAGGAGGAAATGGGACTGGAAATATCAAAGGCGATTTGATCCTTGTGCTGTACACAAACAGGTTTGATATCACCCAGTAGTAGGCGTTGCATAGTTCACTACAAGATATTATAGCACGCATACCATACCCCATGCCCATGTATAGATATAGCCTTCGTGAGGATTCTAGATGTGGTCAACTTGGGTGAACTTTCTGCACTCAGTGTGGCCATGAAACACAAATCAAACCAGCAAGTTGCTGTCGACACGATACAGAATGACTGACCATGAGGTGACCAGAGGACTGCGATGCTGGAATAGGGAATTCTGATGCCATATAGACGAAAAACAGCCCTGGCACTGCTACAAGCAAGAAGGCTGGCGGCACGCTCCTTTCGTCGCTGGAGATCATCAAAGCATAAGCAATGGATTAAGTTCTCATTACATTGTAATAAACAGTTTGAAATACATGCAACATTGCTTTCTTTAACTTTCAGGCATAAAGACATTTTGGGCTACCTCAAATCATTCATCCTCTGACTACATCTTCGTAGCTTACCAGACATTATGCAACAAGATTCTGTACAGAACAGCACTCTCCGGATGGCAAGTGGACTAGCAGTGCAATGACCCCGGCGGCACAGCCACCAGGTGTATATACATTTTTTGAGTCCTCACTGCCCTCCCCGCGGTTCAAGGTTATGGCTCAAAGGATTTACTGCTGAGATGTATATTGACTGAATGATATTGATAAGTGAGACTTGTGCCTTTTAATGTTCTATGTTGTAAGTTTCTTAAGTAGCAGGAAACTAAATTAAAAAAATATATCCATTCACTTTGTAAGCCATCATTAACTTTCTAACTCCAAGCAGTAAAAGCTGAGGAGGCAAGCAGGTTGGTTCTGACTTCAATAAAGATACGGATGAGGTAGAACCAGGGCTATAAGTAACTTTTTCTTCAGCACTGTAGAATCTTCATTAACAGTCAGAAACACTAGAATAGACTAGAAACCTTATCAAAGTCCTACAATACAACTGTCGGGCAGCAGAAAGAGAATATAGCTTTGTTAACGTATTTCCCAACTGAAGAAGCAAATTCAGACAAGTTAAATTAAGATTACAGTGCTTGATTTAAAGAGATTTCTTTGAGTTTCCTTGCCCATTATTTAATCAGCTTGTGCATCAGACTCTAAAAAAATAGGTTTAGTGGATGTATGAAGTGACTTCCAAGCAGCTGCTTTACATATGTCAGCTACAGGTACATTTTTGAAAACACTGTAGTCGCTGCTTTTCCTCCAGTAGAGTGGGTTGATAGAAATGTTGTGTGTAGGAGTAAGTGTGGGTATTAGAATGTATAAATATTGGTGTTTAAAAATTAATATACTTTTTTTTTTAAAGTGTATTTATAGATTTAAACATGTTTAAATAATATTTTTAGATTCTAATTGTAAAAATAAAATTCCATTCTAGCTAATAATTGTATATAATGAAAACTAAACACATTACTACATATTAGAATACACATCATTTTAAGCAGTTATACATAAATTCAACATTTATATTAACTTAAACAAAAAGTGATTAAAAGTAATACTTAGCTGTGAAGAAAAGCTCTGCAGATTTAAGAACATGCGATGTAAAGCTGATGTAATACCAAGCAAAGTAAAGGCACTCTCAATGTGAAAACAGCAAAGTAATGACTCCTAATGTACACAACTGAAGTAATAACTGACATTCAGGACCTATTTTCTGCACCACAAAGTAAACCTGAGCTACCAGAATCATAATATGCAAATCTAGACCCAAAAAGACACTGAAGAAGTCTTGTAGGCTGACAACACCACCATTAAATATAGGTAAGCATGAGACAATAATACTTGCAAATGCAGACAGATTCAAAGGTTAACAATTCACTTCTTGAACAATTTATAAAGAAAATGTCCTAAACAGAAATACTAATAATTTAAAACTATGCTAACCATCCCTAACAGCAATTGCTATGTAGAAGCACCAGCAGCAGTAAAACAACAAATAGGCAGGTGTGTTGAGAAGAAGCTAAGATTAGAGTTTGCAATGAGAAGGAAAGAGAACCAACAAACAAGAGTCTTCAGAACCAAATTGACCAGTAGTAGGATGTTGGACAAAAAGCATATTTATGGATTTCCCGAAATTCCTGTTCCAGTGGGACCACAGGAAATGACACACTTCAGCACAGGAGGCCCAATCTGCTCTGCCTAATTCCAAGATTTTATGTGGAAGTGTATTTGGGTCCTATTCTGAGGAAGAAGCAAGAACCCAGAGGGAAACCAGGAAAAGCTGGATCTTCCCCTGCAGTTCGTCGTTTAGCCGTTAGAGCTCAGAGGTCTGCTTGTGAAGCAAACACACTCAACTCCTGCATAATGGAAAAGGATCAATCACTTAAGTATCTAAGGAGGAATACCACTTTACTGAACTGGACAACAGTTTCCAAGAATATGTAAAAGACTTCAAGCTACTTGCCAGTACTTTCATCACATCATATTCTTCAAAGATAGAGTCTGGATGTAAATGGCCTGTAGTTTTAAGCTCAACAAGAGTAAGCAAACCTGTGGCTTGGGACTAGACCCCTTCTGTGATGGTCAGGTGAGAACTCTATATTAGTGGATTCAGTGACAATCTCACGTGTATCCATTACTAGCAGGTCGTCAAGGTTAAGTCATTGTACAGCTTGATTCTCACCCTTCTGGGCACTGGGAATGTAAAATAACCTACAGAACAGAATTTGCAGTTTGACAAAAGCCTGCATCAACACTATCAAACATGGAGACATTCCTGGTAATAAATGAACGGAATCAAAATGAAAAACCTGTCTAGTTTGCTCGATAGTTATACAACTTGACATAGGAGTCATGAGGAACGCTTTTCAGTAAGTGACACAAGTGTCTCATAAGAAATGATCACTGGATACAGATGTTTAATATGCAAAGATTACCACCAAGTACAGTGCCCACAAGCCCATTCACAACCTATTTTCTATTAATGCTACAGTATAACTTCCAATGAGTCTAAGTATTGATATGATATATTTGACCAACATCTATTAAATCATATTTCTCTAGGTGCTTGGTATAGAGTCAGGTACATAAGCATGAAACAATATCCAGATGCCTTAAAAGCACTGTGCAGATTTGACCTGTTTCAATGTAAGCAGTTTTTCACTGGTCAAAAGTTGAAGCAGATGCTCGTAAGTTACAAACAGAAGACACAAAGACATTGATGTAAAATATGTAGCCATCACATTAAAGGTAGACTAGGGTGAGGAGATGGGGTAGTGAGAGGGCTGGGCGAGAAGAGTTTATGTCTGTGTATGTAATTCTGCAGTCTCAGATTCAACAGAGCTGAAACTGCAAAGAGACTAGCTTTCTTTCATTTTGCTCTACTTTAAGTTTCCTTATATTCAATAAATCTGAATAAGCTAATTTAGGACAATGACATTTATCCCTCCCTTCTATCTACCTAAATGCTACAGTTTGAGAAGGTACACAGTATTAAGATACAATGCTTTTAATGCTATGATAGTAGTCGAACAGTGGAGGGATTTTTGGCACTAGAAAACCATAGAGGTTGTGAGGTAGCTACAGTGAAACTCTTTAAAACAAGGGCTATTAACTCGCTAGCACATACTTGTGTAACTACACAAACACACATGAATTACAATTCAAAATATAATTTATTACACACAAAATAGTCAGTTAACCATGGTTTCAATTTTACAAGAGAAACTACTTCTCAAACAAATGTGCTGTTGATTTTTTTTCGAAGAAATAAACATGAAAACAGGTAAATATTTTTAAATAAATGCCCCAGTGATAACTTCTGTAATTGTCTTTAAGTTTCCAAAAATGTGATAAAATAGGGCAAATCAGGCATTTCACACAACCTTTGTCAGACAAGACCCAACCTTAATTTGCATTAAACACAACCATTTTATTAACTCTTACCTGTACATCTGAATCTGGCCTACTGGTTTTTAGAGCAAACTGACAATCCTCTCGTTCAATCGGAAGCCCAACTGGAGCAGGGTGCAGGAAGTTTGCGGAGATATCTTCACTCAAGTTCATTGCATCCGGCTTCTTTTGAGTTTCTTTTACATTTTCACTCAAATATATGACAGACTCTTTTATGTTGTGAATGATCTCATTATTCTCCGCCAACAATTGTTCTAAATGATCTATTTTGTCCTGCAGCATAGATAACTGGCCCTGCATATATAAAAAAAATATATATATTTTACTGGACTGGGTTTTTATTGATTCCATTCAAAACACAAAAAGAATGTTAGAGCAACAATGTTTTTTGATACAGTCTTCGACTAAATGTTAAACTATCCGATAAAACCAAATTGTTAACTACAAACATTATTAACTTTATTAATCAATTTAAAGTACATCCCAAAATGTACATAGGTGCTTATGGACATAATTGGCTAGTCATAAAAGGTGTTGGAAACATGAAAGTGCAGGGGCACAAACATTTTTTTTTCTCATATTGACACTTTGTTGACAACAGTATATCAAGAAATGTTGGGAAACTGTCTCTTGCTAGTGCAAACCAAACATTAAAAAGTACTGCCTGCAGTTAAATCAAGAAATATTGGGTAATTGTGTCTTTCTAGCGCAAAACAAACTTTAAGAAGTACTGCCTGAACAAGCTGCCATCATAACATTCAGAGAGGGCAGGCTTAATACGGGCTTTGCTCTTACCGATGTTAAACATCAACTTTTCAATTTATTTAATTAATGGTTAACGAACAAAGCTAAGTGTAGAAGCCTTCTAATAATTCCCAACACACGTATGCAACGTGTGCAATGCAAGTTAAACCAACATGTTTACGGATTGAGAAATAATTATTCAGAAAGTGCGTATTTAAAGACGAGAGACTTGCTCCTAACAAGAGGCGTATGGAAATTATAGGGCCCGCCAGTAAAGACAAATAAATAAGCTATTATTTACAAATCTTCTTTTTTTGGAACACCAGAAGTGTGAGGCTAGTTTCAACAGCACTTATCAAGTATAAGCAGGCATTGTATGAATTCAACAATGATCAAAAGACTGGTGGCTGAACTACACATTTCTCAAGTCTCAACATAACTTACTTTAGGTGTATATCACAAGAGTCCAAATGGCTCAAATACTCCTGATCAAGCAGGGCTTGATTTTTAACACAGGCATTTGAGGCAGAGATATAAAGCAATTGCTCACAGACCGACTTAGAGAGACAGGGACATGTCTTGACAAAACTACTTAACTACATCTTTTTGCTATCTGGGCCTACATCAGGTATCATGCGCACTGTTCATGTTTGCGGCACACCTTTAAACAGATGTGAGGGATGCAAAAATGTACAGTGCGCCCGATTACAATGAATACGCTGACCTCAGGGCTGCCCAGGGGGCAGAACATTCAGTGAAATAGGGAGGAGCTGCTTTAATCAGCCATTCTGTGTTTTACTGAGCAAATAGAACCCGCCTGCACTTTAAAGAAGGGGCAGAGATCCCCCAGCAGACGGGTGCTCCAACTTGCAGTGGGATGTCTGGGGGGTCCACCTTTTTGTGGCGCACACACAGATTCCCTCATGTTCATACAAATTAGAGAATGCCCTCTTGAGATAGCGCTGGCACACATGTAACACCAGTGCTATCAGTATTTACAGAAGAGGCCACATAAGCGTCTCCAGCCCTTTCTTCAATACCAAAGTGCCCTGAGGGTGCACAAAGTGGGAGTGCACGCCATTTGCACCACCAGGACACTTGTGTGTAATACAGCCACTGTTCTCCAGTGTCTCAGAATAACCATTAAAGGCTTCCAACGTAACTGGATTCTTAAAGTCCCTGAAGTATCTTAACATGTTTGAAATCACAGCATAGCAACAGATGACTCATCTTCTACACCCCGTCCCGCCAACTCAGCTCAGCCGACCTCACCCTCGCCACCGTCCCCCGCATCCGAAAAACGACTACAGGAGGCAGATCCTTCTCCCACCTCGCCGCCAAGACCTGGAACAACCTTCCCCTGCCCCTACGACAGACCAAAGACCTGCTGACTTTAAGAAAGCGGCTCAAGACCTGGCTATTTGAGCAGTAGCAGCGCCCCCCCCCCCCCCCCCCAAGCGCCTTGAGATCCTCTAGGGTGGTAGCGCGCTTTACAAATACACTGATTGATTGATAGCCAGGAGTCAATGTTTGAAGAAATTCAAGATATATTTCCTCTTCTCATTTCTGAGAGCAGAGAATGAGGGGTGCACTGTGTGAAAAAGCAAAAAGAGAAACGGCTGCTAAGAAAACAAAAACAATAAATGAATTCAAATAATGCATTGTTATTTTTTCCAAATGTTTTGTCCATTTTTAGCCGAAAATTGAACTAATGCACTGCAAACTTAACTAATTTACCCAACATTAGATAACTTCAAGTTGAAGATGTAGAATTAGAAATGGTCTCTCCTACATACATAGTTGGCAATTTAAATGCACTATAATACCGCTTCTGTGATTGAGTAATGCTGGTAGTAAAGTCATATTTGGTGTTGATTTTTAGTTTTTCAAATATATTTTTCAAGAAGATTTAAAGAAACAATTTCATGAGAAAAATGGCAAAGGAGTATTAAGATATTTTGACTACCATTTCTATGCTGTTCATTTCCAAAGTAACCTTTAGAGTATTTCACATTAAGTGCAGGCCTTACACTAATAAATAGTGAACCAGCCCATTGCATAACACTACCCCACTGAAATGTCAAAGGAATTATAACAGGGATAACTGCCATAAAAATATGTTGCCCTCATTTTACAACCTCTGAAGTGACAAAAGGTTAAACTATCCCACTGGGACATCTCCTATATGAATAGCAATCATCGCTTGGTTAAAGTACCTGCAGTTTTAGTAACCAGACAATCTACTAGAGCTGACAACGTTATAACCTTCACATCATTCAAAGCCACACCAATAGGAGGAATCAGCAACCAAATATATCCATAATTACCTGAACAAACACATGTTTTACTCTTAATAGCCATTTTATTCATTTCATCTACATGATATGCTCTTGGAAAGGCTAATGCTAAATAGCAGGAACCTACCTAGTTACTTGGAATGTTAAAATAAGCTATCCGACCACAGACATGATAAAAGCTTCTAAATATAGGCTCTTTACCCAACATATAATCTCTACCAACTATATAATTATTTTTAAAAAACTATTTGATTATAACTTCACTCACTTGTTCCATTAATGTTTGAAGTTTCCCATTTATCATGTTTCTAACTCATCATACGAAATAACTCCTTCCTTTTTTTTAAATAAATTCTAACTCTAGGATGCATCTTTGAATTTCTAAATATTTCCTTGACTTCTTCCTGTAATTGAATCTCTCTTGCTTCTGCACAATTTACACTAATCTTCACCATCCTTTCATTAAATTCTCTATTCAAATGTTGCTCCACATTCGTCAATTTATACACACTCTTCTTGTTAGTTTGGGTAGATCCTTGATATAGCATAATGGAAGGATCTATTATTTTTAAATATCAGAAGCCAAATTCATAATTTAAAAAAACCCGTTAAAAAGGGAAATCATTGTCCATCAGTCATTTTATGCACACTCTTTCCGTTATTTTAGTTAGATCCTTGAAACAGCGTAAAAGATGGGTCTATTATTTTGAACAGTAGAAACCAAACTCTTAATTTCAGATGACTGGTTAAAAAGCAAATAATTGTCCACCTTGTATTTCATCAATAAATTCTGTCTCAAAGGAACTGACAAACACTACAAGGCAACATTGGTTGAAGGAATTTGATAGCAAGTCACCCCCTCTGTGACAGAAGACAGCAGGTACTTACATACATAACAATTAGTGAAATTTCTAAAATTCTTAGCATGAACTCTAAAATCGAATCTATTATTTTTGTAATATTTCTAAGATGTTAAGCATGTTTATCTTCTGAAACACAAAAAAACTAATATAATGAGAATCGTATTAAAGCAAAACACAATTTGTTCCCAGTTGGCATCTTCTTTCTATAAAAGTTTTACAAACAAAAGCTAAATCTCTGCAAAAAGTGCAAATTTCAAATATAAATTTTTCAAACACATTAGAAATTCTGGCTCAAAAGGGGTTCATATAAGCAGGTGTGGGCATGTAACTCAATAGTTCAGTTTAAATATTTCAATGCAGACAATGCTATTTTCAGCTGGATATCCAAAGTACAAAATTAATCTACTTCCTTCCGGGCATTAACTACAAAATACAGGCATAAAGAGAAATCTCTAAGATTATAATCTAAAGAGAGTTATGCAGGCAAACTATGAAAAGTAAAAAAAAATTCAAAACTACAATCTAATTCCTCCATCAGGAAATTATTACCGGTTAATCGCTTTGATTCTCAGTTCTTGTCTCTTCCAGGAGGTTCTCCTAACAGAAAGCAATACTCTCTCAGATCAATGGTTTTTTTTCCGGTTCAGTCTTTGCCAAATATGCCAAACAGGTGTTGTGTACTTGTGTGGCACTCTTACTCTAACTGATCTTCTGTCCTCAATCCTTTCAGAATCTTCATTATATGTTTACTGTTTCAGCTGATTTTTCTCCATTCTTCTTTAGACTGCCAATCCTTTGTAATGCTCTTTTTCCTTTTCTCACACCTTCAGACCAATCAAACTTGTATTACGTTTTCAGTCACATCTATTACAATAGTCTCATTTTCATCTTCATTTATTTAATGATTCTCGCGGGTTGTAACTGGAACACCTAGAGTTGCTGTTGGGTTTTTCAGAATTTCTGTTTTTGGAGTTTGATTTTCTTGCTCTTTTTGTTGTTGTTCTTCTTGCAGTCTTTTAACTCTCTGCTCTCCCCCGCCCCCTTGCCCCTCCATGAAGTGAATACAAGCTTGACTATGTGAATTAGTGGTATATGGCACTTTTTCTTGCCATCTTTACTCACTTTGTGTGAGATGCATGGATCCACTATGTCAAACCTCCACACTTAACAGCAGTATTCCTAAGTAAGATCGCTTGATAAGGTCCTTTTCATTGAGGCTCAAGAGAACTCTTCCTAACATATGGCCACCAGGCTCTACGCCATGGCAAGGTCCCTAACTTGCTGAAAGTAAAGCCACATTCACCAGGTTAGAGACAGAGTGTACCAGATCAGCCCAACTCTTGCAATAATCCAGAACCAGATCATCTGTAATTTTAAAACGTGATTCTGAAGGAATACCCAGGTCCCTCATAGCTTGGGCCAATTAAGAACGCATTAGGAGACAAGCCTGTAGTCTTGTTGGGTGTGTTGCTCATACTCAAAAACATGATGGGAAGAGCATGTGGTTATTTCAAGGTCATCAAGTTACATTCTTTGGCTAGCTTTACCTTCAGGATACCATTGGCCCTGGCTACTATTCCTGATGCTTCTACATGATATTTAAAATAACATTTCTGCTCCACCTTCAGTGCCATGCAAAGGACTCTCAGAAACTCATTCTTAAAATAAGCTCACCTATCTGATTCTAAAGAAGGTCGGCAAACCAAAATTAGGGATTAACTCCCTCAAACACTTGGCTACAGTTAGAACACCACATCTCCTGGTTTTGTAGACCATGGCTCACCTGATGAGCAAACAACCACTAATGCGACCTCAAACCATTGCATAGGGGCAATTTCAACAAAATCTATGTGCAATCTTGTGAAGGGATCACCTGATTTTTCTATTTGACTCATGGTCACACAGGTCAGTCTACCAACATTTATCGGCTGGCAGATTAAGCGTCTGTGGAACACATTTTCTGTGAAGACTCTGAACCAAAATCTTTAAAAAAACAGACAACATACTATCATGTCTGGCATGTTTAGGCCCATATAAGTATCTTGCCATCTGCAGCAATATGGAACCAGTTGGAACAAAACTGACATCGTTTAACAACTAGACCATTTTTGTCTTTTAATCATCCTGCTTTTTTTCATCTTATCTTTTCATTCTGTTGAACCTCATACTGCAATTCCCTTAACTCCTTGCATGCTTGATCTGACATGGACATAAAACTATTGACATTTTCCATTTCATATTCTGATGTTCCATTTATTCCCAATGTACCAGATGCAAGAGCACAGTACTTTGCAACTTTGTCTGCATAATTATTTTCTAATGATACTAGGTCATCTTCACTTTTGTGTGCAACACATTCTACAAAAGCATTTGCTTTGCAGGGGTAGGGGTAGGGGAAATTATAATGCTTCTAATAAATCTAGATTTCCTAACCCATTTCCTATGAGGGTAACAGCGGAACTTAAGAAAGTCTTTCGTGACCACAATTGTCTAAAATCAGAGAACACTCAAAAACGATATTTACTATCCATACAGAGAATAACACTCAGCCCCTTATTAGGAGTCTCTCGCACTGTTGGTTGGACCGCTGTCAATGCAGTGGTCCGGATTCCACATTATGACTGTGGCGAAAGCTCCGCAGTCGGAACAGCCAGCACCACCACACTTATGCAGGCTGACGGCCTGGGGGTCTCAGAGGTCTCAATCCGTCAGTGCAAAACTGCAAACAGAGCTGCCCTGGGGATTACAAGTCCCCTCTCTGCCGGCTTTTACATGACGGTTCCGCTGCCATGTAAAAGATGGCAGAGAAGGGCCACCGGGGGCCCCCATGGCCAGCCCCGTTGCGTTTTTCACTGTCTGCTTAGCAGACAGTGAAAAGCGAGATGGGTGCTGCTGCACCCGATGCACCGCAACATTGCGGCTGGCTCAATTATGAGCCGGCGTCAATGTTGTGGGCTGTTTCCCGCTGGGCCAGCTGACCCAGCAGAAAACTCTTAATAGCCCTTGCGGTCAGATCACTGCTCTGGCGGTTTTCTGACCGCGCGGCTTCAGCGGACAGGCGTTTCTGTCCACCAAAGTCGTAATGAGGGCCTTAGTCCATTGGCAATGCAGCATGCTCAAGTAATTGCCAACAATTCCACCACTTGTGCTGGAGTTACACTGCACAAACGTTTAATGGTTCCACAATATATTGACGAGAACCATCCATAAATTTAATCAAACCAGCAAATCTGAGTGGTACATCTTGAATATCCTGTCTTGGTTTGGTGCACAATTCTGACACATTAATACAATCATGGTCATTTTCATCAGCAGTGTGGCAAAAGGTAAGAGCATTGCAGAAGTCAGACTATTGCAGAGTTTATCTTAAATATTTTCTACTTCTAGAATAATTTTTTCATATTTACTCAAAGAACTGTAAGATGCTGAGTATGGGTATGGGTCAGCAATGGCTCAAATGAATGTGAAACTAGTGCAATAAGTTTGTGAACCATCACAATTGTGTCACTTTGTAGAATTGCCAAAGAAGTAGCTGCAACACTCTTCATGCATCTCAGGCGTGCATCAAGTGTAGCAGAAAAATATGCAAAGGACCATTTTTACCCTACCACTGCACAAGAAATGAAAGTGTGTACTCTTCTCTTTCATGATAAAAATAAATAAAAAATGTTCTTCTAAATCAGCATTTCTAGTGCAGAGCCTACACATGCTGTGTCTTGAGCTCCAGGAAGGCTTGCAAACTTTGTCCAAAGGTGCCGGGTTTCTCATATCACTGTCAGTGAGCCTCCTTATATGCTTTGCAATCAGGGAAAAGCTTCGAATCCACCAACAACAGTAGCTAATCATTCCTAGAAACATCCTCACTTCTCTGTGTCTATGATCAATTCATTTTCAGAATTGCAAAATTTTATTCTTTGGACACCTTCTTTACACCCTTTTCAATTTGATGCCCCAAATAAATCACTTCCTGAATGTGAAGAGATATTGACTATTCCCATGAAGAGTTATTAAAAAAATGATTTTCATAAATATAGTACTGTAAGCCACTTGGCTTTTGCAGAAATGTGAAATAATAATGCTGCAGCATTCGGTACCATGGGACAAGAAATTACTATCATTAATTTTGTTCAGGTTCTGTAATATCCTCCATTTTCTGCTAGGCTTTTTTTTCCCCATGATCGGAGAGTTACAGGGGTTCTCTACAACTTCTTTTAGAATGCCTTGTACAATCATGTTATCGATTATTGGTGGAATTCCCTACTCTGCTTCAGAAATGAGCTTGTATTGAGGAGTACAGGAGTACACTGCTGTCAGTTTCAGTCATTTGGATTGGCTCTGCAGTTTTAATCAAACCAATTTATTTTCCTGAAAAATCCCAAACATCCTTGTACGCAGCATGTGTTAAATCTGGAGGAACTCCTTTATAAAAACGGAACATTTTAACTCCTGACTCTTCTGATTTCATCCTAACTTCAGAGTCCTCGTCCATTGCATAAAGACACCATCTAGTGTACCATGAATTAGGCAGTTGAAATTAAAAAGCAATTCTCATCCTAATAGATTAACTGGTCTTGCTCACTGATTATAAATTTATGATCATTCATGACTGAGCCTATTTTCACAGGGACATTATCGAATAACATTTTAGTAACTTGTTTATTTGAAATATCACAGCTTGGATTTCTTTTCCAAATAATGATAGGTTGGGAACTTCCATCGGTCTAAAAGTGGAAAAGGAGCAGCTATAATGTTAAAAAATGATACTGGATAGCCATGCACGTCTCCTTCCACAAAAGGGCCATTCTGGTTTACATATAGGGCTGCACCAAGCACGCAACCTTTCTCCCCCCTCAGACCCAGTCTTTGCGCCAAACTCAGTCCTGTAGAAACTCGGAGTATACCTACAAATTGTGGAAAATAAACATTAATCACTCAAGGTTTTGTTGAAAACCCTTCAAAATATTTTCCTTACTTTGTAGCAGGACTGGAGCTGAAGGCATATACCCAGTTGAACTACCTTCGATTCAGCTTCTCCTGACACAAGCAGGTAGGTCTAGGGAAGTTCACTGTACCATCCCGTTCTGCCTATTTGCGACATCTGATTCATACTTAAAAAAAAAAACATCTCTTTATAGATTTTACAATGTTTTAACCCCACATCAGGAAACCTCATTCTTCCGAACACAGTCTTCATGCAGTACCACCTTCCGTGATTTCAAAACAGGCCCTCCCATTCCCCCAGTAATCATTATTAGGCCATTCGGCCAACTCGGGGACATTTTAAAAGTAACATAGATAAACCTAATACTCAGTGCTTTGTGTGAGCCACCCTCAGTTTCTCTTCTGTTGGTTTCTTCTTTGTCATCACAGCAATCTCTACAATACTTTGCATATGCCAGAATCTCATCAAACAATTTTGCATAACACATCAGGCTGCACTTGGCTGAATATGCAAACTAATATCTGGACGCAAGCCGACGAATCCACAAACGCCTTCTTTCGTGGGGTCTTCAGCTCCATTGTAGTGTTTGTGAATCTCTAATAATACGCATGGTCTGATTCACCTACATCTTGCAGCACTCTCATAATCTTTGATCAATTTACTTGTTTCTGGGGCAGCTTGGTCTTCAAATGCTTGGTAAGTGGTTTATATTTATCCATAATAATAGGCTTCTTCTAAGGGGCTTCTCTTTGTGATTCTTCTGCTGGCCACTGTACTTTGGCCTTACACTCAGCCCAACAAATCTCAAAGCACAACACTTGAAAATAAAGCATCTAAATCTGTCCAAAGCACTTCTGAAATAGTCACAATCCTTTTCACCTCTGTATACCATCTATTGGGCTCCTATGAGCTTTTGGAAATTATCTGTAAATGTATACAGATCTCTTCTTGACCAGGGCGTATGTACGTATACTCCTCTTTGCACTGCTTTCAAAGTAAACTCTTTTTCAACCACCACTTCCTGCTCTGCATAGATTACATTCATATTCTTCTTTTTTTTTACTCCTTTTCTACAACCTTCCCAATCGCTAATCATCTCAAATTATCCTATGGAAGAAGCTTGCAATGTTTTGGAATTCTAATTCAATAAATAATTTGGATGTCCCTATCTTATGAGTCACATATCCACTTGTCCTAAATCCACTATAAGATCCCTAGCCAATTCTTTGAATTTCTCAAATGCTTGATGAGCTTATTTTCCTGCTTCGGCAAGCACATATGCAAATTCGTCTTTATTATACCTTAACAATTTATACTTACAATTCCTGTAGAAGCCATTAATTCCAAATCTCATCCGAGTTTGAAATTATCAATCTATACTGTTTTTGTCCCATTACATGAGGACAAACTAAGCATCTATTCATATACCCTGACACTTGGCATTCCTGTACCTATCGCTTGCACTTGTCTTTGAACATGAAGTAAATTATACAGAGGTGGCCTCAGTTCAGTAACAATCTGTCCATAAACTCATACTCTCCCTCTGAGTCACTCCCATTCTATTCCATCTCATTCTTGTTCTCATATATGTCCTCTTTTACCCCCTTTTTGTCTGTTTGATCAGTAATCACAGGAAAAGCACCTATAGTTTCCAACACTCCCTCTCTCTCCATGTCTTCTTCCATAAACGCACTCTCACATCCATCCCACAGACAACAGATTTACTAATTTGTCCTTTTAACTTTTTCTTAGGTGTTCTCTCATTCGCTATGTAGTCCTGCTCATTCAAGTCTTCAAATTGCACAGGTCTAGGGTGCTGCTTCACCTCAAACATGGTCCACCACAAATTCGCTATCTTTTTCACTCTAAATGCACCATACACAAGAAACTAACGTTTGATTGTCCACTGTAATTCTAATCTATAAACTATAACCCTGTATGTAAACCATGGTCCATAAATATCTTATTAGCGGGGTAGCAATCAAGACTGAAGAATCTCCTGCATTAGCAAGAAAGCAGGCTTTTTCAAAGGTGCATACATGGTAATCTCAACCCAACTCACAACACAGTAAATACAACTCATCACAATATGATTTCAAAACAAGACTTGAAACAAAATACGAGATACCAAACAAATACACTGTCTGCCTCTTGAGACTGTGGGGTGAAAAAAAAAAAAAAAAAGAAAACTCGCCACAGAAAAGGGGAAAAAATACAGCATTTAATGTGCTTTTAATCTCGACCAGCAGTAACCCACCTTTAGAGTGCTTTCATTCCTGTGCACAAAGAAATAAACAACACAACCCAGATTATTTCATAGACAAACAATTAAGGGATGCACAGGGCTTTATCCTATAGAACTTTAACCTATAACCTGATTCAACGCCACACGCCTCTTCAGCAGGCAACCTTAAACTTTTATCTCAAGACCTTAGAGTTCTATAAATACATAAACCTCATACATAAATCTAAAAACAGTTGTACACAAATCTGATTTTGACTCATGTGCAACACAGAATAATGTTGACATAACACACTGTGTGATTTGCGCACCACAAAACAATTAACTCATTCCAAATCACATGATGCAAGATGTTGCTACAAGCCAGATATGACAACTAACCACATAAAAAACTCCTTATTCATTCTCACATTAAGTAACTCCTTTGAGGTTAGGTACATCTGTTGTAATACTGATGGTGTACCTGCATTAATCCACGAGATTCCAGGATTACCTAACTCTTGACAATTTCTATAGTGCAAATTTTTAATTACATTTTGCACAATTTGTCCCACTGCCCTCATTCTTCACCAAAGGTCTGTTTGCACTTTGCACCAATACATTCACAGGGAAGACATCCAGGATCGAGCCTTGTAAGTTTTAAAGGACAAAGCCCCAAGGCAAATAAAGAAAATCTTCACAGGACAATATTCAAAGTAAAAATCAAGAAGGTTTATTCAAAATTAAAAATCATTACAGAAAGCAGAAAGGTAGTCAATTTAAAAATCAATAATTTATAAGCAAGAGGATTCAACCTAAGATGACCCTCTAGCTACACCTCAATAGCTAGAATCACAAATACTCCTATTACAGAATCAAACAAAGGTCCGACAAAGGGACTGCTCAGTTTAAAAGGCAAGAAAGTCTAAGTATAAGATCAAATGACAGGCTGTCATAGATATATGTACGATAGAAGTCTCAGGAAAGTCTGGCACACATCCTATTACAGGAACATTTTATAAGCTCAAAGGAGTAATTCATGCTGCTGTAAATGTTTTTACTGTATGTAGTTTACATAACAGCAGTTTAGCTTGCCTCTTCCCCAGGTTTTGTCTTTGTGATAAAATCCTTAATTATGTCCTCCTTTATACATAAAAAGGCTTGGTTAACCATGTGCTTTTGCCAAGTGGATGACTTGGCAAGATTTAGTTTGCGCTCTGTGATTTCATTACTTTACTAGAGACCAGACTCTCTCTATGTCTTCGGTTTAACAGATTTGCAGCAAGAAATTCATACCAGAGAATTGTTATTTTATTTTGTCTTCACATGTTTTCTGTAATAAATTGACAATTTAACCTTTTGGTTTTTATATTGTTATTAAACTGATGTGCGCTCTTAAATAACTTCCTTAGTTTCTTTTCCTTAGAACTCTCACAACAGCAGCTTAGCAGAAAGGCACAAAAATGGCATTTACAAAAGTTAAATTAACATCTTGACTCAGGGGGTGGCATGGGTGGGGCTTGTCCTGCTTACATCGTTAGGCTGCAGCTGCTCCTCCTGACCTGTCCTTCATCTGCATGCATAGGGAAAGACAGCCCTGCAACATTACAGTGCAAGCAGCAGAAGGTGGTAGTGCAGCTCTACTGAAGTTTCAAAATGTATAATCTTTACATTTGTCACTTTCTTGTCTTTGACTACCCTGCATTGATGCATTCTGCAGACAACAGCCATTATCCTTAGAGACCACTTCATCCGTTAAACATCGTACACGAAGGAGGCACTCAGCAATTATTATAGTAGTTAAATAATTGTGTAGTGTTTAGTCTCTGAAGCAGTTACTTTTCTTTAAGAAACAGTGCCTACTGCCTTGCTTTTTAGGGACTCTGTGGGGGATGCTGGAGCAGATGATACTCTAGAATTATTCTAGTCTCTAGCTACATAGCAAGGAGACTGTAGCCTTGATGTTAAAGTCGTGGCTCTCAGTATTTAAAGCTGCAACAAAAGAAATCACCTAGCTCAAGAATACAATAGGTACCTGTCAAATGAAGAGATGGCTAGCTCTCACCCAATGCTGGAAATAACAAGATTATAATCAGGCTTATTATTACCAGATTACGATCAATAGCACAGGATCCAGCATTTAAGCTTTACAACCTGATGGCCGAAAAGTGCTACAGTCTGTGGATTTTGTATGCGCAAACCCGGAAGCCAACCGACTGTCAATAAAGCAACGTCTATATCTAAACCCTCTTCACTCTACAAGATGGTTAGATTTTCTGGGAAAAGACAGTCCCGGAGGGACAAAGAAAAGGATGAAGAGTGCTTTGTGACAAATCCCAGCTCACAATTGGGATGGCCCTGGCACTGCAACAATTGGGGTACATTCTGCATTTAGAGAAAACAATGCTTAGTCAGAGTCATGCAGGCCATTGGTGTTTGCATTCCAGAACCAAATTATTTGAATGATTCTTATTTGCCATGAAGCAACATTGCACATGGTTTCCATAATAATTCAGCTGTGAGGCTCTCAGAAACCTAGAAGTCATTGCCTTAATTGACTTCACAGAATCACTACCCTCAGTCCAAAATATTACCACCTTTTCTAACTGGACCCCTTCACAAGCGGAGACCAAAATGCACATGGTTCTTATTTGTCCAAGTCCCAAAAATATGATCTAAATTATGCATCCTGTTAGCAATTGGGTTGTTAGTTGACTTGGGTGTGAGCCCTGATCAAGCAGCAACCACAATCTTAGTCAGGTGAAGGCACTAGCAAACCCTAAATTAACACGTGCCCAACCCCCTGCAGCTTGGCACAGAGCAGTCACGTTTAACTTAGAGGTTATGTGTATTGTATTTGTGCAACACTTCAAACAGTAAAACAGTGAAAACACCACACAAAAAGGATCCCACACCATGGATAGAAAAACAGAGTAAACTTTCAAACAAAACCAACACAACAAATATCCAATCAGTAGAATCATGATGAGCTTTTAAAACAGCACCTAGAAACAGAAAGCACCTACCGCAGCTGTCTGGTCGCACTGGACTGGGTCAAAGTCAAAAGTTCAAGCCAACCACGATGAAGCACAAGTCGAATACAGTCCCAGATCAATCCAGCTGAAGGTTTACCTTCTCAAGCTTTGTGGTAAGAGTCCAATTTCTGTCGAAGAAGATCACCAGGAGCAAGGAGACCGTCACTGGGGAGGGTCGGTGTGGTGCGAGAAGCAGGCCTGGTGTTGTGGACAGGCGGACTGGGGCTTTGTGTTGTCTTACCACGTGGGCTATCAATGCTTGCTGTGTGAAGAAACAAACTTGTCACTCATGCTGATTTTCTGAGCGAGTGGCATGGTTCCTGTGCAGACAGTCACATTTGTGATCACAAGAGCCAAAAAGCTTGAAGATAAGAGCTCGAGAGCCACACCAAGGGCCTAGGGCATGACAGGCACTGTTAGGGGTCAAGAACTTGCTGAAGACATGTCCAGGAGTTGCTGCAAAGTTTGTTATGTCCATGAGGCTCAGATCAGGAGGACAGCACACCAGGCTGAGTCACTCTGGGGTACTGGGTTCAAGATGGAGGTGCAGGTCCGTTTCTTCTTAACCAAGCAATAGGGCAGCGGAAAGCAAGTCAGTACAGCAAGGCAGCAACTTCATCAGAGTAGCAGTCCAGCAGAGTGGCAGTTCTTGAACCAGCACAAAAATCCTTCTTTCGGACAGAGTATCCACAAGTTCAAAGGTGTACTTAAGTGGTGGTGTCTCATGTCCTTCTTACATACGCAGGTGCCATGGCTCTGGAAGGTGGGAGCAGCTTCTATACAGCGGCGTTTAAGTGGAGGGATTTCCCTACCTCCCCTGCCCTGGCTCCAAGCTGATTAAAGTGACAAGGAACAGTCCTTAAGCCCTTTACGTGAAGACAGGACACAACCTACTCAAGGTGAGGCTGGGCCCAGCTCTCCCTCTCATCCTGCCAATGATGGCCCAACCAGTCACACCGAAGCTCCCATTGTGTGTGGCTGTCTAGGAGGAATACACAAACCCCACCTGCCAACTACACCCAGTCATTGGACCAGAGGTAGGTTGCAGGCACCAGACAGCAATGGCAAGAAAATGCCAACTTTCTAAACAAGGCATTTTCAGAATTGCAATTTAAAATTCTACTTCACTATAGGTTAGAATTTACATTGTGATTCCAGAGACATCAAACTTGAAGAGATCATCTCTTACCATTTGGAAATTACACTTATAAAATGTAATAAAGCAACTCCAATGTTATCTTATTGGAGAGATAGGACTTGCAGTAGTGAAAAACACATTTAAGAGTGTTTCACTACTAGGACATGTAAAACTTAAAAGAACATATCCAACATTTTAAATACATTGCACCCTGCCCTCTGGACTGTCCATGGCCTACCCCGGTGGTAGGCATAAGTATTAAAAAGGAAAATTTGTAACTGGTAAAAAGGTTTATTTTTCTCAGGTCAAAATGGCAGTTTAAAACTGCACACAGGCTGTGCAATGGCAGGCCGGGGGCATGTTTAAAGGGCTACTTAAGTGGGTGGCATAAACAGTGCTGCAGGCCCTCTAATAGCATCTTAATTTGCATGCCCCAAGTACATGTAGTATCATTTTACTAAGGACTTTTAAGTAAATTGAGTATGCTCACTGAGGATAAGCCAATATCACCATATTTAGAGGAGAGATCATATGCACTTTTGCACTGGTTACCTGTGGTCAAGTGCTCAGAGTCCTAAGGCCAGCAAAATCGAATTTAGCAAAAAATAGGAGGAGGAAGGTAGAAAGTTGGGGGATGGGTGGGATACCACCCTAAGGCTGACAGGTCTAACACATCCTCTTTAGTATTTTTATGCCATTTCCTCACAAATCACTGAAATGCAAATCACTTTATGAGCCATATGCATCGCAAGTTATAGGGAGGCACATTGGGAGGTCATGTAATCATAAACTTTACTAACAATAAAACTGTAACTTAACCACTTCCCACATTATTTATTTTACAGCCTTGTTCAGTACTGTATCAATAACAGTTTTATCACTTATATTCCCTTGTTCATGTCTTACTGCTTTACATGTCTGGCATTAGCAAAGACATTTTTGATTCTACCAACATTATAAGTATACTATGAGTACTTAAAGGGACTTTCATCCATTGATCTCTTGTGTATTCACATTTTTCAGCCATCCACAACAGCATTATTCATAGGGGATTGGGCAAGCCTACTTCAGCAACTGGCTAACTTAGCTTATAGTGACTGCATTTTGCTTTCACAAGGAGCACATCTACACACAAGGTAGTTCTCTTCTGTGCCAGCAATTTTGTACTTTACTTTAATGTTCCTTTTCTTTTTTCAGCCAGCCCTAGGTGATACCAGGGTGTTTTTTAACAGATCTACATTTTGTTTTTGATATGAGCATAAGGCATGTTCCCGCTTTATCAGTTCCTGTCTCCTCCTAAAACTGTTGTAAATTCCTTTAAGAGTGGCCTTTTATTAATCTGACTGCTAGTATGTTCACGGCATAGCTAACTGTGCCCATGTGACATTTTTCTTTATAAAGTTTTTCTCTTTTTAGTATGCAATCAGTGAGTGCATTTATAATTGCACACCTGTATGCCATGCCAGTCGGTATTGTAATTGAGGACTACAGCTATTCTTCAAAACCAATTCAGTCTCTAAGTCCTGCTTGTATGGCTTTCTAGGTTGCTTTTAGTGCTCTTGTATGTCGCCCTTATATATACTTTATGTTATGTTACTAATTGAAGCTGTGTTGTTTATTCCAATTTTCTATCTATCTTTGTAACGCTGTCTAACTATCTACAAGACAGGCTGTCCACCTGTCACTTTCTCCGTTTCTCCATCTACCTATTGATCTACTTGTCTACCGACCTGTCTGTCTAGCTCTCTCTATATATCAATCTTTGGAACTCAATCTATCTACCTATATGTCTGGGCAAACCTCTCTATCTATGCAATCTTGTCTGTATATACAACCTTATCTATCTATTCACCTTTGAAAGACTGTCTATTTATCTTTTTTTTTTTTAACCCTGTCAGTTTGTAGTACATATTTACAAACACATTACAAAAAGGTATTGGCTAGCAGCCAGCACGATTGGCTGTTTTTAGGTTTGTTGTTAGCCACGACCTTTGGATTTTAATAATAGTATGTGTACAACAGTAATTTATAGGGGGTTTCAGTCACACGTTATCCATTAGTCTGTCGCTGTGTCATTCTCATTTGTCTTCCCACCCACTCCAGCATGCATCATGG